>NW_027412088.1:64063024-64663024 GCF_047663935.1 Musca autumnalis
GTTGACTCGGAGGACAATCCAGCGGATTTAGCAAGTCGAGGATGTTCGCCTGCCGACTTGAAGACTCAGGACCTCTGGTGGCAGGGACCTCATTGGCTCAAAATGCCCAAAGAAAAATGGCCATCGAATCAAATACTAAGCGATACAAGTTTGGAAGCAAAAGCTGTTAGAACTCTCACGCTTTTTGAGGAAAAGGATGACCCTCTAAAAAACTTCTCATCGCTAGCAAAGGTTTACAGATCATATGCGTATGCCTTACGTCTTTGGAAAAATACCGGATCAAACCGACAACAACTTAGAATATCTTCAACGGAGCTTTCAGCTACCGAGATTCAAGATGGAAAACGAGCTAGCATAATACAGACTCAAAAGTTCTTCTATTTGAATGAATATGAATCATTGGAGAAAAAGACTCGGATTTCATCGACAAGTTCGCTTTTGACATTAAATCCATTTTTAGACTCGAAAGGAATATTGAGAGCCAATGGAAGATTGGTACAATCTACAGCACTTACATACAATGAGCGCCATCCAATAATTTTGCCGCACGGAGCGGTCTTTAGTCAGTTATTGGTCGACTTTGTTCATAAACTCACGTTACATGGTGGAAATCAATTGATGACCCGAATAATAAGATCCGAATTTTGGATATTTGGATTGAAATCGCTGGTCAAAAAGACACTTCGGAATTGTAAAACATGCATAATACATAAAAAGAGGACACAGGAACAAATAATGGCCTCTCTTCCGCCTGAGCGTACATTTTTATCTAGACCTTTCACGAACACAGGTGTCGATTTCGCTGGACCTTTTAACATTAAAAGTTATTCGGGAAGAGCTTGTTTTATCACAAAAGGATATGTGTGCCTTTTTATTTGTTTTGCTACAAAGGCAATACATTTGGAGCCTACAAGCGACCTTTCAACTCACGCATTTCTCGCTGCTTTTTCAAGATTCGTCAGCAGGCGAGGATGCCCTTCTTGCGTTTATTCTGATAATGGAACAAATTTTGTTGGCGCAGCTGATTTGGTAAAACGAGATAGAATCGCGCTCATGAAAAGCCTACAATCAACTACAGTTGAAAGCAATTTTTATCAAAACCTTAATTGGAAGTTCATCCCACCTGGTGCGCCCCATATGGGCGGCTTGTGGGAAGCCGGCGTTAAGTCTTTTAAACTTCACTTAAAGAAAAGTTTACCAAAAATGAATTTTACATTTGAGGAATTCACAACAATTTTAGCCCGAATTGAGGCTTGTCTCAATTCGCGACCTTTAAGTCCAGCTAGCGACGACCCTGATGATTTTTCACCCCTGACTCCAGGTCATTTTCTCATCGGAACTTCTATTCTTGCTCCAGCGGAGCCTGATGTCTCAGACACAGACATCAATTTAGTAAATCGTTGGAAACGACTTAGAGTCATTTCTCAATATTTTTGCAATCGATGGAAGTTAGAATATTTGCACGAACTCCATCGACGAACAAAATGGAAATATGAAAAGGAAAACGTTAAAGAGGGGGATTTAGTCGTTATCAAGGACGATAGACTCGCTCCCAATGAGTGGAAGATGGGACGGATTATAAGGACGTATCAGGGAACGGATCAAAATACTCGAGTAGTGGACATACGGACTTCTGGAGGCGATATAAGCAGACCCATTACAAAAATAGTCAAACTTTTCTCCGACTGACTAGTCGGATCCTTATTTAAAAACCTTAGTACTCGCATTCTGTTTATTTCAGATATGGCAGCATATCTTCCAAACCAGGACTGGCGTTACGAAGACCGCAGCCGCAGCCCCAGCAGCCAAGCTAGCAGCCGAAACCGCCCCGCCCACATCCAAAATCAGCCCGCACACAGCCCAAATCGATCCCCAAGGAGGGGCCGTTCGGGAGCAAGGCCCAACCCCCGCCTGGTCAACGAAAGGCCGAGTTTCTGGCAATATGCCTGTGGACTGTGCCAGGAGGACCACAACATCAGCTCCTGTCCTCGATTCCGACGCCAGACCCCATTCCAGCGATACGAAACAGTGGAGCGGCGGGGCTATTGCCGCAATTGTTTGGCAAGGAGCCATTTAGCACCCGATTGTCCATGTTTGGTCGGCTGTCGGAGGTGTGACAGTCGGCACCACACTTTATTGCACGGGGCGTCTCAATTGGACGAAGTGCCCCTAAACGTTGAAGCCGTCAATGCGCCGGCCTTTGCCTGGGATCTGGTATTTGTGCCCACCGCAATGATACGAATTACAGCAGAGGGGATGGAGGGGTTCGTGATGGTGAGGGCACTCGTGAACCAATCGGCAACCATGTCGAAGATTTCTTACGCTGCCTTCAGACGCTTTGGCCTGCAGCAAAGAACACTCAATGGGGCTCGCTTCACGTCATTTACCATATCGCCCCGGAGAGTTAGTACAAATTGGACCCTAAAAGTAAATGCTAGGATCGTCGACGACCTCCCCAGACGACTTTATTCCGAAGCTCTGCTCGAGGACCCCACCAGGGGCTTTACAAACCATACAATGGCCGACCCAGATCCCAGAGGGAATACGCCCGTAGAGGTGGAGCTAGGGGCAGATACCTACAATGCGCTGAGGAAGACTGGATGCGTGGCGGTGGGAATTGGAGATGTGCGGGCCTACAACACGGAGCTGGGGTACGTGTTTGCTGGACCAATCCGGAATCTGCCAGAGGCTTTGAATTGTATGGAGCAATATATACATATATATATGTAGAATCGTATAGTAGTTTACAATTGTCACTCGGGGGCCCAGAAATGTTTATAAATTCGTAAACTTTTGCTCGCTACTGTCGGTTGGAGTTAGCGGTGACTGCGGCAAAAATTAGAAAATATGTAAAACCTAAAATGTGTAAACATGGTAAATAGTTCACACACACTCATGCGCAGTCACCGGTAAATTCCAACCGATTGGAAGTAAATAAGCATAAAGTAGATTTGTAAATCGGTTAGCTAAGCTGATGCAAATTACTGCATCGGCCAGTTCTTTTTATAACCGCGATCGCGTAAGTTGAAAGTTTCCTCCCCCCAGTGACAAGTGCCAAACAGTGAACATTTACAACACACTTAAAATTATTACAGAACATTGAACATACAAAAAGCTAAATTTTAAACTAAAGTGAATTTACACAACAGAAATATACATTGAATTTATAAACATAAAGAAACAACACACAAATACCAAAAGTACAAAATAAGTTAAAGTACAAAACACGAAAATATTGTTGAAACTTAAAACCTAAATTTACCTAATTAAAACTACTTACAAACTACAATTTACTAATTAAAACTTACAAGCTGAAAATAAGTTAAACACACACACAAATACTTACCTTAACTTACTTGAAATTTGCTATTTGAATTTGCCTTAAACTTACCTTACACCTAAATTGAATTTGCATAAAAATTGTCCTAAAACTTACCTGCTAAAATTGCCTATTTAAAATCACCTAAAAATTGCCTAAACCTAAAGAATTGTGAATAGAAATTTGTAAAAAGCCTACTTAAAACTAAAACCTACATTAAATTTGCTACTTAACCTAAATTGTAAATAAAAATCAACACCTTGAATTTGAAACGAAAAACAACAACTCTTATTATTGTAAAAAGGCATACAAAAGGTAAGCCGCGAAACAGAGGGTAATAAATGAAGTTGAGCCAATGGGGGAATACTCCACCAAGCAATCAAATTCTTTAAAAATCTACGTTATTTACTCTGATGCTCATTCAAAAAATATTCTTAAATAATACGCGTTTATTGGTCTAATGCCAGCCAATTCAAAAACAATTCTTTAAAAAATCCTTGTTAATTGGTCTGATGACCAAAAATATTCTTTAAGAAATTCACGTTTATGAGTCTGATGTCCATTCAAAAAATATTCTTAAAAAATCCGCGTTTATTTGTCTGATGACCCATGAAAATATATTATTTAAAAATCCACATTTATTTGTCTGATAACCCTTCAAAAATATTCTTTAAAAATCCAGTTTTATTGGTTTTATTTTTAAAAAAATACACGTTTATTGGTCAGATGGCGCTTTAAAAAAATATTCTTTAAAAAACCCACGTTTAATGGTGAGATGGCCCTTGAAAAATATTCTTTAAAAACCCCATGTTTATTGGTCTGATAGTCCTTGAAAAAATTATCTTTAAAAAATCCACGTTTATAGGTTTGAAGGCCCATGAAAAAATTATCATTAAAACATCCACGTTTATTGGTTTGAAGGCCCTTGAAAAAATATTCTTTAAAAATCCAAGTTTATTAGTCTAGTGGCCTTTGTAAAAATATACTTTAAAAATCCATGTTTATTGTTCTGATAGTCCTTGAAAAAATGATCTTTAAAAAATCCAAGTTTATAGGTTTGAAGGCCCATGAAAAAATTATTTTTAAAACATCCACGTTTATTGGTCTGATGGCCCATGAAAAAATATTCTTTAAAAAATGGCCCGTGAAAAAATATTCTTTAAAAAATACACGTTTATTGGTCTGACGGCCCTTCATAAAATAATCCTTAAAAAATCCACGTTTATTGGTCTGTTGGCCCTTCATAAAATAATCCTTACAAAATCCATGTTTATTGGTCTGCTGGCTCTTGAAAAAATAATCCTTAAAAAATCCACGTTTATTGGTCTGTTGGCCCTTCATAAAATAATCCTTACAAAATCCATGTTTATTGGTCTGCTGGCTCTTGAAAAAATAATCCTTAAAAAATCCACGTTTATTGGTCTGCTGGCTCTTGAAAAAATAATCCTTAAAAATCTACGTTTATTGGTCTGCTGGCCCTTGAAAAAATAATCCTTTAAAATCCACGTTTATTGGTCTGCTGGCTCTTGAAAAAATAATCCTTAAAAAATCCTTGTTTATTGGTCTGCTGGCCCTTGAAAAAATAATCCGTACAAAAATCTACCTTTATTGGTCTGCTAGCCCTTGAAAAAATATTCTTTAAAAAATCCACGTTTATTGGTCTAGTGGCTTAAAAAAAAACATTGTTCCACAACATCCCATACGGGACAAGGGAGACTTCTCTCATATCTAGGAGTGCACCCCGATTCATATTAGCTCAATGATATGGGACCTACAGTTTATCGCCGAGTCCGAACGGCGTGTCATACGACACCGCTTGTAGAGAAGTTTTACATGGCTGAAATACTCAGGAAATGTCGCCAACATTACTGAGGGGTATTTTGCCACCGTTGAAAATTTGATGTTGCCTAGTCGGGGAATCGAACCCACGACCTTCTGCGTGCAAGGCGGGTGTGCATACCATTGCACCACGGTGGCTTTTGAAAAATATTCTTTAAAAATCCACGTTTATTGGTCTGATGGCTTTTGAAAAATATTATTTAAAAATCCACGTTTATTGGTCTGATGGCTTTTGAAAAATATTCTTTAAAAATCCACGTTTATTGGTCTGATGGCTTTTGAAAAATATTCTTTAAAAATCCACGTTTATTGGTCTGATGGCTTTTGAAAAATATTCTTTAAAAATCCACGTTTATTGGTCTGATGGCTTTTGAAAAATATTCTTTAAAAATCCACGTTTATTGGTCTGATGGCTTTTGAAAAATATTCTTTAAAAATCCACGTTTATTGGTCTGATGGCTTTTGAAAAATATTCTTTAAAAATCCACGTTTATTGGTCTGATGGCTTTTGAAAAATATTCTTTAAAAATCCACGTTTATTGGTCTGATGGCTTTTGAAAAATATTCTTTAAAAATCCACGTTTATTGGTCTGATGGCTTTTGAAAAATATTCTTTAAAAATCCACGTTTATTGGTCTGATGGCTTTTGAAAAATATTCTTTAAAAATCCACGTTTATTGGTCTGATGGCTTTTGAAAAATATTCTTTAAAAATCCACGTTTATTGGTCTGATGGCTTTTGAAAAATATTCTTTAAAAATCCACGTTTATTGGTCTGATGGCTTTTGAAAAATATTCTTTAAAAATCCACGTTTATTGGTCTGATGGCTTTTGAAAAATATTCTTTAAAAATCCACGTTTATTGGTCTGATGGCTTTTGAAAAATATTCTTTAAAAATCCACGTTTTTTGGTCTGATGGCTTTTGAAAAATATTCTTTAAAAATCCACGTTTTTTGGTCTGATGGCTTTTGAAAAATATTCTTTAAAAATCCACGTTTATTGGTCTGATGGCTTTTGAAAAATATTCTTTAAAAATCCACGTTTATTGGTCTGATGGCTTTTGAAAAATATTCTTTAAAAATCCACGTTTATTGGTCTGATGGCTTTTGAAAAATATTCTTTAAAAATCCACGTTTATTGGTCTGATGGCTTTTGAAAAATATTCTTTAAAAATCCACGTTTTTTGGTCTGATGGCTTTTGAAAAATATTCTTTAAAAATCCACGTTTATTGGCCTAGTGGCTTTTAAAAAATATTCTTGAAAAATCCACGTTTTTTGGTCTGGTGGCTTTTGAAAAAATATTCTTTAAAAATCCACGTTTATTGGCCTAGTGGCTTTTAAAAAATATTCTTGAAAAATCCACGTTTTTTGGTCTGGTGGCTTTTGAAAAAATATTCTTTAAAAATCCACGTTTATTGGTCTATTGGCTTTTGAAAAATATTCTTTAAAAATCCACGTTTATTGGTCTAGTGGCTTTTAAAAAATATTCTTTAAAAATCCACGTTTATTGGCCTAGTGGCTTTTAAAAAATATTCTTGAAAAATCCACGTTTTTTGGTCTGGTGGCTTTTGAAAAAATATTCTTTAAAAACCCACGTTTATTGGTCTGATGGCTTTTGAAAAAATATTCTTTAAAAATCCACGTTTATTGGTCTGATGGCTCTTGAAAAAATATTCTTTAAAATTCCACGATTATTGGTCTGATGGCCCTTGAAAAAATATTCTTTAAAAAATCCACGTTTATAGGTCTGATGGCCCGTGAAAAAATATTCTTTAAAAAATACACATTCATTGGTCTGACGGCCCTTGGAAAAATAATCCTTAAAAAATCCACGTTTATTGGTCTGCTGGCCCTTGAAAAAATAATCCTTAAAAAATCCACGTTTATTGGTCTGGCCCTTGAATAAATATTCTTAAAAAAATCCACGTTTATTGGTCTGCTGGCCCTTGAATAAATATTCTTAAAAAAATCCACGTTTATTGGTCTGCTGGCTCTTGAAAAAATAATCCTTAAAAAATCCACGTTTATTGGTCTGCTGGCCCATGAAAAAATATTCTTTAAAAAATCCACTTTTATTGGTCTGCTGGCCCTTGAAAAAATAATCCTTAAAAAATCCAAGTTTATTAAAAAATCCACGTTTATTGGTTTGATGGCTCTTGAAAAAATATTCTTTAATAATCATAGTTTATTGGTCTAGTGGCTTTTGAAAAATATTCTTTAAAAATCCACGTTTATTGGTCTGATGGCTCTTGAAAAAATATTCTTTAAAAATCCACGTTTATTGGTCTGATGGCTCTTGAAAAAATATTCTTTAAAAATCCAGGTTTATTGGTCTGATGACTCTTGAAAAAATATTCTTTAAAAATCCAGGTTTATTGGTCTGCTGGCCCATGAAAAAATATTCTTTAAAAAATCCACTTTTATTGGTCTGCTGGCCCTTGAAAAAATAATCCTTAAAAAATCCAAGTTTATTAAAAAATCCACGTTTATTGGTTTGATGGCTCTTGAAAAAATATTCTTTAAAAATCCAGGTTTATTGGTCTAGTGGCTTTTGAAAAATATTCTTTAAAAATCCACGTTTATTGGTCTGATGGCTCTTGAAAAAATATTCTTTAAAAATCCAGGTTTATTGGTCTGATGGCTCTTGAAAAAATATTCTTTAAAAATCCACGTTTATTGGTCTGATGGCTCTTGAAAAAATATTCTTTAAAAATCCACGTTTATTGGTCTGATGGCTCTTGAAAAAATATTCTTTAAAAAATCCACTTTTATTGGTCTGCTGGCCCTTGAAAAAATAATCCTTAAAAAAATCCAAGTTTATTGGTCTAGTGACCTTTGAAAAAATATTCTTCAAAAATCCACGTTTATTAGTCTAGTGGCCTTTGAAAAAATATTCTTTAAAAATCCACGTTTATTGGTCTGATGGCTTTTGAAAAATATTCTTTAAAAATCCACGTTTATTGGTATGATAGCTTTAGAAAAATATTCTTTAAAAATCCATGTTTATTGGTCTGATGGCTCTTAAAAAAATATTCTTTAAAAATCCACGTTTATTGGTCTGATGGCTCTTGAAAAAATATTCTTTAAAAATCCAAGTTTATTGGTTTGATGGCTCTTGAAAAAATATTCTTTAAAAATCCAAGTTTATTGGTCTAGTGGCCTTTGAAAACATATTCTTTAAAAATACACGTTTTTGGTCTAGTGGCTTTTGAAAAATATTCTTTAAAAATCCACGTTTATTGGTCTGATGGCTCTTGAAAAAATATTCTTTAAAAATCCAGGTTTATTGGTCTGATGACTCTTGAAAAAATATTCTTTAAAAATCCAGGTTTATTGGTCTGATGGCTCTTGAAAAAATATTCTTTAAAAATCCACGTTTATTGGTCTGGTGGCTCTTGAAAAAATATTCTTTAAAAATCCACGTTTATTGGTCTGATGGCTCTTGAAAAAATATTCTTTAAAATTCCACGTTTATTGGTCTGACGGCCCTTGAAAAAATAATCCTTAAAAAATCCACGTTTATTGGTCTAGTGGGCTTTGAAAAAATATTCTTTAATAATCCAAGATTATTGGTCTAGCAGCCTTTGAAAAAATATTTTTTAAAAATCTACGTTTATTGGTCTGATGGCTCTTGAAAAATATTCTTTAAAAAAAGTTTATTGGTAGTGGGCTTTGAAAAAATATTCTTTTATAGCCCATTTTCGAACTTGACCAGCCTATGGAAAAAAGACAATACGGTGAAAAAATATAGCCTCCTAGCTCAATTATTGTGGGCGCCAAAGTGATTACAACAGACGGACATGGCTATATCGACGCAGAATTTTATCTTGATCAAAAATATCAGGAAAAATGTATAAAATTGTCTTTTCCATTTCAAAAAAATCAAAAAAAAAATTGATACTACATCAATAATTTTTGGTACATAGATTAAGAAAAAAATTAGCATTCCAAATCTGTTTTCATTACTAACTTTGATCGTTGCGCGCAAAACATATGACCGTTTTAATTATGATAATAAGAAAAAATTCTAAAAAAAATTGCGGGTTAATATAGTTAGCTGTTATATCCTATTATTGTTAACTGAATTCGTACACTTTGCGACGATGCAAAAAATAATCGCAAAGTCTCAATGGATTCGAGAAAAATCAAATTTGTTAAATAATTTCACGTATTTACAAATATATTTTTGAAACAATAGCGCTCATACTTACGAAAAATATATAAAAAAATTATAACACCATCCAGACATTTTGAGGAATAAAATGAAACCTAAGTTGTGAAGGTTGGAGCTATCCAATTAATCATATTATTCTAATTTTATTTTTTTATGGTTTTATAGGAAAAGTTGGAGAAAAAATGTTTGAGTTCTTCGGCCTTTTTGTCAAAATTTCACATAATAATGATGATATTCCGTTGTTACAAATTTTTCGCTTATAGTTTTCCTGTTGGATAATATTATTAGAACCTTATATTAAATCACAAGGAATTCCAATTGTGGCATAACGTTAAAATAATGTTATATTGAATATTACAACAGTTGAGACGCATATAAACCGCGTAATTATGAAAATGACATGATGCGCATCCGATTTTCCAACACAGCGAATCAATCCCTCTTATTTGATGTACAGTTTGTCAAATTCTATTTGGCGGCCACGATGTAGCATCCGCTGAATATTAGGGTGCAAAATACAGTAAAATGGTCATAATTTCCGCGAAGTTCATTTACATTTTATGCGCATCCGATTTCAATAATCACCATTAAAAAATACATCATTCTATGCCGTTTCAATGCGATCCATCAAGAACCGTGGATGTAGCATCGCACTCAATTTTTAGAAAAAATCTTGTATATCCCTGGATTTACGAGAGTTTTTAAATATCTGTTTTCGCGCAGTTTAAACACCCGTATCGATCTATTTATTTAAGTGGAACTGACACATCCAAAACGCGTTTTAATATGCGATATTTTCAAAATATTTTTTTGCAAATTTTCGAAATTTGAGGGGCATCATATCCGCCGATCTAGTGGGTGGATTTTTACGCGTCGTGGCTTGTTAGATTCAGAACGTAAAAAACTAAATTTACGCGGGTTTCCACGGAAATCGAACTACGTTTGTAAATTTTAAACCAAAAAAATAGGTTTTTAAAAAAAATTTACGCACAAAAATGTTGTGTTTGGGCGCAGATTACTGTGATCCTGTGTTATACATTTATACATTAAAAAATGTTATACATTAAAAAATGCGAAGTCGCGAGTACTACAATCAAATAATAAGCTTTCAGGGAAATCCAGCTGCGCGTCCCGATTAGAGCAAAAATTCTAAAAACCCCTTATTCAGGTTTCAAAATGTCAGCATCCGTTTGAGGCAGATACAGTGGATATATTAAAAAATCCTACATTAGAAACTTCAACTCTGAAGTGTGCTCTTTAACTTCTCCTTTGAGCATTAAGCTCTACATTGTGTTGTAAAACCACTAATTGGAAAATAACATAATGAAACTCGTTTATTTCAACGATTTTTTTACATTAGTACGACCACAGCTTCCGCTCAAATTATTATTTTAAGAAACCCCTCGGTGAATTTGGCTAAAACAGTTTATTTTACCGAAATGCGGTCAAAAGTTATGGTATAGTAAAACTGATCGCGAGTTACAATACCCCATACCTCAGTTTCAACATAAGTTAAATTTCTACAAAAAGCTTGATATATCACGAATATTGTCAATTATTTCATATTCCATTTCAGAAAAAAAGGATACATTTTTTTCGCGCTACATCAACGATTATTGATATGTAGGTTAAGAAAAAAATTCCCAGTACGAATCTGGTCGCGAGCCAATTTTTGGTTGTTGCGAACAAAAGTTATGGCGCTTTTATTTCGCTTTTTAAGAAAGAAAATATTATAAAAACGCTAATTATTTTAATGAGCACAATTGTTACAAAAAAGTTCTCTCGAAGTGACTTCAGCGAGTAGATTGCATAATACCTGCAAAATGTTACACAGAATTCACGGAATGTACATAAAATTGATAAATTATTGCATATAAGTCAACTTTTTTCAAAATTAAGGCCAATTTAGTGGTCATAAAATTACATAAAAATTTGTTGTGGATCTAAACTTCACGGCGAATCAAATGAGACTACAATCGTACAGTTTGGTGTTATAGTTTGGATGTTACAGCCAAAATAAGCACATATTTTGGTCAAGAAAATAATTTTTTGTTTGAAAAAATATTTTTTCACATGCATTATGTAGTAGAAAATATTGTAAAAACTTATAGGAATACTTCCTTAATTTTGCTCAAATCTCCCAACAAAATAGACGGATTTTGCTTTATTGACATTCATATTAAAGCTTTCCCATTAGGGTAGCTAATTGGGTTGATGGGGATATATGTCAAAGCTTCTGAAATGGAAATAGAGGTTAAATAACCCATTTTTATTTATATGCATTTTAAAATACGTGTAAATCGCGTAATTATCAAAATCAGTTTGTCCGCATGTGATTTTCATGTACAGCAATACATTATCTTTTAATTTGAATATAGTTTTCGAAATTTAATTTGGTGGCTAAGATGTAGCATCAGCTGCATCTTACCATTAAAATACCTATAAAATATCGCTAATTTGCGCAAAGTGCATACAATTTTTGTCCGCATCCGATTTCAATGTTCACCATGAAAATTTACATCGATATATATCTATTTCAAGGCGATCAATTAAGAACCGTGGATGTAGCATCACACACTATTTTTTGGGATAAAATGAATGTAGCTCCCTTATCAGTGAAGTTTTCAAATCTCTGTTTCCGCTATAACGAAGATGCTGTATTAGTTGTTTTATTGCAGTGGAAACGAACAGCAGAAAACGCGATAAAATACGCGATATTTCAAAAAACAATTTTAGGTGATTTTTCTACATTGGACTTTCCTGTAATTTTTACGGGGAATGATTTATTAGATCCGGAACGTAAAAAAACTAAAATGTGCAATCAAGTACGAGGAAATCGAATGACAATTGTAAAAATTTGGCCCGAAAAATAAGTTTTTTACAAAAATGTGCGCACAAAATTTCCGCATTTGGATGTAGATTTCTATGAAGCTGTGCAGACTACATTCACATTAGTCGTATCAAATAACTCAGAATCGCAAGTACTACAATCCTATATATAATTTTTTGAAAAACCTGTTTGCAAAAAGAAATTAGAAGAAAATTTCAAAAAACACTGTAAATCTGGCTTCGAAATGTCAGCATCATTTAATGGTAGAAGCAGTTCAAATTTTGAAAAGTAATACATTAGTGAGATGATTCTTATTTAGTTTGCTTCTACTATTACTTTGACAGGAAAATTGAGAGAAGGGTGGTTTACTCACAAATCGAGAGAAAACAAAAAAAAGACATGGTGGCTTCAACAAATTTTTACCCATTTTTTAACATAAACATAGCCACAGCTTCTACCCAAATTATCTTTTAAGGCCAATATTTTTGCCATGTCCAAAAACATTTCATTTTATCCAAAAATATTTAATTTGTATAATATAGAATCACAAGTCGCGTATTCTAAAAGGGTAAACCTTGGCTTCAGCTATGTTAAATTTTCAAAAATATTGGTGATAAATACTTTGTCGGGTCGAAAATGTATATTTCTTCTACCCAAATTATCTTTTAAGGCCAATATTTTTTGCCATGTCCAAAAACATTTCATTTTATCCAAAAATATTTAATTTGTATAATATAGAATCACAAGTCGCGTATTCTAAAAGGGTAAACCTTGGCTTCAGCTATGTTAAATTTTCAAAAATATTGGTGATAAATACTTTGTCGAGTCGAAAATGTATATTTCAATGCGTTACAAACTAAAAATAAACAAATTAAATATACCCTCCATACTATGGTGGAGGATATAAAAATCCACGTTTATTGGTTTGATGCCTCTTGAAAAAATATTCTTTAAAAACACAACGTTTATTGGTCTAGCAGCCTTTGAAAAAATATTTTTTAAAAATCTACGTTTATTGGTCTGATGGCTCTTGAAAAAATATTCTTTAAAATTCCACATTTATTGGTCTAGGTCATTAGACGTCTATTAAACTGATGGTCAAAGAAAAACTATTCTTTAAAAATCCACGTTTATTGGTCCCATACCCCATAACAATTTTTCTTTAAAAGTTCACGTTTATTGTTCTGACGGCCCTTGAATAATTTTTTTTTAACAATCAACGGTAATTTATCTGATGGCCCTAGAAAATATTGTTTAAAAACCCTCTATTATTGCCTTATGGGGCTCGAAAAATGTTCTTTAAAAAATTTAAGTTTTTTGGGCTGATGGTCCTTGAAAAAAAAAATATTTAAGAATCTACATGCTTGGTCTCATAGATATTGAAAGAATACTCATTAAAGTTAAAAGTTCCTTGGTCGTAACCCTTATCAGCCAAAATAGTATTATTTATTACTAAAAACTTTTAAAATTAATATTACAAATCATCTCCTCTTTTATTTCTCTGTTATTCAAATTCTTTTGAATTTGCATTTTAATAGGTTTACATGACTACTCTTTGAAAACTATTCTTTCCTTAATCTTTCCTTTAGCCGTTGTCTTCTCTAGCAAAGATTACACTATCTGTTCTATGCATAGTTCTGAAGACTTGCAGCAGGAAATCTTGGATGCATGTGCAAAGCCTTATCGACTAGACTTAACAAAATTTAATTAACTTAGCTATGCTTGAAAATACATTCTGCGAAACTCTGTTGGCATTTGTCAGCTTCACTCTTGAGTGCACCTTTTGGCAAGAAAATAATGATGAGTATAAGAGAGAAAAGAATTTTTCTATCAAAATTTCCTGCTGTACAGACAGCTTTAAATGGTTTCTTGTTTTATCAGCCAATTGCAAACAAAGTCGATGAATGTCGAAACGATAAACCAGCAAACACCTGTAAGGAATGCATTTTACGTAAGATAAGAACGTTTCAAAGTTCTTATACAAGTTATTATTTTATATTTTAAGTATGCTATAGTCTATAAACCAAACACAAAAAATGGGCTTAATTGATTAACAAGTAAAACTGTATTCGGTATAATCTTTGTTGAGGAAACCAAATTCATTTCAATTTAAATATATATGACAATATAAATGTATATAATGTGACAAAGTTTTTAAAGTAAATTATAATAGTTAATAAGTAGTAACACCATTTATAGAGACGTTATTCATAACCGAGAATTTGGAAAATCTGGTTAGCATTTGGTTGAGGCGGTTTTAGCCTCCGAATTTTGTCAATCTGCGTCTCAAGCGGGCATGCTCAATATTTCACCTCGACAGAACCTTGCTTTTGTAGATATGTAGAAATTTAAATAAAATTGAAAAAAAAACATAAACTGTTCGACAAAATCTACGGAGTAACAGTTTGTTACCCAATTACATTGTTGTTGTTCATGTCGCTAACAAAAGGAACAAAAACACTATCACTTGGTTTTGCTATAATTTATACAATGAAGAATATGCAAGGAATTTTCACCTTTTAAAAAGCGTAGAGAACACAAAATCGATACATGTTTGCTCGTTGTCTAGCGCTGAAAATCTTGGAAACAACTGTTGGAGTAAACCGGTGGAATATTTGTTTGCTTCAAATGGGAATAGCTTAATACTCGTTGAATATGAGTTTCCTTTTTCACGGTAGCTTACGACAGCGGATATACGTTAGTGACAATATGTTGGTATTAGATTTTTATGTTTGATATTTCCGCTAACAAGGAGAAAAAAAAACGAATTTACTATAAAACGAAATAGAAGAAGGAGGAATTAAAATAAGAATAACGTGAGGCCATGAACATTTTTGAACCAGTAAAGTACAATATAATAAAAGTGTATGTAATTGCAGCACGATTGCATAAAAATACTCTTTATGGTGGTTATCATGCATTTTCCTGAAATAATTGTGGATCTTTTTTTTAACACCACATTTTATTTATTGCTTAAAAATCCTCTTAAATGATTGATACTTATATGTATATGCAATTGGAGCTAATAAAAACAAACTAAACAAATTGGATATTCAAAAAATAATATTATAGGCAGAGGTAAGTAAAATGAGTGTTGATTAGGTCTTAAATTTTACTTTTTTATTTACTTTTAATATCTCGCTGAACTTTTTCTATATTAAGAACAAAGTATTTTCCACATTCAGTATTAGTACATATATTCTGATTTATATGCAATCAAGTGTAATGCGTGGCATGGTCCCACATTTTTATTATTTTATACAATTATTTTTATCAAAAGTACGTTTTTGTAATATGAATTTTTAAGAAATATTTGTGTGCTGTCTTAAATATTCTACAGCTAAATTTCAATGTAGCCAATTAACCCGATGCTTGTAATGGGATAGGAATAGATGCTTTTGTTTGCATATCATCCTTGTTGTTGAGTTGGTGAGTGACGTACAGAACAACTGCTTGGTAGAATTGTGCAATCGTTGCCAATGACTTGTATTTTAAATTACCCCAATTTTAAGCATGAGTACACAAATAAAGATTCAAATGCTTTTCGGATTTTATTGCTCTTATTGCTGGAGGCCTCATTGTCCCAACTGTTATGATGATGTGCTTGTTGTTGTTATTTTAATAGTATCCTACTCTCCTGGTAACAAGCCATATTTACCATATTGTGCGTGTAAATATGTATTTAATGTATGTTTGTTCATTTTTGCCCTAATGCACTTGCTTGGCTATGAACAATTTTCAATTTTAGTCGAACGAATTCCACATGGACTACTTTCGGGCATGAGTGGTTTGAAGTTATGTTGAAACCAAATTATTGAATTGTGATTTTCATGAGTATTGATCTTTTAGAAAAATAAGCTGCATTCTTTCAGTGGTAATAGTAAACCGACAGAGAAACAATTGGGTAAATTTTTATATTACTCAAATTTAGAGGAATATTTGTTATCCCTTAAGGTATGCAGACTGAAAACAGATATTTTATTGTATGAAATTATTAGTTTATCTACGTTAAAATTGATTTATCTCTCTTTGATAGTGCCCAATGCCCAATAATATAATATTTGAATATATTCCGTTCTTAATTAACATGTTATCGCAAGATCCTAAACATAAACAAATTCATTGTTTGTAATTCTTCCCTTAAGAACATTGACTTGACTTAAACTATATTCATAGGAGCAGTAAAAACGCTATTTCGTATTTCTATTTCTAAAGTACACGGTGCTCTTGAAACCATTTTAAATGGAAGGTGCTTACACCTCGGAAGTTTTTGCGGATTCTGAAACTACAATGTTCATAGATGAGAAAAATCAAAAAACAAAAAAAAAATTGACGGAGCGCTTTTTAAATAAATCGCTATTTAAGTTGACATTTTTAGGGGTTGTTTAGGTTTTCACGATTTTGCTTAGAAACTGCAAGTCCTATCAAAGTGGTACTAAAGAAAATTTTGTAGCAATGAAAATTCTCTACAAGATCGGGCTTTATGGTATTTTCGTAGTTTTTACCATTTTTGAGATATATAAGTTCAAATTGGGACAATGCACTGACTGTATCGCCCCCTTATAAAAAAATGTCATGAAGGGTGCGCCTTAACTAACTTTTGATAAAAACCGCTCACACAGGGAAAGTTTTTGTGAATTCTGAAACAGCAGTGTTCATAGATGAGAAAAATTCAAAAACAAGAATAAATCGCTGTAGGGATTTTTAAATAAATCGCGGTCAAAATTCACATTTTTAGGTGTTTTTTAGGTTTTCACGATTTTGCTTGGAAACCGCAAGTCCAATAGAAATGGAGCTAAAGAAAATGTTGTAGCTGTGAAAATTCTCTAGAGGAGTGACGTTTCTCATTTGTTCCCAGCCTGTACCATTTTTGAGATAAAGAAGCTCAGTTTACATTTTTAGGTTTTTTTGTTATTAGTTCGCGATTTTGCTTAAAAACGGCAAGTCTTATCGATATGGGATCTGAGCAAATCTTAAAGCTGTGAAAATTCTCTACAAGACTGGCTTAAGTAACTTATCCTAAGTTGTAGCATTTTTAGATATATAAGTTTCAGTTGGGAATTTGCAGTCATGACATTGTTTTATAAGGGGGCGATACAGAATTGAATTTAAATTGTCCCAATTTGAACTTCTATATCTCAAAAACGGTAAAACTGACGAGAATACCATACAGGTCAATCTTGTAGAGAATTTTCATAGCTACAACATTTTCTTTAGACTTATTTTGATAGGACTTGCGGTTTCTAAGCAAAATTGTGAAAACCTAAAAAACCCCTAAAAATGTCAACTTAAATCGCGATTTATTTAAAAAGCGCTCCGGCGATTTTTTTGTTTTTTGGTTTTTCTTATCTATAAACATTGTAGTTTCAGAATACGCAAAAACTTCCGAGGTGTAAGCACCTTCCATTTAAAATTGTTTCAAGAGCACCGTGAGTATACTTCCCAAAACATATACAAGAATACCCAATTTAAAAACAAAGTTTGCATTCTTTGTTTTTAATAAGTTTAAAAAAAATACAGGAAATAGGATATGCACCTGAATTTTTGTGAATTGTGAGTTGGGTCTATCCATTGTTTGAAATGTGTTTTTTACCTTTAGTTAATAGCATAGAACTATTTCCAGAATCACAAAATATATTTGATATATAAGCATACTGCATTACACTCAACAAACTTCCTTTGTAGCTACACAAAAGAAAATATCCTAGAAGACTTGAATAATACTCAGTGTGCATTCTAAAGTTAATTTGTTGTTATTTTTCTATCAGATAGTTTGGTTTTGAATTTTCTATTATTTTGTCATTGTACAAAATGGAATGAGATGTTGAAATAATATCACAAAACTATCTTGCAACTAAATAGGGATGCAAATATACATGAATCTTAAAAAAAAAAACATACATATATGAAAATCTGCAATTTTATCAAATAAGGGTTTGTTGTAGTAGATACGACACGTTTCTGCTCTCTCCTCTCCACCATCTTATGACATTTATATTAATAGTTTTCTATTTTTTAACTCGAAATAAACATTTGCCACTTATCAGGGTAAAATTATCAGTTGACCTCATCTTAACCCTGTGTCTAAACATATACTCTCCTAGAGGCTTCTATAAACATGAAAACTCTCTACTAGATAGGCAACTTCCATAGGTCTCCTACTGACGGAAGATCTTGGAAAACCTATAGACAGAAGACACTTTAAAAAGTCGTCCATAGCCAGAAGTAAACGTCTTTTATAGACAGAAGAGCTTCTGAAGGTCTTATCCCGACAAAGGACTTTCTGAAGGTCTTCTATAGACAGAATGCCCACCAAAAGTCTTCTATGGATAGAAGACCTTACAAAGGTTTTCTATAGAATAAACTCTTCTAAAGGTCTTCCATAGAAAAAACAAGTAAAAAGTCGTTAAGTTCGGCCGGGCCGAACTTTTTATACCCTCCACCATAAAATAGTCTTAATTAAAATGGAATAATTAGGGTCCTTTCACAATTTTAGGTGTGACAACTTTTCGACATTGGATAGACTCCTACTACCTCCCACTATTACTTAAATTACACTGTGTACACAAATGTTGGGGCAGAGATAATTCCTTTTGGAGATGAAAGCCCTTGGTGTGTGTACATTAAAAACCCCGAAGGACAGATGCGCCGTGAGTCGAACTTCCGCGTTATGGCGTGATGAAGTTTTTGCAAGAGAACCTGTAAGCCATCATGAATTAGCATTATATCTTTGTTTGTTGTTTTTGTAGAGCACTTAAGCAACAGTTAACAAAGATATAACGCTAATTCCTGATGGCCCACAGGGTCTCTAACAAAAATTTCATCACGCTATAACGCGGAAGTTCGACTCACGGCGGATCTGTACTTCGGGGTTCATAATATATTCACCAAGGCCTTTCTTCCTCAAGAGGAATTTTCCGTGACCCAGACTTTCACCTCCATTTTGTTGCACAGTGTTATCTAATCTAAAAAACTGTGTTCAGCTAGGTGAAAGGTACCACCTACGGGGCTATATCAAAGAGTCAACCTATCTTTAAATTTTTGGCGGAAAAGTTTTATAGCTGCAGGGAACTTCAAGAGTCAAATTGAGGGTAGTTTCATCAAAACAATGTAGACTCTCAAATTGACGAAATTTAGTGAAAAAATTTTGTGACCACTGAAAATTCCCGAAAATCGGGAGGTACAGTTATATGGGTGGATATACCAAAACATGGACATATGTTTATTGACGATTATTTTTGAATAGACAAAATTGTATCGATCATTACAGCTTACTTACTTAGTTGGCCCATTACAGAACATTTGTTCCATAGACCGAACTAAGAAAAGATCTCCATTCCTCTCTGTTTTTCGCTTGACTTTTTGGAATACCGCGCCTTTCCATTTCTTCATCCACTTGTTTGCTCCATCGAAGCTTAGGCCTGCCGATTCTGCGTGCACCGCCATGGGGCATGTATTCATACGCCTTTTTAGCGGGTTCATCATCGCTCATTCTCATGATATGGCCTAGCCAACGCAATCGTTGCATCTCGATACGTTTAACTATATTCATGTCTTTGTATAGCTTATATAGCTCGTGGTTCATACGACGTCGATATTCACCGTCAACGCAAATCGGCCCGTAGATCTTTCGAAGAAATTTCCTCTCAAACACACCAAGCACTGCCTTATCTGCTTGCGCAAGTACCCATGCTTCGGAGCCATACATTAGCACGGGTAGTATCAGCGTTTTGTATAGTGTTATTTTTGTTTGACGAGATGTGGCTTTGTTTTTAAATTGCTTACTTAGACCATAGTAGCATCTGTTGGCCAATACAATTCTTCTTCTTATTTCACAACTGATGTTGTTTGTTGTGTTTATGGCAGTGCCGAGGTAGACGAAGTCTTTAACTACCTCAAATTTGTAGGTACCAACTTCCACAGTTGGTCCGAGCTCTATGGACGCTTTGCGCGTCGACACCATCAATTTGGTCTTTTCGCCGTTTACCGCCAGCTAGTTCGGTTAAAAATTGCAGCTAAAATTCTCAAAATACCGAAAATCGGGAAATACCGTTATATGGGGGCTATACCCAAACATGGACCTATGTTGACGATGTTTAGTGGAGATATTTTATGACCACTGACAACTTCAAATGTCAAATTACAGCTAGTTCGGTTAAAAATTGTAACTAAAATGTCAAAATACCGAAAATCGGGAGTACCGATATATGGGGGCTATACCAAAACATGGACCTATGTTGACGATGTTTCGCGAAGATGTTTCATGGCCACTAAGAACCTCAAATGTCAAATTGCAGATAGTTCGGTTAGAAATTTTGGCTAAAATTCTCAAAATACCGAAAATCGGGAGGTACCGTTATATGGGGACTATACCAAAACATGGACCTATGCCTATATACTTTGGGATATAAGTTTGTTATAGCTAATTTGGTCTGCAAATTTGGCGAAGAACGTCAAAATACCTCAAATCCTGAGGTACCGTTATATGGGGCCTATACCAAAGAGTGGACCGATATAGCCCATCTTCGAACTTGACCTGCCTATGGAAAAAAGACCCTCGGGTGCAAAATTTCAGCACTCTATCTCAATTATTGGGGACGCTAGAGTGATTACAACAGACGGACAGACGGACGGGCAGACGGACGGGCAGACGGACGGGCAGACGGACATGGCTAGATCGTCTTCGAATTTTATTCTGATCAAGAATATATATACTTTATAGGGTCGCAAATGATTAGTTCGATGTGTTACAAACGGAATGACAAACTTAATATACCCTCCATACTATGGTGGAGGGTATAAAAAACGTTATACAGGATACCTTCCAAAAATGTCTTTCATATACAGAAGGCCATCTAAAGGTCTTCTATAAATAGAAGCCCTTCCCTGAGTCTTACAGTTTCTAAAGAACATCTACAGACAGAAAACCTTCTTATAGTATAGTGGAATTCATATAATTTAACATTAACTAGTTTTAATACTCCAAAATCTTCTGACACGAAATTTAGCATTACAACACCCGTTGTGTTTAGGTATATTTCCGGCAGATACCATGAGCATCTCATTTTCTACTGAAGAGTTATAAGAATCCAGAATAAATCCTGGATTTTGCCATTTCAAAATCGATCAGAGCCATTCATGGTATCTACCACGTCTACTTCCAGTCCACCAAGACCTTTTCTTCGCATTTTGTAACATTTTGAAGATATCCAAGATTTTAATGTCATAGTTTTAACTACATACAAAGTTTTACTTTTATTTTTTTTCCGCAAATCATCTTAAAGGATTAAAAACAACTTTTATAGAACAATGCCAAATACATGATTTAGTTGTGACTGGTTCGTATGCATGTATATTAGAGTTATAACTTTTCTGCATTTTTGGCAAATTTCAAAAATACCACCACATAGCCGTATAGAGTATGGACAATATAAAGATATGCGTTATCACTTTTCCCCTACCGTTACAAAGTTTCCGCACCGAATGCATGCATGCTTTTCATTTCAGTTTTTTTTTTTTTTCAGATATACCGCATATCGTTATTAAATAAGCTATTTATTATTGAAATCGAATATATATTTTAAACGTTTATTTTAACATCGATATGTTTGTTGAAAATTCTTATAGATTACTCCAGATGAAATTAATTTAAAAGAAGGTTGATGTTGGAAAATGAAAAAATTCAGAATTAAAAAGCATGTCAAGGTTTTTGTAGAAAATTAAGTTATGTTGAGACTGAGGTATGGGGTATTGTAACTCGCGAATATATGAAATATATCATGACCTGTGAACGTACTTAGGTAAACTGAAGTGTTTTAGCTCGATTCACCGAAGCATTTCTAAAACTAATTATTTAGGCGAAATCTGTGGTCGTTTTAATCTAAAACAAGTAAAAAAGCGTTAAGTTCGGCGGGGCCGAACTTTTCATACCCTCCACCATAAAATATTCTGAACTAAAATGGAAAAATTAGTTTTCATTCCTGTCCCCAACTTTAAGTGGGTACGTTAAAATGTCAGATAATGTACATAAAATGCTTCATTCGGGAGGCCTTTTTTATGGTGCCTATATCTAACTATGTATGT
This sequence comes from Musca autumnalis, assembly GCF_047663935.1. Classification (NCBI taxonomy): domain Eukaryota; kingdom Metazoa; phylum Arthropoda; class Insecta; order Diptera; family Muscidae; genus Musca; species Musca autumnalis. Next base: position 64,085,270 of record NW_027412088.1, read on the forward strand.
TGACAATTTTTGGTGGGCTAGAAATTGGGAGGTATCGTTATATAGGGGTTATAATAAAACATGGACCTATGTTGACAGTTTTTGATGGGAGGCTTTAATGTCAAATAACTCCTAATTCGGTTAAAAATTGCAGCTAGAATCCTGAAAATACCGAAATCGGTACATAACGTGTGAACTTCAAATGTAATTAACAGCTAGTTCGGAGGTATGTGGGCTATACGAAAATATGAACTTAAATTAACAATTTTTGTTGCAGAATTTTTGTTGGCTTTTAAATTTCTAATTACAGAAAATTCGTCCAAAAAATAAAGCTAAGGTACGGAAAATCGGGAGGTTTGTTTTGGGCTACACCAAAACAAGGACCTATGTTCGGTTAAACATTTTAAGTAAAATCCTCAAAGTACCGAAGATCGGGAAGTATCGTTATATTGGGGCTATGTTGAAAATTGTTGATGCAGATGTGTGGTGACCACTACAACCTTCAAATGTCAAATTACAATTACTTCGGTTAAAAATTGTATCTAAAATTGCCAAATTACTGAAAATTGGGAGGTACTGTTATATGGGAGCCATATCCGAACATGGACCTATGTTAACAATTTTTGATGGAGAGGTGTTGTGACCACTAAGAACTTCAAATGTCAAATTACTGCTAGTTCGGTTTAAAATTGTAGCTAAAATCATCAAATTACTGAAAATCGGGAGGTACTTTTATATGGGGCCTTTATCAATACATCGACCTTTCTTGACAATTTTTGGTGGAGAGGTGTGGTGACCACTAAGAATTTCAAATGTCAAATGTTCAAATTACAGATAATTCGGTTAAAATTTGTAGGTAAAATTCTCAAAATACCGTAATTCGGGGGGTACCGTTATATGGGGGCTATACCAAAACGTGGACCGATATAGCCCATCATCGAACTTGACCTGCCTGCAAAAAAAAGACGCATTTTCCCAAAATTTCAGACAATTTTGGTGGAGAGGTGTGGGTGCCACAGCTAATTCGGTTAAAACTTTTAGGTAAAAATCATAAAATACCGAAAATCGGCAGTACCGTTATATGGGGCTATACCAAAACATGTACCTATGTTCATAATTTTTTCGAATATAAGTTTTTGGTCACTAAGAACCCTAAATAACAAATTATAGCTAATTCGGTCTAGAAATGTAACTTAAAACGACAAAATACCTGATATCGGGTGGTACCGTTATATGAGGGCTATACCAAAACGTGGACCTATGTCCACAACTTTTGTTATATAAGTTTATTGACACTTAAGAACCGTAAATGTCAAATTATAGCTACATCGGTCTGAAAATGTAGCTAAAAACGGCAAAATACCGTAAATCGGGGGGTACCGTTATAAGGGGGCTATACCAAAACGTGGACCGATATAGCCCATCATCGAACTTGACCTGCCTGCAAACAAAAGACGCATTTTCCCGAAATTTCAACGTTCTATCTCAATTTTTGTGCATGCTAGAGTGATTACCACAGACGGACGGACATGCACAGATCGGCTCAGAATTTTACCCTGATCAAGAATATATATATATATATATATATATATATATATATATATATATATATACTTTATAGGGAAGCAACTGAGTATTTCAATGCGTTACAAACGGAAAAACAAACTTAGTACACCCTCGATACTGTGGTGGAGGGTATAAAAAGACAAGTTAACTTCAACCCATTATTACCCACATTTTAACATAAGCATAGCCACAGCTTCCACGCAAATTATCTTTTAAGGTCAATATTTTTTGCCAGGTCCAAAAACATTTTATTTTATCTAAAAATATATAAATTGTATAATATATAATCACAACTCGCGTGTTTTTAAAGGGTAATCCTTGGGTTCAGCCATGTTAAATTTTCAAAAATATTGGTGATATACATATATGCCTTCGCATTGACATTGGTATACATACATAGTAAAACCTGACTAGAGACTGTCATAAAACGTCACGCAAAATCAGCTCCTGGCATTCAGAATGGGAGAGACAATATTAAAAATGTGCACGATGGAACATCTCTTTCAACCTTGGCTTCAAGGACAAGTATTCAATTATGAGGAACCAGCAGTTCATACAAATGTCCTTCTTTGCTAGGATTCAATCTAAACTTAACTATCACTCCATTATAGTTTACCGCATGATAGAACTCCTATTATTATCTTTATGGTTTGTTATTTGTGTTTGCATATCATCCTTGTTGTTGACTTAACAAGCCGAACATTGAGTGGCGGATAAGGATACAGTTAGATAGGTCTGTGCAATCGATGGCAATGGTATGTATTTCAAATTAACATAATTTTAAGCTGAGTACACAAACTAAAATTCAAATGTTTTTCGGGATTTGTTGCTCTTATTGCAGGATGTCTAACTGCCACTACACTTATGATGATGATGATGTTGTTGTTGTATTTGTTATTTTAATATTATCCTACTCTCCTGGTAGCAAATCATATTTACCATATTGTGCATGTAAATATGTATTCAAGGTGTGTTTGTTTATTTTTGACCAAGTGTTGTGAACAATTTTCAATTTTATTTGTACGAATCCTACATGGACAACGTTCGGATGCGAGTGGTTTTTAGCTATGTTGAAACTCTCAATATAAAATAATTGAATTGTGGATTTCATGAGTATTTACATATTGGATAAATTAGCTGCAAATTTTCAGTTGGAAAAGTAAATCGACAGAGAAACGATTGGATCTAATTTATATATTTCTCTGAATTAAGAGAGAAAATACATTATTTGTGACATGAAATTATTATTTTATGTAATTTTAAATTATTTGGTCTTTATTTGAATGTGTTATCAATGCTTAATGATATAATATTTTAACATTTTAAGGTATCCTTCAGCCCTTTAATAACCATACAACATTTTATTGCTACAATAGTTTCCTTAATTACATTGACTGGTTTTAAACTTTATTCATAGGAACAGTAGCAAAATTGGTTCATATCTAAAGTATACTTTCCAAAACATACTCCAAAACACCAAATTTAAAAAAAAAAATAGTTTACATTCTTTGTTTTGACTTAGTTCATAAAAAAGATAAAGTTGGATATGCACTTGAAATTTTGGGGATTGTGAGCTGGGTTTAACCATTGTTTCAAATGTTTTTAGTTTGTTTTTACCTTTAGTTAATAGGATAGAACTATTTTTAGAATTACAAAATAAATTTGATATATAAGCGTACTGCATTACTCTCAACAAACTTCTTTTGCAGCTTCACAAAACATGAACAACAACAAACTACCAAAAGGAAATTTCATAGAAAACTTGATTACTACTCAGTGTGCATTCTATTCTGGCATTTGTTGTTATTTTTCTGTCAGGTAGTTTGTTTTTGAAATTACTATTATTTTGTGATTGTGCAAAGTAAAATGAAATGTTGAAATAATATCGCAAAACTACATGTAGTATATTCGCATTTCCTATTCAGTATATTCCTATTTAAAAAATTGTATATAAAATCTCAAATTTTATTAAATAATGGTTTGTTATTAACTAATGGTTTGTACCTGCCTTTTTTATACCCTCAGCCTTTAGGCTAAGGAGGGTATATGGCGAATAACAAAATTCCTTTACAATTCCATTTGAAAAAAATTAAAATTTTTTTTTGCGAGCACATCTACGATTTTTGGTATAGAGGTAAAGGAAAAAATCCGGTTTCAAATCTACTCGCGTTCACGAAATTGGCCAATGCGCGCAAAAGTTATAGTGGTTTTTATTCTCATATAAAGAAAAAATATGTAAAAATATCTTTTTTGTTGTTATGAGAAAATGTATGCATAAATCGTTAACAGCATTCCATATCTATTCGTGGATGTTTAAAAAGTTATTAAATTTATTATTATTTTCGCGGAAAATCAACAAATAATAAAAAAATGTTGAAGTAAATCCAAATTATCCTTTCCCAGAATCCGCACAAACCCTCAAAAAATAAATTAAAAAATATATGCGGAATCTAGACAATGTGTAGGAAAATATGATACCAAATTTATGGAGATTGGGTACATAAATTGCATATTATAGCAACAACAAAAGAGAAAAACTTATTGTTGGAAAATATTGTTGCAAATATTTTTTTGGTTTGATTCTAAAAATTCGAAAAAAATATTTGGGAGTTCTCCAACTATTTTGCTAAAATCCCATAGAATAATGAATGTATACTGTTAAAACTTCATCAAAAAATATGGTTTACAATCGCGAGAGTTTAACTGATTACTGTGATAACTTATATGTGTAGGAAATTAAGAGTAATATTGAAATTACAATCATTCAATTAATATTAAAATTAAAAAGCCCGTTATTCGCGAATTAGTTAAAGTCGGTTGATGCGCATTCGTTTTTGGATACAGCGAATCAATCTCTTTCAAAATGTATGCATATTTCGATGTTTCACTCAGGGGCCATTGTGTGCCGCCAGTTGCATCATACACTGCAAAAAACCTTAAAGTTGGTAAAAGTCGCGCAATGTGCATACGATTTTGATGCGCATCCGGTTTCATCAGCGCCTATCAAAAATACGTCAAAATATAACAATTTTAATTAGATTCTTCAAGAACCGCGGATGTGCCTCCATATTCAATTTTTTGTGAAAGACCCATATTACTCGCGTATCTCTTTTCTTTTATGACACGCGTTTTCGCAAATATTATAATCGCAAGTAAAGGATTCCATTTATGTAAAAAATTTTAAAGAAAATCGCGGTTTAGTACGCGGATTTGTCAAAATATATTTTTGCTGATTTTCAAGGTATCCATATCCGCGGTTTTAGTAGATGAATTCGATCGCGGAAGGTGGATGCAGTGGATATATCGAAAAATCATACACAGCTATCTTATTGCCCATGGAGTATTCTGTGATTGATTCTTTGGGAATAGGTCTATGAAATGTAAGGTTAATCCAGAAATCGCATGGGAACATAAAATAACTTGTTGGCTTCAACCCATTTTTACCCATTTTTCTACATTGATGCCAACACAGCTTCCACGAAAATTAATTTTAATGGTCGACATTATGGGATCCCTCCTAAAACACTTAATTTTAAAGAATTGAAGTCATACTTTATAGAATATGTTAACAGTTCGCGCCCGAGGGTGTTTGTCAGTTCTCCTACCGGGCGCGTCCCCACCGGCGGATAGGGGGAGGCGGATGACCGTACTAATTTGTTCTAGATCTAGGGAATTCATTTGTGATTAAACCTGTTCCGGAGCGGATTAGTACGATCACCTGCCTCAGGGAAATTTATTTTCCCCGCGGACAAAAAACTGACTATGGGGGTGTTCCCCTAAAACAAAAAACACAATATGAAGAAAGTTGGACAAAGTAAAAAAGTTACGGTGCAGGGCTTAATAAACCCAGTACCGGCGGGTGATGTTGATCTGCACACGAGTCACACCCCGTCGTCATCATGCGATCGTGAGCAAATCTCTCCCACAGGTGTGGGTGCCTTGGCACCTGTGGTCGAAGGTAATGCGACAAGCACACAGCCTAAGGGCAAATACAGGGAGGAAGAGACTGAGAAGCTAAGGGGAAGTTCATGCTCGACCCAGCCTTCAGATACAGGTAGCGACTCAGACTCCAAATCCGATAGCGAAAGCAAAAATAATATAACCGTCATGGAAATCCCAGAAAAGGAGGAGGTCCACAAGATGGTAGACGAAGTGAGCGACAGCATTGCAAAGCTCACAACACACAAGAAGCAGCTGTCTGGTGCTCAACGACGAAAGTTCAGGAAGCAACGGACAAGCAAAAAGGCTATATCGCAGGATGCTCCCACAGGGACCATGAACACTCCCTCCACTTCTTCGGAAGCGGCGAAGAGGATCAGATCCCCCGAAGAGCAGAACACTGTAAAGCCGACGAAGAAGAAAAAGAGCTCCACATCCCCAAACGTTCCGAGTGCACCGCGTCAAGTACCACGCAAAGGAGACTGTTCCGAGAATCCTTTGGCAGAGGGCGACAAAGTCAGCTCGAACGTGAAGAGGGTGTGCCCAGCCGCGGAATCGACTGCAGTGCCTGGGGATTCTGTGAAGAAATCCCGGACCCGGCAGAAGAGGAAGAGGGCTGCGGAGACTGGTAGAGAGCCGCCATCTTACGCAAAGGTAGCCAAGAAACGCTATAGGGACGAACTCTGCTATGCAGTGATCGATACCAATAGAGGTTCCGGAAAGCTACCCAAAGACCATCTTCCAGCAATTGAGGAAATGGTCAACAATAAGATATTGGATCACATAATGATTGGAGGTGATCCAATTCAAATCATCAGCAGCGGGGTCAAAGGGGACGTGATGGTGTTCCAATTTGCCCAGCATGCAAACGTTGCCGCCCTCAAGGATATTATCAGCAGCATAATACCTCCATGGGAAAACGGCAAACTAAAGTTGGTGAGGAAAGACCAAATTCCTCAACTAACAAAAACTTCTGTATTCGTCAGAGGATGGGGCAGCAAGTTCGAGACGGAACGCATGCTCGAAGTCTTTGGTCGTCAAAACAAGGACTTGGACGTGAAGAGATGGGAGGTCTTCCACAGGGAGGAGCAGGAGGACGGAACTCTCCTTGTGGTCGGAATTGACCATCTCTCCATGGCTAGTCTGACAAAGACTAAGGGCAGGGCTTTCTACATCTCCAACGCTGTCCGCTTCAAAGCAGGAAAGGCGGTAATCGGCGAAAGCGAGGAAGCCAAACAAAATAGCGAAGAGGTTTTACCTCCCAGCAACAATGTAAAGGGAGTCGATGCCGTAATCACCGACTCTCAAGAAGCCCGTTTACTGGAGGACCAATGATTGAGGTCATCCAGATAAACCTCCATCGGAGCGAGACGGCAACCATGGCCCTGATGGAGAAAATCAAAACAGGTAAAATCCATATTGGCTTGATCCAGGAACCTTGGACTATTCAGAACAAGGTCTCTGGACTAAACCATATAAACTACCAATTGTTTTATGCAAATACGGGGTCTCGACCGAGAACCTGTATAATATGTCACAAAAACTTAAGTTTTCTTTTCTCTCCAGAGTTGTCAACATCGGACGCAACTGTGCTGAAGCTGGGGAATGGCAATATATACCTTGCATCAGTATATTTACCGTTCGACTCGCCGACACTACCACCTTCGTCGGAACTGCAGCGGTTGGTGAGGAAAGCAAAACAAACAGGTAACGAAGTACTAGTAGGTAGCGATGCTAACTCACACCACATTGCGTGGGGTAGTACTAATACTAACAAAAGGGGCCAAGCCCTTTTAGATTTCTTGAATACTAACGACCTAATAACCCTTAACATAGGCAACAAAGCCACCTTTGTTAACAAGATTAGGGAAGAGGTATTAGATATAACAATATGTTCCGAAAATCTTATAAACGAGGTGCAGGATTGGAGGGGCTCGGAAGAGCACTCCTTCTCGGATCATCGTTATATAAGATTTGAACTAACACGGCCACCACCGAAACCTATAAGTTTCCGAAATAAATCCAAAACCAATTGGATAAAATTTGGGAAACTAATAAAAGATAGGCTAGGGCACGATAGACATGAATGCCTAAGCACGGAAGATATAGACAGAAATGTCAACATTATAACGGAGGTCTTAGTAAAGTCATTCGAAGAAAGTTGTCCCCTTCGAGAGAGGAAATCTGCCTACGAAAAACCCTGGATGACAGGTGAAATTCGTAACAAAGGCAAAGAGGTCCGAAGGCTTTACAACAGAGCTCGACGAAAGAAATTAGCTGTATTCTGGGACAACTATCACACAAAACTTAAAGAATACAACAAAATGACTAGAACAGCAAAGCGCAATTCCTGGAAACTTTTCTGTGAACAGGTAGACAGCGTAAATGATGTATCCAAAATAAAAAAGTTTCTATCGAAAACCCATACACAAACCGAGATCATGGTGAATGATATGGGAAATAAGATGGAAACAATCGAGGACACGCTGGGGCTTTTGATGAATACACATTTCCCGCCGAACACTGCGACGCACGCAGGGTTGCCGGTAATGAGGGAATGTGATACAGAGGAAGCACCAACAATTGATGAAGCGATGGTAAAGGATGCCATCAAGAGCTTCAAACCTTTCAAAGCAGCGGGGCCGGATGAGATATTTCCGGCCTTACTCCAGAAAGAGATGGACTACATTGCGCCCATACTATCTGGAATTTTTAACGCATGCTTAAAACTTGCGTATACTCCTAAAGCCTGGCAGGAGGCGAGGGTAGTATTTATCCCCAAACCTGGGAAGGCTAGTTACGCAATTCCTAAGTCTTATCGTCCGATAAGCCTAACATCCTTCCTGCTTAAAACCATGGAACGAATAGTCGACACCATGATTAAGAGCAAGATTCCAAACGATATGCTTAAATACAAACAACATGCATACGTTAAAGGTAGATCAGTGGAAACCGCATTACATGAGGTTGTACACCACATCGAGAGCACCTTCGACAGGAAGATGTATACACTGGCGGTATGCATTGATATCGAGGGTGCTTTCAACAACGTCAGCACCGAAACCCTTATCCAATCCTTAGATAAGTTTCAGGTGAATCGGGCCCTCAGGGACTGGATAAGCCACATGCTAAGGAATAGATGGATAAGCTGCGGGCTACTTGACGTAAAAATAAAGGACAAAGTTGGTCAGGGTATGCCACAGGGGGGGATTTTATCCCCACTTCTATGGGTCACTACCATAAATAGTCTATTAAGGACTTTAACCGATGAGGGATTTGACCCAGTCTGTTATGCAGACGACGTTATAATACTTCTGAGGGGTAAGAATCCAAACTTGCTATGCAGAAGAGCTGAATCAGCCCTAAAAATAGCGTATAACTGGGCTAGACCAAGAGGTCTTAATGTAAACCCGGAAAAAACGGAAATATGTCTGTTTACTAGGAAAACAAAACTGGGACACTTTGAAGAACCAGTTTTCCTAAACAAGACGATCAATATTTCCAATAAAGTCAAATATCTGGGAGTAATTCTGGATAGGAAACTTAAATGGAAAGACCATATTCAGGAAAGAGCCAATAAAGCTCATAGATGTTGGTCAACCTGTAGAAGGGCTATAGGCGCCAAGTGGGGTCTTAATCCTAAGATGACACACTGGCTATACAAAAGCGTAGTTAGACCTATTCTAACATACGCTTCAGTAGTCTGGTGGACAGCTATGGATAAAAAGTGTAATATTAAAATACTACAGAAAGTCCAACGAATGTGCTGTCTAAGTGTAAGCGGCGCAATGAGGACAACATCAACGAGGGCTTTAGAAACTATTCTATATATACACCCAATAGAAATCCAGATAAGGTATGAAGCGGCTGTCGCAGCTATTCGACTTAAAGCGATGGACGAGTGGATCAGTAAGGACCACGTAACATACCATCAAAACATTCTACAGGTAACAACGGGAGAGTCAATAGATAACATTGCATCGGACCGTATACCTGAAACATTTGTAGCTGCCTCATGCGAGGCATTAATTCCAGACAGAGACTCGTGGATCGGCGGAAATCTAGCACAAATGCCGACTGGAAACTGCTGTTATACAGACGGCTCAATGCTAGGTGGGAGAACGGGACTGGGTCTCTTTATTGAAGAACCCGAGACCGAAATATCTCTTCGTTTGCCGGATCACAATACGGTCCATCAAGCGGAGATCCGAGCGATCACAGAGTGTCTGAACTGGCTTAATGCCAACACGAGGCCAACTACTGTAAACGTCCTTACGGACAGTAAAACTGCAATCAAAGCAATAACATCCAAGACAGTAAAATCACAAACAGTCCTGGATTGTATAAATTCGATCAACAGCTATACTCAGCATGGCACGGTGCGTATAATATGGGTACCGGGACATGCGGGGAATAGAGGTAATGAGATAGCAAATTCTCTGGCAAAAAAGGGAAGGGAATTAGCAACTGTAAACGTAGCGAACGCAAAGCCACTAAATGCGTCTCGGCTAGAGTTAAAAAATTGGGCAAAAAATGCCCACTTATCCCTATGGAATAGAGAGGAATTAGGGGAAACCACAAAAATCCTATGGGGAGACCCAAATGAGGAAAAAACCAAAAACCTACTACTGCTAGGTAAAGCAGAGTTGAGTAGACTTACAGGTGTTCTTACAGGTCACCTCGGTTTACAAGCTCATCTGCACAAAATTAATTGTGCAGACAACAGCGTATGCAGGGCATGCGGAGAGGATGATGAAACATTGGAGCATTTTCTCTGCAAATGCCCCGCTTTCGCAAACATCAGATCCCAGTTCTTAGGGAACGACACAATACCAGATCTTAATCAGGTAATTGTAGACGACCTAAAACAATTACGGGATTTTGTTAAGGGAACAGAGTTCCTTAATTAAATTATAGTAGAGTCCCCTTCTTCAAAAACTTAGACTAGAGCGCACAACAGGCCTAATTCATGGCTTATGTGTATGTCCACCAGGACATGTGGCGAGTACTCGCCCCTCTTTTCAACCTAACCTAACCTAACCTAACAGTTCGCGAATTCTGAATGGGTGAAACTCGGATTCATCGATTGCAAAACATTTTTGTTATTTACCATATATGCCTTCGCATTGACATTGGTATACATACATAGTAAAACCTGACTAGAGAATGTCATATAACGTCACGCAAAATCAGCTTAATGTTTACATATTATGGGAAGTTTAAAAATCCTATGGAAGGCCCTTCTGACATTCAAAATGGGAGAAGCAATGCAAAAAATGTGCACGATGGAACATCTCTTTCAACCTTGGCTTCAAGGACAAGTATTCAATTATGAGGAACCAGCTGTTCATACAAATGTCCTTCTTTGCTAGGATTCAATCTAACTTAACTATCACTCCATTATAGTTTACCGCATGATAGAACTCCTATTATTATCTTTATGGTTTGTTATTTGGGTTTGCATATCATCCTTGTTGTTGACTAAACAAGCCGAACATTGAGTGGCGGATAAGGATACAGTTAGATAGGTTTGTTCAATCGATGGCAATGGCATGCATTTTAAATTACCCTAATTTTAAACTGAGTACACAAACAAAAATTCAAATGTTTTTCGGGATTTATTGCTCTTATTGCAGGATGTCTAACTGCCTCTACAGTTATGATGATGATGTTGTTGTTGTTATTTTAATATTATCCTACTCTCCTGGTAGCAAATCATATTTACCATATTGTGCGTGTAAATATGTATTCAAGGTGTGTTTGTTTATTTTGACCAATTGTTGTGAACAATTTTCAATTTTATTTGTACGAATCCTACATGGACAACGTTCGGATGTTTTTAGCTATGTTGAAACTCTCAATATAAAATGATTGAATTGTGGATTTCATGAGTATTTACATATTGGATAAATTAGCTGCAATTTTTCAGTTGGAAAAGTAAATCGACAGAGAAACGATTGGAGTTTATTTATATATTTCTCTGAATTAAGAGAGAAAATACATTATTTGTGACATGAAGTTATTATTTTATGTAATTTTAAATTATTTGGTCTTTATTTGAAAGTGTTATCAATGATTAATGATATAATATTTTAACATTTTAAGGTATCCTTCATGTTATCTCAGAATTCCCAACCATACAACATTTTATTGTTACAATAGTTTTTTTTAATTACATTGACTTGTTTTAAACTTTATTCATAGGAACAGTAGCAAAATTGGTTCATATCTAAAGTATACTTTCCAAACCATACTCCAAAATACCAAATTAAAAAAAATAGTTTACATTCTTTGTTTTGACTTAGTTCATAAAAAAGATAACGTTGGATATGCACTTGAAATTTTGGGGATTGTAAGCTGAGTTTAACCATTGTTTCAAATGTTTTTAGTTTGTTTTTACGTTTAGTTAATAGGATATAACTACTTTTAGAATTACAAAATAAATTTGATATATAAGCATACTGCATTACTCTCAACAAACTTCTCTTGTAGCTTCACAAAATACGAACAACAACAAACTTCCAAAAGGAAATATCCTAGAAAACTTGAATGATACTCAGTGTGCATTCTATTCTGGCATTTGTTGTTATTTTTCTGTCAGGTAGTTTGTTTTTGAAATTACTATTATTTTGTGATTGTGCAAAGTAAAATGAAATGTTGACATAATATCGCAAAACTACTTTGGAACTGAATATGAAATGCGAATATACATACATGTAGTATATTCGCATTTCCTATTCAGTATATTCATATTTAAAAAATTGTATATAAAATCTCAAATTTTATTAAATAATGGTTTGTTATTAACTAATTGTTTGTACCTGACTTTTTTATAACCCACATAATAGGAGGAGGAGGAGGAGAAATGGAGGTTATACTTATTTTTTTCATTTTGTAACTCACCGGCCAAAAATTTGGTAATGGTAAAATATGAGTTGACCAAGTCACGCTCATGTCTTGGTTTTAATTACTCTTCAGGAGTCGAGCAAAGATCCTGCATATGTTGTTATAGTTGTTTTGTAGCCGCTGTGGTATACAACATACTTACCAACAAGAACAGCGTTAACAGCGTTCCGCCGGGCCGAACTTTTTATACTATCCACCTCCACTGTATTGAAGTAAATGTGAACATTAATAACTACTAAGCTCTTTCTCTACGTTACGTATAATTCCTTGGAGGAGGATAATATTTTAACTGATCATAATCACTTTATACGGATAATTTTCTGTGTGGAGGTTTTCTACCCATTGACATTCCAAAATACCACGTATCTTTCACTACAGAGGGAACACGTTGCAACACTCTTTAAAAGAGATCATCGTTGTTCTTTTTATAATCTGACTAAACTAATCTTTATTGTCATTTGAAAGAACATTTTTTGGCATGTCTATCAACTATTGGCCGCGTCTGTCCGAAGAGTCCGATTTTCGTCCGAATCGTTCGAACATTTCGACTAGTAACTGACGAATGACATGCGTGATGTTTTGCCTCAAGGCCTGAATCAAAGCGGTGTTGTCCGCATTTACTATACATTTTATATATCCCCACAGGAAAATGTCTAACGGTGTGATATCACACGATCTTGGTGGATAATCCTGCGTCCCAAAATCTGAAATTGTCTGCTCGTCAAAGTGTTCTCCTGATAAATCCATTGATTGATGCCATATGGGGAAGTAGCGTCAGCTTTTTGAAACCAAAATGTCGCCGAGATCACGAACTTCATTTTCCGGAATCAAATTGTCGGCTATCATGATAGCAATTGAAGGTTACGTCCTCACCGACATCATTTTTGAAGACATATGGGCTGATGATTCCACGTTGTTTTTATACCCTCAGCATTTATGCTGACGAGGGTATATACACTTTCATACAGGCAAAATGTGCCACATCGAAATAATGGTTTTAGACCCCAAGTATGTTTGGACGAAATGTGTTTCAGACAAGCAATGTCCGTCCGTCTGTCTGTCTGGTGGGAGCGCACGATAACTCTGGAACGGATAAACCGATTCGGTTCAAATTTTGGCTTTCGTAATATTTTGCCCAAACTTAGTTTGAGTTCGAAGATGGGCTATATCGGTCCACTCCTTCCGGTACCTCCCACACAAAAGTTCGAAAATGTTCGAAAAATTTGTGCGCACGATAACTCATGGAGGGAGTAACCGATTTGGTACATACTTTGCACATCCTGAAATGTGTACCAGACTTAGATAAGGTTGCAATATGGACTCAGTCGATCCACTCCTTCGGGTACCTCTCACACAAAATTTCGGAAAAGTTCAGTTTAGGGCCATTTCTCGCTTTGATTTTTGTTTTAGCGACTTGTATTCACTGCCCTCCATACGACGCACAGTGTTGCCGCTTCCATACAAATGTGGACAAAAATAGAAGGCGTTGACCTAGGTTGATGAATTTTTGCACAAGTACTTATGAGGGCACAAGAATGAAACATATCAACGTTGGTCCATATCGGTTCAGATTTAGATATAGCCCCCATATATATCTTTCCCCGATTTTGCTATAATCCGGTCAATTTTGATCGAATAGCCTTCAAAATTAATATGTGATATTTTCTTAGGCTCCTGAGTAGTTTCACCTATTGTAGCAAGAATCGGTTTAGATTTGGATATAGCCTCTATATACATCTTTCCCCGATTTTGCCATAATTCGATTCAATTTTTGATTATCGCATTAGATATGATTATATGATTATCGCATTAGATTACCTGGGAAATATTTTTCATATTTAAACAGCTATAACTTCATTATGCATATATCGACAAAATTCTTTCAGATTCCTTGTGTTGGATATGTTTACTGTAAGAAAAAACAAGTAAGAAAAGCCTATAGTCGGACTGAGCCGACCATGGGATACCCTATACCACTATCCCTGGACAATCGCTCTCCACGGAACTTCTTTTCAATGATTGTGAAAATTTAATTATCAAATATCAGCGATGTAATGTATAATACTTATGACCAAAACCCAAAAGTTATCTAGCATGGCAAAGACATTTTTGTAGCAAATATATGTTTGCTGCAAAATATGTTTGGGACATATGTCAGAGAGGCCTTTTTTCCTAAGTGCCGATACAAATCAGCAATCAAACAAATTTTTAGAACCAATGTGGAAATGATGTAGTCCCCATATAAAGGTACTTTCTGATTTCGATTTTAGCCATATTATCCCAACAAATCAGTTGATATTTTCATTTTGTGGTATTCAAAATAGTTCTCTAATGAGAATTTTGACATGAAAGCTTCTTCTACAAAGGACACCTTTCGAAGATCTTTTAGTAACATAAGACCTTTTTAAAGTGAAATATTCTAAAGGTCATCTGAAGACCCTTTATAGGCAGGATAATTTCTATAGGTCTCCTTAAAACGAAATTACCGTATAAAGAATCTCTGTAGACTGAACAAATTCTAATTGCATTTTATAGGCTGGAGACTTTTCAAACGTCATCTATGGTCAGAAAACTTTCTGTAGGTCTTCTATAGACAGAATACGTTTCAAAGGCATTTTATAAAATTGAGGCATGTTCATGTCATATACACTATAAATAAGTTCTACTTAAGATCTTTTATAGAAAAAGGCTTTATAAAGATCTCCTTTAGATAGAAGATCTGTAGAGAGAAAAAACTTCTTTAAAAAGTGAAGTAGTCATGACTACTTCTATACGTAGTCACAAAATAAATATATACACATTTCGCGCGACATGCTCTTGTTTAAATAACACTGTGCAACAAAATTCAATTTTTTTCAAAATGATGGGAAAAATCGATTAGATGATGAAAGTAGAGCTAAAAATATGAGACACGTCTATCGGCGTTTTAAAAGTTTACGTCGGAAAGTAACCAAAATAGGCGGGGCAAGTTCCGCCCATTTTTAATTTTTTCGAAATATTCGAGTTAAGATATGTGTGAATCCTTGCATTTCAGGTATATAGTGTCTTTGACAACTTTACAGTGGAGAATGTGGGCAATATTTTCGTTAAAAATTTTAACCCTCAAAAATCTTTCAAAAACTGCTTAAAAATGTGATTGTATCAAATCCAAATATTCTACAGAATTGTTCGCCATAAAATTTTACTATAGGTCTCAGAATACACCAAACCAGTAACTCTTGTCTAATCGCCAGGAATCACTAAAAACGAAAAACACGTTTTAGGGTTAAAGTCGGACTTCATCTGAGTTTATTCAAAATTGTCCAACAAAACATAATTTTAGAGGGATGACGTCAAAGACAAAAATATTCTTCGTCAAAGTTTACTATAGGTCACCAAAGAAATGAAATGCCTATTTACATTATATATCATAAAAATATCAGTATCAATTTTGCTGAAAAAACATGAAAATATTTCCCAATCTTTTTGATGAAAAATTGTTCCTTCTTTTTTCGAGTTTATACATTAAAGTAATATGAAACTTGGTTATAGGTGAAAGGCTCAAAAGATGAAAAATTCTACACAAAATTTCACTATGAGTTTCAGAATAAACCATATATCTAGCTATACTATTTCCTTAAAAAAAATAGATTCTAAATTTATATATATTTGGATGAAATTATATGTTTTAATTTTGGACTGTTAATTTTACATAATTCCATACTGGATCAAAATCTAGCAAAATTCTTTACTTTTTGGGAATATTGTTAAAGAAGGAAATGTTCCAAATGAAATTTCATTATGGGTCTCTGAATAAAAGAAATCTGTAACCATAGTATATAACATTCTTAGCAGCACTTGTTTTTGATATATATGTTTTAGGGCCATATTTCCCAATTTTCATACAGTTTGTCGTTGTGATTGGATACTGTAAATATCATATTGATGGTTTTTCGTTGTGAATTCATACAGAAGATGTTGTGCGTTCCATTCATAATGCTTTTGAAATATTTGTGGTGCATATATATTTGGAATATAAAAAACCCACATTGGACCTGCCCAAATTACGTATTTTTAGTACGTTCAACTTAAATTCCGTAGTTTTGATAAGCCATTGGTTTCTTATATTGTAAGTGAAAATACATTAGAAGTCTACGGCTATGGTCAAGTGAAAATATAGGTGTCATATGGGCTCTCACATGCACAATTTGGTGTGGTCCAAAAAACTACAACGATGGGACTAACTCCTACTTTGGTGGCATTTACGGAATACCATAGAAATTGACGTAAATGACTATATCGTAACTGGGTTCGTTATGGTCATTCATGATACAGCTATTTATGCCAAATGCTAGTGTTAATTCCGTAAATGCCACCAAAGTAGGAGTTAGTCCCATCGTTGTAGTTTTTTGGACCACACCAAATTGTGCATGTGAGAGCACCTATATTTTCACTTGACCATAGCCGTAGACCTCTAATGTATTTTCAATGGCTTATCCAAACTACGGAATTTAAGTTGAAAGTACTAAAAATACGCAATTTGGGCAGGTCCAATGTGGGTTTTTTATATTCCAAATATATATCAGGAAAAATTTCTAAAATTGTTTTTTCCATTTCAAAAAAATCAAAAAAAAATTTTGATACTACATCAATGATTTTTGGTACATAGATTAAGAAAAAAATCGTCATTCCAAAACTGTTTTCGTTACCAACTTTGATCGTTGCGCGCAAAAGATATGACCGTTTTACTTATGCTAATTAGAAACAATTCTAAAAAAATCGCGGCTTAACACAGTTAACTGTTATATCCTATTATCGTGAGCTGAATTCGTAACCTTTGCGATGATGCAAAAAATAATCGCAAAGTCTCAATGGATTCGCAAAAAATCAAATTTGTTAAATAATTTCACGTACATACAAACAAATTTTTGAAACAATAGCGATTATACTTACGAAAAATATATAAAAAAAATTATAACAGCATCCAGACATTTTGAGGAGTAAAATGAAACCTATGTTGTAAAGGTTGGAGCTATAGTATTCATGTTATTTGCAAAAATACGAATAAAATATTACGAAAAAAATTAAAATCATATTATTCTAATTTTATTTTTTTATGGTTTTATAGGAAAAGTTGGAGAAAAAATGTTTGAGTTCTTCGACATTTTCGTCAAAATTTCACGCAATAATGATGATATTCCGTTGTAACAAATTTTTCGCTTATAGTTTTCCTATTGGATAATATTATTAGAACCTTATATTAAATCACAAGGAATTCCAATTGTGGCATAACGTTAAAATAATGTTATATTGAATATTACAACATTTGATACGCAAATAAACCGCGTAATTATGAAAATGACATGATGCGCATCCGATTTTCCAACACAGCGAATCAATCCCTCTTTTTTGATGTACAGTTTGTCAAATTCTATTTGGCGGCCACGATGTAGCATCTGCTGCATATTAGGGTGCAAAATACAGTAAAATGGTCATAATTTCCGCGAAGTTCATTTACATTTTATGCGCATCCGATTTCAATAATCACCATTAAAAAATACATCATTCTACGCCGTTTCAATGCGATCCATCAAGAACCGTGGATGTAGCATCGCACTCAATTTTTAGAAAAAATCTATTATATCTCTGGATTTACGAGATTTTTTAAATATCTGTTTGCGCGCTTTTTAAACACTCGTATCGATCTATTTATTTAAGTAGAACTGCCACATCCAAAACGCGTTTTAATATGCGATATTTTCAAAATAATTTTTTGCAAATTTTCGAAATTTGAGGGGTATCATATCCGCCGATCTAGTGGGTGGATTTTTACGCGTCGTGGCTTGTTAGATTCAGAACGTAAAAAAACTAAATTTACGCGGGTTTCCACGGAAATCGATTGACGTTTGTAAATTTTAAACCAAAAAAATAGGTTTTTGAGAAAAATTTACGCACAAAAATTTCGTGTTTGGGCGCAGATTACTGTGATCCTGTGAGGGCTACACCCTCATGTTATACATTAAAAAATGCGAAATCGCGAGTACTATAATCAAATAATATGCTTTTATGGAAATCCAGCTGCGCGTCTCGATTAGAGCAAAAATTCAAAAAACCCCATTTTTCTGGTTTCAAAATGTCAGCATCCGTTTGAGGTAGATACAGTGGATATATTAAAAAATCATACATTAGAAACTACAACTCTGAAGTGTACTCTTTAACTTCTCCTTTGAGTATTAAGTTCTACATTGTGTTGTAAAACCACTTATTGGAAAATAACATAATGAAACTCGTTTTTTTCAACGATTTTTTCCAATTTTTTTACTTTAGTACGACCACAGCTTCCGCTCAAATTATTATTTTAAGAAACCCCTCGGTGAATCGGGCTAAAACAGTTTATTTTACCAAAATTCGGTCAAAAGTTATGATATAGTAAAACTAATCGCGAGTTACAATACCCCATACCTAAGTTTCAATATAAGTTAATTTTCTACAAAAAGCTTGATATGCACCACAAATATTTCAAAAGCATTATGAATGGAATGCACAACATCTTCTGTATGAATTCACAACGAAAAATCATCAATATGATATTTACAGTATCCAATCACAACGACAAACTGTATGAAAATTGGGAAATATGGCCCTAAAACATATATATCAAAAACAAGTGCTGCTAAGAATGTTATATACTATGGTTACAGATTTCTTTTATTCAGAGACCCATAATGAAATTTCATTTGGAACATTTCTTTCTTTAACAATATTCCCAAAAAGTAAAGGATTTTGCTAGATTTTGATCCAATATGGAATTATGTAAAATTAACAGTCCAAAATTAAAACATATAATTTCATCCAAATATATATAAATTTGGAATCTAATTTTTTTAAGGAAATAGTATAGCTAGATATATGGTTTATTCTGAAACTCTTAGTGAAATTTTGTGTAGAATTTTTAATCTTTTGACACTTTTCACCTTTAACCAAGTTTCATATTACTTTAATGTATAAACTCGAAAAAAGAAGGAACAATTTTTCATCAAAAAGATTGGGAAATATTTTCATGTTTTTTCAGCAAAATTGATACTGATATTTTTATGATATGTAATGTAAACAGGCATTTCATTTCTTTGGTGACCTATAGTAAAATTTGACGGAGAATATTTTTGTCTTTGACGTCATCCCTCTAAAATTATGTTTTGTTGGACAATTTTGAATAAACTCAGATGAAGTCCGACTTTAACCCTAAAACGTGTTTTTCGTTTTTAGTGATTCCTGGCGATTAGACAAGAGTTACAGATTTGGTGTATTCTAAGACCTATAGTAAAATTTTATGGCGAACAATTTTGTAGAATATTTGGATTTGATACAATCACATTTTTAAGCAGTTTTTGAAAGATTTTTGAAAAAAAGGACAAAAAAGACCCCTTTGATGAACCGCATGAGGGTTAAAATTTTTAACAAAAATATTGCCCACATACTCCTCTGTAAAGTTGCCAAAGACACTATATACCTGAAATGCAAGGATTCAAAGATATCTTAATTCGAATATTTCGAAAAAATTAAAAATGGGCGGAACTTGCCCCGCCTATTTTGGTTACTTTCCGACGTAAACTTTTAAAACGCCGATACACGTGTCTCATATTTTTAGCTCTACTTTCATAATCTAGTCGATTTTCCTCGTCATTTTTTTTTGTTGTCGCACAGTGTAATGGGTTAGTAGGGGGTTTTGAAATGAGTATTTTTGCTGGGATGATGTACAAAATTAGCATTACAACACCCGTTGTGTTTAGTTATATTTCCGGCAAATACCATGAGCATGTCAGTGTCCACTTAAGATATATAAGAATGCAGAATAAATCCTGGAATTTGCCATTTGAAAATTAATCAGAGCCATTTATGGTATCTACCATGTCTACTTGTAGTTCATAATGTCGTGAAAAGTAAAATTTCTTGGCCCACCTTCTGACTGCATCTCTGTTACATTCATATTTAATCTTTTCTTCGCATTTTGTAACTATTTGAAGATTTTAATGACCTAGTTTTAACAACATACAACGTTTTACTTTTCCCTATGAGTTTTAGCCTTGGTTTTTATTTTTCACCGCAAATCATCTTAAAGGATTAAAAACAACTTTTACAGAACATGATTTGGTTGTTGCACGTACGTATGTATGTATATGTTATATATTATCATGCATGTGTTTTGTGACATTTGTGTCAGATATTTGTTGTTTCACTCATTATTCTTTTGCTTTTATAACTAGGTAATGGTGATACTTTGTAAACCCATAACCAGAATCTTTTGATATCATCGTATTTAAATGTGTTTTCAGATTCTAGTGTATAATATTCAGGTGCCGGAATAGGCAAAAACTTGTATGGAGAAAATTCAGCGTTTCATTCTTATGTTATTATCTCCGCTTTGGAGTAGGAGTATTCCAAAAGGAAAGCCTGTCGAGGGAAGAAGAAAAGATCACCTTTGCATTAACGCAAAGTAAGTTGGCGTACGTGGTCAAACTACGGAGATATCGCAGTAATATGCATCTCATTTTTCCACAAGGCAATTTTTGTCCGATGTTAAACCAAAAGAGAAATAGTCAAATAATATTGATCGTCAAATAATATTCAGGCGTCGGAATAGACAAATATGAAAATATCTCCGTTTTTCTAGTAGGGGTACTCCAAAAGCAAAGGCTGTGAATGGAAGAAGAAAAGTTCACCTTTACAAATATGCAAAGTTGTTTAGCGTAGCATTTTTTAATTGTAATGATGAATATCCCAGCTTTGGTTAGGTGCATTTCAATAAAAGAACAATCATGACATTCTGAGTTTTAAATTGATTCCAATTGTTTTACCAAAGTGGTCAAATACTTGAGATATGAACAGAAACGATCAGGTATACCAATTTCTAATTTGTGGAATTGTATTTCCAATGCGGATATCTATATTGGTATTGATGGTTAAATATCAGTGTTATTGTCGACAGTATTCAAAAAAGTCATTTTGTTTAAAAGCTACTTAAAAATGTTTACCAATGAAATGCTTATGTACAGGGGTAGTGGTGTAGGGTATAACATAGTCGGCCCCGTTCCGACTAGACCCTTGCTCACTTGTTTTCCCATAGATAGATAACCTTTCCATAAAGGACATGTGTTTTCATGGAATCCATCCAAATATTTTCTTTTCAAAGACGATGTTGAAAAAGATTCAAAATTTAGCCCAGAGTAACCCCGTTGAAGATCTATAAAAAGAATTCTTCACATAAGCGAACTTTAAAATGTACTCTCTTCAAAGAAGATCTTTGTATAAAATGTCTTTTACAGGTAGAACCTCTAAAATTTCGTCATTAGATAGTCTTCCAATAGAAGACCTTAAACAAATTATCGCCATAGATAACCTTTAAAGAGGTATGTTTCCATAGAAAATCTGTGAAGGCGTTCCTTGGACTAGCTTTATGAGACTTCTTCCCATAGATGACTTTAAATGATATTCTTCGTATTGAAGACTAGTTCTTAAATTATTGATTAATCTGATCATCTTAATGGATGGAATAACGATAGCGATACACACTTATACTTAAACTGTCCGGATTAGTTTCAGGATGTGAAGCAAAAGTTCTCCAAAAATTATTTTGTGTATTTTTCAACGGTTTGGCATGTATCCAATAGGCTGGTTTTAAATCCATTGTAAAAAATAGATGTCGGATTTTTTTAAGCCACAGCCCCCAAAAGCTTTCAGTTTTGTTAAATTTTAAAATTGCCAAAGTATGAGCACAATTGGAATATGTTAACAGGTGCCACTGGGGTCTCAAATTATCCATTGCAATTTGTAAGGGGCCAAAGGTGAATTTTCACGAAAATGCTCTAAAGGCAACATTTATTGTCCAATTGATGAGAAAATTTTACCAGTTCATTAAAAAATCTCATTTGGGGTTTTTATAAATCATACAAATCATATAAAAATCTCGTATATTTAAAAAATGTAAATTTGTGTAAAAAAGCTGTAATTAATATGGGAATCATTAGGGAAAAAGATACATTTTTACCAATGTAATTTCAATAAATTTAAAAAAGTTTTAAACGGACGAAACGGGACGTGCACAAACGTTTATATTGGCTAAAAGAGGACACTCTAAGGCATCATTCCGTGAAAACGAAACATTGCTCCATGCAGATCACTAAAATTAGAATTTCGCTAAAATTTAGTACCTGAGGTAAACTATAATAGCTCACTTCATGTACAGTTTTTAAAGGCAACAATCCTACATACCTAACAAAAAACAATGAACACAATATATGTTATAGTTTCCGAGAAATAGCTACATATTACTTTTTCAAGAAATTTGCAAAAATTACGTATTTTCAAAACAATTGTCGTCTTTAAGAGCATGCCACGCCCACACCACCCTATATTTTTTATTTACCTCATTGTTTAGTTTCCTTAGATTCATTATGTTTACTATCGATTCTCATATAGAAATTAACAATCGCTGACGACAAAATTATGGGGTTTTTTCCAGGAAAATTTATTCCTTGACCATTGTGGGCCGTTGTTCACAAATTGCTGCAGAGCAGGTCCTCTTATGACTGTTATATTTCATCCTTAGTCGAGATGATACACTTCCAATAGTATTGATATCTTAAAGAATTGTATTTTCTCCACATCGCAAATTTGTTTTTGTAGAACAATGAAAAATTTTATCATCATAGGTAACTGTCTAAAAGTTTCTCCACATTGAAACTATTGTGCATTGGTTTGACAAGTCGTTTCATTTGAGTACATTGCCCTTTTAACGCTTTCGTATTATTGACTTGCATAAACTATTAACGAAGTATTTTTTCATACTGTCAACTTTTGCCACAAGTTTACAAAACAACAAGTAAAAAGTCGTTAAGTTCGGCCGGGCCGAACTTTTTATACCCTCCACCATAAAATAGTCTTAATTAAAATGGAATAATTAGGGTCCTTTTACAATTTTAGGTGGGACAACTTTTCGATAATGGTTAGACTTCTACTGCCTCCCGCTATTGCTTAAATTACACTGTGAACACAAATGTTGGGACAGAGATAATTCCTTTTGGAGATGAAAGCCCTTGGTGTGTGTATATTAAAAACCCCGAAGGACAGATGCGCCGTGATTCGAACTTCCGCGTTATGGCGTGATGAAGTTTTTGCAAGAGACCCTGTAAGCTATCATGAATTAGAATTATATCTTTGTTTGTTGTTTTTGTAGAGCAATTAAGCAACAGTAAACAAAGATATAACGCTAATTCCTGATGGCCCACAGGGTCTCTAACAAAAATTTCATCACGCAATAAGGCGGAAGTTCGACTCACGGCGGATCTGTCCTTCGGGGTTCATAATATACTCACCAAGGCCTTTCTTCCCCAAGAGGAATTTTCCGTGCACCAGGCTTTCACCTCCATTTTGTTGCACAGTGTTATCTGATCTAATCTAAAAAAATGTGTTCAGCTAGGTGAAAGGTACCACCTACGGGGCTATATCAAAGAGTCAACCTATCATTAAATTTTTTGGCGGAAAAGTTTTATAGCTGCAGGGAACATCAAGAGTCAAATTGAGGGTAGTTTCATCAAAACAATGTAGACCCTCAAAAATGGACCCATGTTGACGAATTTTAGTGAAGAAATTTCGTGACCACTGAAAATTCCCGAAAAACGGGAGGTACAGTTATATGGGGGGATATACCAAAACATGGACCTATATTGACGATTATTTTTGAATAGACAAAATTGTAGCTAAAATTCTCAAAATACCTATCATTACAGCTAGTTCGGTTAAAAATTGTAGCTAAAATTCTCAAAATACCGAAAATCGGGAGATACCGTTATATGGGGGCTATACCAAAACATGCACCTATGTTGACGATGTTTGGTGGAGATGTTTCATGACTACTGAGAACCTCAAATGGCAAATTACAGCTAGTTCGGTTACAAATTGTGGCTAAAATTCTCAAAATACCGAAAATCGGGAGGTACCGTTATATGGGAGCTATACCAAAACATGGACCTATGTTGACGATGCTTGGTGGAGATATTTCATTACTACTTAGAACCTCAAATGGCAAATTACAGCTAGTTCGGTTAAAAATTTTAGCTAAAATTCTCAAAATACCGAAAATCGGGAGGTACCGTTATATGGGGGCTATACCAAAACATGGACCTATGTTGACGATGTTTGTTGGAGATATTTCGTGACCACTGAGAACCTCAAATGTCAAATTGCAGATATTTCGGTTACAAATTATGGCTAAAATTCTCAAAATACCGAAAATCGGGAGGTACCGTTATATGAGAGCTATACCAAAACATGGACCAATGTTGACAATGCTTGGTGGAGATATTTCATGACCACTGAGAACCTCAAGTGCCAAATTACAGCTAGTTCGGTTAAAAATTTTAGCTAAAATTCTCAAAATACCGAAAATCGGGAGGTACCGTTATATGGGGGCTATACCAAAACATGGACCTATGTTGACGATGTTTGGTGGAGATGTTTCATGACCACTGAGAACTTCAAATGTCAAATTGCAGATATTTCGGTTACAAATTGTGGCTAAAATTCTCAAAATACCGAAAATCGGGAGGTACCGTTATATGGGAGCTATACCAAAACATGGACCTATGCCCATATCCTTTGGGATATAAGTTTGTTGATCACTAGGAACCCTAAATGCCAAACTATAGCTAATTCGGTCTGCAAATGTGGCGAAGAACGTCGAAATACCTCAAATCCGGAGGTACCGTTATATGGGGGCTATACCAAAAAGTGGACCGATATAGCCCATCTTCGAACTTGACCTGCCTATGGAAAAAAGACCCTCGGGTGCAAAATTTCAGCACTCTATCTCAATTATTGCGGACGCTAGAGTGATTACAACAGACGGACAGACGGACAGACAGACGGACAGACGGACATGGCTAGATCGTCTTAGAATTTTATCCTGATCAAGAATATATATACTTTATAGGGTCGCAAATGATTAGTTCGATGTGTTACAAACAGAATGACAAACTTAATATACCCTCCATACTATGGTGGAGGGTATAAAAATATAACGGATATGATGTGTCAAAAGCGTGCCAGATAGGCTGAAATGTATTCCTATTATTGTGTTTTGTTATTAGCTAGAGTGGAGGATAGGGTTATGAGTTTTTGACCTTTTTTTCTTAAAAATGATTTCATGAAGCTGGAATGAATGAACTTTTTCCAATTAATCACTAAAATAACGTCTTAAAAAAGGTCACACACACACCACTTTGATTTTTTTAAAATATTATTTAATAAAAAAAATATTGAAAAAAATTATTTCCTGTTGTACGAATGAATGAAACGGTCCCGCAAAAACTGTTTTAATTGATATGATATATGAAATAAAATTACATATGATATGATATGATATATCATAACATAGATATCAAGCTTTTTGTAGAAAATTAACTTATGTTGAAACCGAGGTATGGGGTAATGTAACTCGCGATCAGTTTTACTATACCATAACTTTTGACCGCATTTTGGCAAAATAAACTGTTTTAGCCCGATTCACCGAGGGATTTCTTAAAATAATAATTTGAGCGGAAGCTGTGGTCGTACTAATGTAAAAAAATCGTTGAGTTAAACGAGTTTCATTATGTTATTTTCCAATTAGTGGTTTTACAACACAATGTAGAGCTTAATGCTCAAAGGAGAAGTTAAAGAGTACACTTCAGAGTTGAAGTTTCTAATGTATGATTTTTCAATATATCCACTGTATCTACGTCAAACGGATGCTGACATTTTGAAACCTGAAAAATAGGGTTTTTTGAATTTTTGCTCTAATCGGGACGCGCAGCTGGATTTCCCTAAAATCTTATTATTTGATTGTAGCACTCGCGCTTTCGCATTTTTTAGTGTATAGCATTAGGGTGTAGCCCTCACAGGATCACAGTAATCTGCGCCCAAACACGAAATTTTTGTGTGTAAATTTTTCTCAAAAACCTATTTTTTTGGTTTAAAATTTACAAACGTCATTCTATTTCTGTGGAAACCCGCGTAAATTTAGTTTTTTTACGCTCTGAATCTAACAAGCCACGACGCTTAAAAATCCACCCACTAGATCGGCGGATATGATACCCCTCAAATTTCGAAAATTTGCAAAAAATTATTTTGAAAATATTGAATATTAAAACGCGTTGTGGATGTGTCAGTTCTACTTAAATAAATAGATCGATACGTGTGTTTAAACTGTGCGAAAACAGATATTTAAAAACTCTCGTAAATCCAGAGATATAATAAATTTTTTCTAAAAATTGAGTGCGATGCTACATCCACGGTTCTTGATGGATCGCATTAAAACGGCATATAATGATGTATTTTTAATGGTGATTATTGAAATCGGATGCGCATAAAATGTAAATGAACTTCTCGGAAATTATGACCATTTTACAGTATTTTGCACCCTAATATGCAGCAGATGCTACATCGTGGCCGCCAAATAGAATTTGACAAACTATACATCAAAAAAGAGGGATTGATTCGCTGTGTTGGAACATCGGATGCGCATCATGTCATTTTCATAATTACGCGGTTTATATGCGTCTCAAATGTTGTAGTATTCAATATAACATTATTTTAACGTTATGCCACAATTGGAATTCCTTGTGATTTAATGTAAGGTTCTAATAATATTATCCAATAGGAAAACTATAAGCGAAAAGTTTGTTACAACGGAATATCATCATTATTGCTAGAAATTTTCACGAAAATGCCGAAGAACTCAAACATTTTTTCTCCAACTTTTCCTATAAAACCATAAAAAAATAAAATTAGAATAATATGATTTTAATTTTTTCCTAATATTTTCTTCGTATTTTTGCAAATAACATGAATACTATAGCTCCAACCTTCACAACTTAGGTTTCATTTTATTCCTCAAAATGTTTGGATGCTGTTATAATTTTTTTTATATATTTTTCGTAAGTATGAGCGCTATTGTTTCAAAAATATGTTTATAAATACGTGAAATTATTTAACAAATTTGATTTTTCGCGAATCCATTGAGACTTTGCGATTATTTTTTGCATCATCGCAAAGGTTACGAATTCAGTTAACGATAATAGGATATAACAGCTAACTATATTAAGGCGCGATTTTTTTAGAATTTTTTCTAATTATCATAATTAAAACGGTCATATCTTTTGCGCGCAACGATCAAAGTTAGTAACGAAAACAGATTTGGAATACAGATTTTTTTCTTAATCTATGTACCAAAATTCATTGATGTAGCATCAATATTTTTTTTTTTTTGATTTTTTTGAAATGGAAAAGACAATTTTAGACATTTTTCCTGATATATGTAATGATGTAATGCCGTGTAGTTCCAAAGTTTATTTTCAGATTTATATATACACATATCTGCTTATAGTGACTTCAACAGTTTGTCAAAAAAGCTCATATAGAAAAAAATTTCAAATGACATTGAGCGTGAGCTTTTTTATTACAGTGTTTTATTTAACTTGCCTTGGTGTGTGTTTAGTTCAAATCTGGTAACTCATTTTTAACACAGTTGCAGTAGACCAATCTTAGTAAAACTTTGCACACTTTTCAGATTTGGATGACAATACACGAATATGATATCAAAACCAATATTGGTCCATTTTTACACTGTTTTACAGTGTTTTATCTTATTTGCTTTTCAAATCTGGTAACTACTTTTTCACACAGTTGCAGTTGACCAATCGAACTTAAAATTTGCACACATTTCAGATTTGGATGACAATACATAAATATGAAATCAAAACCAATATTGGTCCATTCTTACAGTGGTTTTACGGTGTCTAACTTAACCCCCTTTTCAACTCTGGTAGCTGATTTTTAACGCGGTTGCAGTTGACCAATCAAAATAAAACTTTGCACACTTTTCAGATTTAGATGACAATACGTGAATATGAAACCAAAATGAATATGGGTCCATTTTTTCCTATAGCCCCCATATAACGGTACCACCCGATTTCCGGTATTTTGCTTTTCAAATCTGGTAACTCATTTTCACACAGTTTCAGTTGACCAATTGGACTAAAACTTTGCAAACTTTTCAGATTTGGATGACAATACATGAATATGAAATCAAAACCAATATTGGTCCATTTTTACAGTGTTGTACAGTGTTCAATTTTACATGCTTTTCAAATCTGGTAATTCATTTTCAACACAGGTGTAACTGACCAGCGAACTAAAACTTTGCACACTTTTCAGATATGGATGACAATACATGAATATGAAATCAAAACCAATATTGGTCAATTTTTACACTGTTTTACAATTTTTTATCTAATTTGCTTTTCAAATCTGGTAACTCATTTTCAACACAGTTGCAGTTGACCAATCGAACTTAAAATTTGCACACATATCAGATTTGGATGACAATACATGAATATGAAACCAGAACCAATATGGGTCCATTTTTTCCTGTAGCTCCCATCCAGCGGTACCACTCGATTTAAGGTATTTTATCGTCATTTTAAGCCCGTATTGGCTGTTTTTTGACAACTACAACTACTTTCCAATGGTACAGAAACGTGCCCATTAACAATTATGGACATAGGTCCAGGTGTTTGTGTAGCCCCCATATTACGGCTCCACCAAATTTCAAGTGTTTTTACAGTGGTTTATTTAACTTGCTTTGGTCGTTTAGTTCAAATCTGGTAACTCATTTTTAACACAGTTGCAGTTGACCAGTCGGACTAAAACTTTGAACACTTTTCAGAGTTGGATGACAATACATAAATATGTAATTAAAACAAAGATTGGTCCATTTCACAGTGTTTTAACGTGTACTATTTGAATTGCATTTCAAATCTGGTAACTCATTTTCCACACAGTTGCAGTTGACCAATCGAACTGAAACTTTGCACACTTTTCAGATTTGTATGACAATACATGAATATGTGCCCAATTTTTCCTACAGCCATATAGCGGCACCACCCGATTTCAGGTACTTTGAAGATTTTATCTTAAGTTTTGCCCGAATTAGCTGTCATTTGGCATTTCCAAAGATACAGACATTTACCCACCAAAAATTGTGAACAGAGGTCCAGGTTTTGGTATAGCCCCCTTATAGCGGTACGACCTAATTTTAAGAGTTTTAAGGATTTTATCTCAATTTTTAGGTGAATTGGCTGTAACGTGGCATTTGGAGTCCACAATGGTACAGAAACTTCCCCAACAAAAATTATGGACATAATTCCAGGTTTTGGTATAGCCTTTATATAACGGAACTACACGAACAAATTTATTTACTCAATAGTTAAAGTGTATTTACTAAAAAGTTAAAAATAAAATATAATTTAAAAAAAAATTAAGTTTCAGTGTTTTATTTAGAAATGCACTTAAAAATAGAAAATAATTTGTCGCTTAGCCTCAATAAATATATTCTTTCTCATGATGGAATCTCTCAAATAAAACGCTTGCATTTAAATTATAAATGGTGGCAAAATTAAACGGCAAGCGTTTTATTTGAGAGATTCCATCATGAGAAATAATATATTTATTGAGGCTAAGCGACAAATTATTTTCTATTTTTAAGTGCATTTCTAAATAAAACACTGAAACTTAATTTTTTTTTTTAAATTATATTTTATTATCGTTAGTGTGAGCTTTTTATCTTAGGCAAATACTTATCAAAATATGATACAGGTATACGAGGTTGTAAAAACGTTATAACCCTAATGGAGACCAATTTAGGACATGTGTATAAAAATACATATCGCTCATTTACTCAAAGAGTGGCATAACTCAAAAAATTCGTTTTCTGAGTTAGCACTTTCCGTTTTTTTGCTTTGTCTTGTGTCAAATGTTCATGTTGATATCTCTAAAATCATCGAGTTACAGCTCATGTACTACGAGTTTGGCATAATTCAACAAAACGGATTTCTGAGTTTATGAAGCACTAAAACACTTTAAATCATGCTTGATCTTGCACAGAAATTTAGCATTGATATCTGGCTAGCTGCTTGTGTACTAATATTTTTATGTTGGGAAGTCAAATTTGAATCTCCAACTTAAAACGAATTTTTCTCGAAACTGGGTTTTTTGGTGGCATTTATGGTAAAATATCAGAGTTATTGCAAAATGAGTTATTTTTGTTCGTTCGTCTGTATTCATATTAATTTAGACATCTATAGCTCAGTCCACAGTTGACATACTGACTTAATTTTTCGTAGATGATTAAAAGTCCCTCATTTAAAAATCAGCGCTCTACATTTGGGCTAAGGTGAGTAAATTCGACAATGCGTGTGAGAAGAATAAATTTTTTTACAAAAAGAGTGGGTTAATATTTCGAAGTTTTTACGTTAATGACAAGTACCTCTGCTTCTATTTGGTGCATTAAAGACATGTAAAATGCTAATGAAGATGACCAGCAAAGCTTTCAATCAGTACCAAGTAGATGTCGATATTATTCAATAAAAAATCAAATACATATTAATTATTTTGTTTCAATTCGCCTTAATGCATTTGGTATAGAAGCCAGATAGGTTTAGTACTATAGCCTTTGCTTATTTGTTTGGTGTGTGTGTTTCTTGGTTTTAACGCACCGACCTGTTTCTTTTCTGAGTTAAAATACATTATTTCCGTGGAAAAGAAATAAGTTATAAGTCTATATTCATCAACGACAACATGTCAGTGAGACTCCTGTAGTGGGTATGTACATACGAATGAGTGTTATTTTACAATATTGTGAAAAAATTTCTACGTTTTTTATCTTCTTTTGTTTTCTGTGGCTTTACATACACGGCATTGTATAATGACAGCATATGGTGGAGTTGTCTAGTAACTCAATGACTGACTGACAAAACGGATATGGAACATTTATAAACATTTATAACTTTGGAGTACACAACGACACTTTTTCATGTTGACACATGCACACACACATTGCCAGATTATAGATATTCCTTTTTTTTGAGGTTTCAGCTACCATTTGCGGGACAATTAAGCTCGTAATAGTTTCTGCGCTTTTTTGTATCCCTTTTGAGAAACATTTAATTCATTAATTTCTTTTTGGGTGAATTCAAGCAAAAACAAAATGAAGAAAAGCATTTTACCGAAGAGGGCTTTATTGGAAGTTCGATGGGGAATAAATTAAAATACCTCTATCGGAGACGAATGCTGGGTAGATTTTAGGGGGCCCGATCCCCAAAATGAAAATTAAGCATCCACTTTGTGAACATTTGGTTTTCAAAATGTCATACTTGGTCTAGTGGTCTTTCTGCCAAAATAAATTTCTGGGCACGTTGGTGCTGTATGTATATTGTCCATAGAGGAACAATGAATTCAATATATATTTTTTAGATGTTATTGTATAAAATAGTGCTTATAGCTTCATCGGGTTACTTAAAATTTTTTGATTTTGAGAACAGTTCAGCGTCATAAGCTGGTTTGTTTATATTACGATAGCGTTTTGTCATTACTTACCATGGCTAACATTTATTTCCTAATAACTCATAGTGGCTGAAGATTGACTGATACTTCAGTGTTGAAATAAAATAGTTTTTTGTTATTTTTCATTGAATCATTTTTTATTGTTTTCCTCAATTTTTTCTTGTTTTAACAAATTAATATTAAACATAAAAAATCTGAACCAAGCAACAGAAAAAATTAGTAGGACTACAAACATAAATATGTATTTATTCACTACTTATAACATTTTCATATTCAAAGCAGAGAATGCCAGTAATAATTTGATAATTTCATTTGAACTTTGTCAATCCTCTCACTTGACACTTTCGAATTTAATTCTAGATTATAATTTGAAATACTGAAATTCAAATAAATTGCAATTACAATTCGATTTGTTTAAATTTTTTTAATTCTCCGTAGCTTAAAATATAATTGGAATAATAACATTAACACACACTTTACATTTGACTAGACAACTCCAGTGAAACTTGCAATTCAATCGCTTTCGCACCACAGTATTTTCAGTATAAAAACCTCGACTGCAGCACAGCCATTTAAACCATTCTATGTTTTGTTACAAACTCAGCCATGGGTTCCTTTGAAAGAGAAGAGGTATAAAAACGCTTAAAATTAACAATATTTTTTTGAGGTATATTTTTAAATTGTACACTTACCCAGCCATTGTAGTTGTTTGCTAATTCGACAACAATCAGGGTCATCATTCAAAAACACCAAATAATGTGTTGTGGGTACTTTAAATTGTGGATCCTTGTCTTATAAAATTTCAACGTTTTTAAAACAATTTCGTTGATTCTTCATATTTGTCACGTAAATAGTCACCTTAAAAGGAAAAAGAAGCGGAGAATTAAAAAACTAAATGAAATAGTAGTGAAGTTAAAGATTATGAAGCAAAACATTACAATGCTGATCTTTCAAAAACATAACATTCTATGCATGATTCAACTAAATGGTCCTTGATTCTACGTTTCTATTGTCCCATCAAAAATGCCAGTTAGATACAGTAGAATCTCGATAATTCCTAATTCAAGGGACCAGCAAAATTTTACGAATTATCGAGAATTACGATTTAGCGAGTTTATGAATTAACGAGGTTAAAATAAAAAATATGAATTATCGAGGTTTTTTTCATTTACATATAAAAATTCAGAACCCATTAAACTAAAGTCACGTTGTATACAAAAAGTGACAACACATATGAATCAAACAAATCGTGGAAAGAGCCAATTGTGAACAAACTAAGAATGAAACCAGACAGTCCCTCCACTTCTTCGGAAGCGGCGAAGAGGACAAGGTCTCCTGAGGAGCAGAACGTGCCAAAACCCAGTAAGAAGAAAAAGAGCTTCCCACCTTCAATTGCCCAGGACAAACCTCGTCAGGACAAAAGCCAAGGAGACTGCCAAAAGTATCCTTCAAATGATACTGAAGAGGCGAGTTCTGACAAAAAGAATCGGAATCTTCTGTGGTGGCCAAGGACTCAGTAAAGAAGCCTACCTCCACCCAGAAGAGGAAGATGGACGCTGAAACCGGAACGGAGCCGCCATCGACTTACGCCAAGGTAGCCAAGAGATACTACAAGGACGAGCTGTGCTACGCAGTAATCGATCAACGATAAAATATTGGAACAAATCCTGAAAGGACTAGTCCCAATAAAAATAAACTGCTGTGAGCCAAGGGGGGACCTCCTATTGTACCACCTGGACTCAGACGCAAACTCTGCAGCTCTCGGGGAGGTAGTCAGCAGTATAGCAACTCCTTGGGAAGGTGGCAGACTAAAACTGGCGAGGAAAGACGAAATTCCTCATCTAACCAAAGCATCGGTGTACATCAAGGGGTATGGCTGCAAGCTCGAGACGGAGCGCATGCTCGAGGTCTATGGCGTACAAAACGAGGCCCTAAAGGTGGAAAGATGGGAGGTCTTCCACAGGGAGGGGAAGGAAGACGGCACTCTACTTGTGATGGGGATCGACGATCTTTCGCTAGCCGGGCTCGTCAAAACCAAGGGCAAGGCATTCTTCGTCTCGAACTCGGTCTTTTCAAAATTGGAAAGGCAAGAGGTGGTGAGGAGGAGATTGCCAAACCAAATAACCAAGAGGTCAACTTACCAAAAGGTTTACAGGAGGGAGGAGCAGACGATATTAGCGACTCCCAAGAAGCCAACCTACTGGAGGACCAATGATTGAGGTCATCCAGTTCCACCTCCATCGGAGCGAAACGGCAACACTAGCCCTGATGGACAAAATAACAAAAGGTAATATACATATTGGTTTAATCCAAGAACCTTGGACCATAAAAAACAAGGTTTCTGGACTTAACCGTATAAATTATCAACTTTTTTACGCAAATACGGGATCCCGACCGAGGACCTGCATTATATGCCACAAAAACTTATGCTTTCTTTTTTCTCCAGAGTTGTCATCGTCGTACGTCACAGTATTGAAGCAGGGGAATGGTAACATATACCTAGCATCATTATACCTGCCGTTCGACTCCCCGACATTACCACCTTCGTCGGAATTGCAGCAACTGGTGAGAAGGATAAAGCAAACAGGTAACGAAGTACTAGTAGGTAGCGATGCTAACTCTCACCACATCTCGTGGGGTAGTACTAACATTAACAAAAGGGGTCAAGCCCTTATAGATTACTTAAATACTAACGACCTGATTACACTTAACACCGGGAATACGCCAACCTTTGTTAATAGAATTAGGGAGGAAGTACTAGATATAACGATATGTTCAGAAAATTTAATAAACGAGGAACACGAGTGGAGGGTCCTGGAGGAACACTCCTTCCCAGACCATAAGTATATTAGATTTAAAATAGCTAGGCCATCGCCTAACCCGATAACCTTCCGAAACAAATCCAAAACAAATTGGACAAAGTTCGGAAAACGAGTAAAAGAAAGACTTGGGCAACCTGATGAGAAATGCCTAAGTAAGGAGGACATAGAGAGAGATGTCCTAAAGTTAACTGAGGCACTAGTAAAGTCTTTCGAGGAAAGTTGTCCCCTTCGAGAGAGGAAATCCGCCTACGAAAAACCCTGGATGACAGGGGAAATTCGAAATAAAGGCAAGGAGGTCCGCAGACTTTATAATAGGGCCAAACGTAAAAAAGCAGCTGTATTCTGGGACAACTATCAGGCAAAATTAAAGGAATACAACAAAATAACAAGAAACGCCAAACGAAACTCCTGGAAGCTTTTCTGCGAACAGGTGGATAGTGTAAATGACGTTTCAAAGATTAAAAAGTTTCTATCTAAAACCCATACACAGACCGAGCAATTGGTCGATGGAATTGGAAAAAGGATTGAAACAACAGAAGAAACTCTAGGCCTTCTGATGAAAACGCACTTCCCGCAGAATACCAGGGTTAACACTGAGGCATCGACGGAATGTATTAACTCATCGGAAGAGGCACCAAAGATCGACAGCTTAATGGTCCAACAAGCCATTTTAAGCTTTTCACCATATAAAGCAGCTGGACCAGATCAGATCTTCCCGGCTTTACTACAGAGGGAAGTGGACTTTATTGCGTCCAAACTGGTCGGGATCTTCAATGCATGCTTAAAATTTGCATACACTCCTATAGCCTGGCAGGAAGCAAGGGTAGTCTTTATACCCAAAACTGGCAAGGCAAGTTATGCAACACCAAAATCTTATCGACCGATAAGTTTAACTTCATTCTTACTCAAAACAATGGAACGGTCAGTCGACACCATGATAAAGAGTAAGATCCCCAACGATATGCTTTAATTCAAACAACATGCATACGTTAAAGGCAGATCAGTGGAAACCGCATTGCATGAGGTAGTACACCACATAGAAAAAACCTTCGAAATGAAAATGTACACACTTGCTGTATGCATCGACATCGAAGGCGCTTTCAATAACGTAAGCACCGAGACACTTATCCACTCCTTAGACGAGTTTCAGGTAGACAGGGCCTTAAGGAACTGGATAAACCACATGCTAAGGAATAGATGGATAAGCTGCGGGCTATACGACGTGAAAATAAGAGACAAAGTTGGACAAGGAACGCCACTGGGAGGGATACTTTCACCTCTGTTGTGGGTTACCACCATAAACAGTCTCTTGAGGACCCTAACCGAAGAAGGATTTGACCCAGTCTGCTACGCAGACGACGTTATAATACTTCTGAGGGGAAAGAATCCGAATCAACTCTGTCGAAGAGCAGAAACGGCTCTAAAAATTGCTTTTAACTGGCACAGGCCGAGAGGTCTGAACGTCAACCTGGAAAAAACAGAATTATGTCTATTCACTAGAAAAACGAAAATGGGACACTACGAGGAACCAGTTTATCTAGATAAGACAATAAATATCTCCTGTACAGTTAAATATCTAGGAGTAATTCTGGATAGGAAACTTAAATGGAAAGACCATATACCAGAAAGGGCTAACAAGGCCCAAATATGTTGGTCAACCTGCAGAAGGGCGATAGGCTCAAAATGGGGGTTCAATCCTAGGATGATACACTGGCTATACAGAAGCGTAATTAGACCAATTCTAACGTACGCGTCTGTGGTATGGTGGACAGCCATGGACAAAAAATGCAATGTGGAAATATTGCAAAAGGTCCAAAGAACATGCTGCCTAAGCATTAGCGGAGCAATGAGGACCACGCCGACTAGGGCTCTAGAAACAATTTTGTTTCTACACCCAATAGATATTCAGGTAAGGTATGAGGCAGCCATCGCAGCTGTAAGGCTAAAGTCGATGAGCGAGTGGATCGAAAAGAGCCACCAAACATACCACCAAAACATATTAAAGGTCACAACGGGTGAATCTATAAATCAGGTAGTATCGGACCGTATACCTGAAACTAGTGAAGTAGCCTTGTGTGAAGTGTCAATACCTGACAGAGACATGTGGATCGGGGGAGCTCTAGCACAGATTCCCGCTGGAAGCTGTGGGTTTACGGATGGGGCTGTGCTAGGGGGGGAGAACCGGACTGGGTCTTTATATAATGGAACCGGAAACGGAAATCTCCCTCCGTCTGCCGGATCATAACACGATCCTGCAGGCAGAACTCTGGGCGATAACAGAGTGTCTGCTTTGGTTTGATACTCACACAAGGCCTACCACTGTAAATATCCTTACGGATAGCAAAGCAGCCATTAGAGCTATATCAACCAAGACAGTGAAATCTAGAACTGTCTTGGAATGTATTAAATCTATAAATAATTACTCCCAACACGGTAAGGTAAACATTATATGGGTACCAGGGCATACCGGGATTAGGGGTAATGAAATAGCAAACTCCTTGGCAAAACAAGCCAAGGAGCAACCCACAGTAAGTCTAGAAAACGCTAAGCCGTTTAAAGCTACGCGACTAGAACTAAAGACATGGGCAAAAAATGCACATGTATCCCTCTGGAGTAGTGAAGAGAAGGGAAAAAACACAAAAATCCTATGGGGAAACCCAGACGAGGACAAAACAAAAGAATTACTTTTACTAAGTAAAAAAGATATTAGTAGACTGACAGGAATCCTTACAGGTCACCTAGGTCTAAAAGCGCATCTGCACAAAATAGGTTGTGCAGAAAACAGTGAATGCAGAGCATGCGGAGAGGACGACGAAACGTTGGAACATTACCTCTGCCATTGTCAAGCCTTCACAAATCTGAGAACCCAGTTACTAGGGAATGACATTATACCAGGACTCGATCAAATTAGGACAATCGAGTTCAAAAAGATCAGAGACTATGTAAATAGGACAGAGATCCTAGACTAAATCAAAAAAGATAATCCTCCATAACACAAAAAAAAAAATTAGAGCGCACAACAGGCCTACTTATGGCTTATGTGTATGTCCACATGGGCATGTGGTGATCTAGGATCACCCCTCTTATCAACCTAACTTAACCTAACCTAAGAATGAAACCACACAACATCATGAAAAAAACTAACTGCAAAAGCCGAGATTGCGCTTAGTGAATGTGTAATTGCAAGAATTATTGATGCTACGCTTCTGGTATGATGTTTGTAATAAACAGACGTTGACAACCAAATTGTACAATTTTCATGAAATAAGAAAATGTTTTGATATGCAAATTTTTACGAATTATATCGCGCTTTTTTCAAGGGAACGATTCGAAGAATTTTCCTTGTACCAATTATTGCGATTCTACTGTATTAGCAAACAGAAAACTTAATTTTTTTATGATATTTCTTATAAAACTACCAGTCTCTTTTAAAACTTGTTTATTAGGGTTATGACTTTTCAACATTTTTCCTCAAAAACTATTTCCTGTAGCACGGATGGATGGACTTTTGCCTATTAATCACAAAAATAACGTTTATTCCACTGAAATATATGAAAAGTTCACGCACAAATCGATTTTAAAAAAATATTTTTTTTGAAAAAATGTATGAGATGAAAATAATTTTTCTCAAAAACGTTTTCTTGTTGCGCGAATGTATAAATAACTAATAACGTACATGCTAATAACTAATAACGTTTATTCCATTCAAATATTAAAAAAGTCAAGCACAAATTTTGATTAAAAAAGTATATCTTTGAAAAAAGTGTATACGACATTTTTATGATTCTAAAAATTAAAGAAAATTACTGAGGAAAAATATTATATCAGTTTGGTTATCTCATGTGGTTCTAAAGATTATTTTCAATTATTTATCTCCTTACAGTGACTTCAAAAAATTGGCCATAATTCTGATAAATTCAAACAACCAGTTTTTGTAAAAAAAATACTCAGACGAATCCGTTTAAAATGTGGGGTTTTCCAAGGTACATTTATACAAGGTAGAAGTGACAATCAGCTGTATTCTTACTTTCTTTGTAAATTTAGTTTTCAAAATGTAATAGGGTCTACTCATGAAATTTGAAACATCGAAATTTGCTACCACAAAATACAGTTTTTCTTCCTGAACGTGTAATAAAAATGAATTACGACAGTTCTGAATGCTTTATATTTAGATTTTGATTCAAGTTTGTTCTATTCTAGAGGATTTTCGAAATGTATTTATGTTTTCCTGAGAAATTTTTTGGAACGACCCTATTATTCAATATTTTCTTTGACAATTAATTTTCAATACCAACAATGTTGTTTTTGTAAATTTGTTAGTTGTTGTAATTCATGCACATACCTTCTATAAATTTACCTTGGGCTTTTCTAAGAAATTGAAAAGCATTCGTTTGTCCATATTTACGTTAGGCAATTTTCCTTGGAGAGAGAGGTGGGGCATATGGTAACCCTTTGCCTCTCAGCAACCTCTCTCACCGTCAAACTGACAATTGCCGCAAGGAAAATTGCCAAATGTAAATATGGACTTTGATTCCGAAAAGCTTTTTATATCAGTGTTTCCATTATCTCAATTTTTAACATTTTTTGAATTGTTCTCATTGAAAAATATGTTCCTTGTGGTAACCACAAAAAATATTCAATATACAGACAAATATTGAAAACAAATTTCAAAAAATGTCAAAATACATTTTGGAAAGATGATGATATTTGGCCCGTATTAACATTTTTCTAGATTAATTTCCCATTGTATGCATGCGTTTTCAGCGAAATTCTGTAAAAAACAACAAAATTTCAGCTCAAAACGTTGGGTCTCTTTCTATCGTCTTTTTCAGACGTTTTCGTTTGTATTTTTTGTTATGAAAACCAAATACCCAGCCAGCATTTTTTGAAAATTTTAATCAAATTCGAGTTTTTTTGATCCGACTGCACGATTAAAAAGCTGCAATATGAGCTAATTTTCTGATCATAAATGACTCCTTTGTCGGGAGGAAATCGTAACCTCAGGCGACTCTTCTAAACAAATCACAAATGAGTCTTTTTCGAGTCGTATTTCAATTATTTATTGCTGTTTTGTTGATTAATTTGGGACCCTTTTTGGAGTCTTTTTAGAGTCATGTTTATAATCATTTATGAGTCTTTAGGGAGTCATTTATGAGTCTTTTTGTTAGACGAAATAAATTTAAAAAATTTTCTTTTTATTCTTCTTTGTTCCTTTCCTTTGTTTTATACTCTTTTCTGCTTTGTTATGTCTTTTAATTATCCTTTATGTTGCTTGGTGGTTAGTATACTGCTTCTTCATTTCACTTGGCAAAACCTGTTGTGTTGTGTTTGTCTGTACCTTTAATATTATACGTTACATTTATATCAAAGTTTTGTAGAAAGTGTATTTGAGAATTATTTACAACCAAACAAAAATAAAACAAAACAATCAGATTTTAATCACCTAACAGTTTAAAATATGATCAGAAGATACATAATTATAATCACTTTTCAAGCACCTGCATGACCCTTTTTTGATTAAGCATTTTTCAATCTTCTAGATGCTTAATATGTGACAATAAATAAAAAAGATGGTCACATTTTAAACACATCAATGATTTATTTGTGATTGCTACACATTTGTTCTTGTATTACAAATTGTACTTTTTTTAATCATTACAGGGAGTCACTTTCGAGTCCCTTTCTGATCATACAAGCGACTTAATCAGTTTTTGATCACCAAAAGGACTCTAAAAAGACTCCGCAATGTGATTTTTGAAAAAACAGTCTTCCAAATGCTATCTGGGTATATGAGGGAAATCAAAGGTTTCTTTTGGTTTTCACTCACATTTCACACACATACAAACAGCATTGGATTCATTTTCGAGTCCCTTTCTGTTCATACAAGCGACTTAATCAATTTTTGATCACCAACAGGACTCTAAAAAGACTCCTCAATGTGATTTTTGAAAAAACAGCCTTCCAAATGCTAGCTGGGCAGCCAGTATTTTTTGAAAATTTTAATCAAATTCGAGTCTTTTTTGATCCGACTGCACGATTAAAAAGCTCATTTTCTGATCATAAATGATTCTTCTAAACAAATCAAACCACATTGCAGAGTCTTTTTAGAGTTCTTTTGGTAATTAAAAACTGATTAAGTCGCTTGTATGATCAGAAAGGGACTCGAAAGTGACTCATTGTAATGATTTAAACTGATTAAGTCGCTTGTATGACCAGAAAGGGACTCGAAAGTGACTCATTGTAATGATTAAAAAGAGTTAAATTTAAAATCACAAATAAATCATTGAGGTGTTTAAAATGTGATTACTTTTTCGTTATTTATTGTCACATTTTGATCTTCATGAAGATTAAAAAATGCTTAATCAAAAAAGGGTCATGCAGGTGTTTGAAAAGTGATTATAATTATGTATATTATGATCATATTTTGAACAGTTAGGTGATTAAAAACTGATTGCTTTGTTTTACTTTTGTTTGGTTGTAAATAATTCTCATATACACTTTCTACAAAACTTTGATATAAATATAACGTATAATATTAAGAGTATATACAAACACAACACATGTTCAGGTTTTGCCAAGTGAAATGAAGAAGCCGTATACTAACCACCGCCCAACATAAAGGATATTTAAAAGACATAACAAAGCAGAAAAGACAATAAAACAAAGGAAAGGAACAAAAAAGATTAAAAAGAAATTTTTTTAATTTATTTCGTCTAGTAAAAACACTCATGAATGAATCCCTAAAGACTCATGAAAATGGCAAAAATGACTCGAAACTAATACAGAGGAAGACTCATTTGTGATTTGTTTAGAAAAGTCGCCTGAGGTTACATTTTCCTCCCGACAAAGGAGTGATTTATGATCAGAAAATGAGCTCATATTCCAGCTTTTTAATCGTGCAGTCGGATCAAAAAAACTCGAATTTGATTAAAATTTTCAAAAAATGCTGGCTGGGAAAAACCGCAACGTGTTTTTGTGTGTGACAAAAACGAACGAATCGGAAAATTTGAGTTACAAAAACTGGCTGTAATATCCTTTATAACGTGTATTAGGAAATATGAAACAAGTTCAAGGAACTTATTAGAAAATGTTTCAAAAAAAATCCAAACCTAAGGTCTATTAGAAAATATTTTTCAAGGTGGGTTCTAAATGGTATTTTTTTAAAACTGCAGATCAAAAATCAATTCGATTTGTTCAAATCTAAATAAAAATTTATTAAAAATCTAAAGGCAATCAATTTCCTTTAAGAAATTTGTTTAAAAAATCCAAGACTAATCCCCTTTTGACTTTTTTGATATAGCTATACTTCATATGCATAGGAAAATATTTAAAAAATTCACTATAAGTACAGAATAAATTATTTAACTTACTTTGGTACAAATGTTGACCATATTGTCCGAATCAGCAGTAATACTGGATACATTATTCTATACAGTATAAGGGGAAAAGTAGGAACGAGAATTGCGATTACTAGCTGAATGTGGTTATATTTAAACCAGATCTATCACTTCCAAGTTTTCGGCAACTTCCTGCTCCACTACTCAGTTGGTTTTTCATGATACGCGATGACAGTAAGGGTGGGATAAGGGTTGCAAATGCCATACATTTGTGTGCGCCCATTTCTCTCTGCAATTAAACTTAGTTGTGTCAACGATAATGATCACTCAGTCTCACATTTAACAATTGCCAATGTTATCTTTTTGGCATTATTTGTTTCAGCTTCTTTTCTTTTTTTACCACATCGTAATTCTTGTTCCAAACGATCAATGCGCTGTTGGGTGTTCGAATTGTTGACATCTGGTGATTGCCCATAGCCACAATTTTTCGAATCAGAGACATTAAAGCCACAAACTTTACCTTAAGTTGATGTTTCCAAGTCGTTCGCTTTCTTCGCGTAATTTGGTGAGGCAATCTGTAAAAAAATAAATGTTAAACTTACTGTTATCCAATTTTACACAAGATACGTAATAACTAATTTTATTTTTATGCAAAGAAATTAATAAAGTTTTGGAAATTCATTACAATGAACTCTAGAAAAGTATATATATATTATTTATGTTTATAAAATATATCCCATTCTCTCAGAATCAAAACTAATATTTAGAGAAACAAAGAAACAATCTCCATGAGTAGTTTTTCTTTGGCACTCCCATAGAACCTTCATAACAGTTTTTGCAAAACAAGACAAACTTTCTCCACTGTTATGTGTCCACATACAAAAAAGGTATTGATGGAATTCTTGGCGAGAATCGAAACTATAGTTTTCAATGACTCAACCCGTGGCCAACAACGACAACATTTCAACACTAGTAAATTAGTTGTTTTAAAATATTAAAATAACAACAGGGCGTAATCCGGCAAATTTAAAAAAAAAAAATTAAAATTTATTTATATATTTATTTACTGCGACGAAGAAGATAGCACGCCTATAAATATCGCAACACTCAAAGCAATATAAAATTATGGGGTGACAAAAACAGTCTTACATTTATTACTAAAATTTAGATATGACAACAACAATAGGATAAAGCCAGTTTATTGTGTAAAAAAATCAAAATTCTAACAGTCATTTAAAAAAAAAGAAACGCCAATGTTCTATTTTCGTTTAATACGCACTAAATATTTCTTTATCTCTTTTTATTCCTTCAAAACCCATGTTTCTTTTTAAATTTTTTGAAAATTTGTTTTTATCTCTTTCCTACCTCCTCCTGTTTGCTTATAAAACATGTTGTGTTCCTTTTCAGTTTATCCCTCAATAAAATTCAAACGACACAGAGTCATTACGAATGCACGAGAACTAATGTTCAGAGTTTTATAAAACATAAATATTTAATTAAAACTTTAGTTTTTACACAAAGAAACGGACAAAACAAAAACAATAATAACAACACACAACAGCAGCACGTACAAAATTTAATACAACTCTCTTCATTTATAACAACAACGCAACACAATTTTTTGCTTTTATTTTCCTTTCAGGCAAACAAAAAATAACGAAGTTGAAACAAACGCAGAAGTACAATGAAAATTGACCAAAAACAACAATAATAATAATGACATAAACAACAACAATAACTAAAATGTGCTTAAAGTAAAAACTCATTTTTGGTAGGAAGTTAAATGGAGTGACACCACCAGCAACAATATCATATCCAGCAACAAGTTCGTAATTGTGATAATTGCAGTTACTTGGCGTATTCAAATAATTAGCTAACAATTACTTTTGGAACTTAAGACATTGGAACTTTAATTAACATAAAACTAAGCAAATGAAGTTAGGAGAAAAGTAGGGATAAAAAGAGTTTAATCAAAAAAAAAATTTTCTCAAAATTAATTTTAATTTTGTTATTAACTGAAACCCTTAAAAGTTAATGCATTTATTTGCTTAATGGTAAGCGTAGTAATGCTTAATTCGGTGGTATTTTGTAAAATTAAAGGGATTTTGGTTATATTTTAATCAGGTTGTTTTGATTTGTTGGTACAGTGCCAACATGGAAGATACGACGGTTCTTTTTCGCTTTCTATGAGAGAACCTTGTGGAGTGTTATGAGAAGACCTGGTAGTCAAAGATAAGACCATGGCGTCCACTATGAGAAGATTTTTCATTCTCTTCTATGAGTATACGTTCAGACCTTCCATGACAAGCCTTTTTGGGCTTCATAGTAACATATTAACATCGTTATTGTGATGGCAATTGGCTAGGGTTTAGGCAAATAATATATTGTATGATCTGTTTTAATGACAATGATGGACATGGCAACGACTCATTTACGGTGGTGTTCATAGCTTTCACTTGTTAAATTACTTGTCGTTTCTAATGGTGGCTTTTGTAAAACAATTCCATGCACAGTCATCCCTTAATCCTTTGATATTTGTTTTCTACAAAAAAAGTTGAAATATTGTGTTTTACGCTCCTGTTGTTTAAATAAATTAATTTAAAATTGTTGGCAGGAAATCGTAGTTATTTTTTTACTTTCACTTAATATAACAGTATTAAACGGTATTAAAATTAATTAAAACCTATATATATATATATATGATATGGACATGACTGTTTTAGCCGGAC
Source organism: Musca autumnalis (assembly GCF_047663935.1). Classification (NCBI taxonomy): domain Eukaryota; kingdom Metazoa; phylum Arthropoda; class Insecta; order Diptera; family Muscidae; genus Musca; species Musca autumnalis. The sequence continues at coordinate 64,129,964 of NW_027412088.1, forward strand.
ATACAAAATATGTTTTTTCTCCTTTTAATCTTTTAGTACCTACATCTGTGTTTCTATTCAGCGAATATGTAGTGGTGTTTAGCTCATCTCTACTTCCTCTTGTTTGCTAATGCATATTGTGCGTATGATTTATATTTATTTATTTTTAGTTTTACCCCTCAATAATATTCATACTCCACAGGGTCGTTACGATTGCATGACTTGCATGGCGTAAAACCCTTGTAATTTTTAAATTGCACAGTTTGTGATAAAGTACAGAGGAGCGAAATTACAATTTTATACAGAATTAAATTTCCGAGTCTTAGAAAACATAAATATTTAATTAAAACTATAGTTTTGTACAAATAAAACGGACAAAACAACAACAACAATAATACTAACACACAACAGAAGCACAAACAATATTTAATACAACTCCCTACTTTTTAAGCAAAATAAACATCTGAATTGCAATTAGATAAATAACGCAATTGTTTTTTTAGTTTTAAGGCAAACCAAAAAATAACGAAACACAATCAACAGCAACAGAATTAACATGAAAAATACACAACTATAACAATAATAGTAACCGAAACAACAACCCCTTGGGGAACCTGTAACCCCTATAGGGCGCGTCCCCAGGTGGCGGATAGGGGAATGCTTCCCAGATATGGGTGGTAGGACGGAAATCAAATACGTCCCGCGGACCAACATGTTGCTGCGTCTGTCTTTAAGTAAAGCGGCAGCAAACAGCGTCTGAACTCCATGCGGAGCGGCTGAAAACTAGATGGAAAACTGTAAACCCTTCAGAAGGCAACGGGAAACCACTGAAGCAATCTCCCTTGAAAATCATACAATATGAACAACACAAACCAAAACACACGGCCCTCAGTCTCCGGCCAAACGAGGGTGCTAAGAATCCCCGAAGGTAAAAACAAGCAAAAACTGAATATTGGAACTTGGAATGTTGGCAAATTAAACAACACAATTAATGAAATGAATCGGCTTAAGATTGATATACTAGGTGTCAGTGAAACCTGGTGGACAGAATGCGGCTATTTTGAATCCCAAAATGTTGTAGTATACCACTCAGGAAATATGGAAGGGATACACAGGAAGGGTGTAGGCATTATCGTCAAAAAAGACATTGCAGACTGCGTGATTGGTTCTGTCCCAATGTCTGAAAGGACTATGATGATTAAAGTCTCAGCAAAGCCCCTGAATTTAAATATTATCCAGGTATATGCCCCTACATGTGATGGAAGTAACGACGAGGTTGAACATTTCTATGAAGAAATAAGTCAATTATTAAACATGACGAAATCACATGAAATAACTATAGTTCAAGGCGACTTTAATGCCAAAGTGGGGAATGATGAAGTAAATGGAGTAACTGGAAGGTATGGACTTGGAGAAAGGAATGAGAGAGGAGACAGATTAATTCAATTTTGTCAAGAGTTTAAGATGACCACTACAAACACAACATTCCGATTACATCGCAGGTGACTTTATACATGGAGATCACCAGTAGATAACAGGAAGAATATCGTTCGAAATCAAATTGACTTCATAATGATCAACAGCAGATTTATATCTTGTGTAACGAAATGCTCAACATACCCAGGAGCTGATGTACCATCCGACCACAACCTGTTGATGCTCAATATTCGGCTAAAAATTGCACGAATTAAAAAAAAGGAAGAAAAAGTCTCACAAGATAAATACTGAGATACTCAATAACCCATTATGCAAATTAATAACAAACTGGAAGTCATCGATTCAAACGATGTAGAAAATATATGGAACAAAGTCAAGGACACAATGTGCGAAATAACAAAAAATTATCTTAGAAACTGTACAAGAAGAACACAACAAGAATGGATGAACGATGAAATTATGGAGCTTCATGAGGAACGAAGGAAATACAAAAATGTTGACTATGAACGTTACTGGGAAATCAACAGGGAAATTCGCACTGCTACCCGAGCTGCAAAAAATGATCTACTCAATCAAAAATGTAGAGAAATTGAACATCTGCAAAACATTCATGATGACTATAATCTACATAAAAAACTTAAAGAGTCCGCAGGAGTGTATAGGAAGGCATCACCAGCATTACTAATGGATGACAATAATCAGCCAATTTTCGAGACATTACACATAAAGGATCGATGGAAAAACTATATTGAACAATTATTCACAGACGACCAACGATCAAGAAATAATCAGAACACAATTAATTATATAACGGGAAACCCAATCACTACAGCCGAAGTAGAATATGCGATTCAATCAATAAAAGATAAAAAATCAACAGGACCCGACGAAATTCATTCCGAAATCTTAAAATTAATTGATGGAAACAACATATCACTCATTACACGACTTTTTAATCATGTGTATGGTACTGGCCAATATCCAAACGATTGGTTGAAGTCTACTTTTATTGCAATACCAAAAAATCTAATGCAAAAAAGTGTTGTGACTACAGGCTTATAAGCCTTATGTGTCACATATTAAAAATTTTCCTAAGAATAATTCACAAAAGAATTTACTCCAAATGTGAAAGAGTTATGGGAGAGTCCCAATTCGGCTTCAAGGAAGGTATGGGTACCAGAGAAGCTCTACTATTCATCCAATTACTTGTACAGAAGTGCAGAGATGTCTACAAAGATGTTTATATATGCTTTATCGATTATGAAAAGGCATTTGATACCATCCAACACGACAAATTTATTAATATACTGAGGGAAATAGGAATAGAAGAAAACGAAATTAGGTGCATACAGAATCTATATTGGAACCAAACTGCAAGAATCGAAATAAATGGTGAACTGACTGACGACATTCCCATATCAAAAGGAGTCCGGCAAGGGTGCATACTATCACCGCTCCTCTTTAATATATATTCCCAAAAAATATTTCATGAGTCAATCGAAGGAGAACGAATTGGAATAAGAGTTCAGGGTAAAATTATAAATAACATACGGTACGCTGATGATACCACAATTATTGCCGGCAGTATATCTGGGCTACAACAGCTTCTAGAAAAGCTCACGTACGTAAGTGAAACATATGGCCTCAAAATAAATACAAAAAAGACAAAATACATGATTGTTAGTCGGAAAGATGCAAGTTATGAAACGTCACTGAGTATTAAAGATGAACTTGTCGAACGTGTAAAAACTTTTAAATACCTTGGCGTTTCAATTAACGACCAATGGAAAATTTTGCAAACGAAATAAAGCGCCGAGTGGAGATGGCCAGAAACGCCTTTTTAAATACAAAAAAACACTTACAAATCACGAATTAAGTCTCGCAACCAAGATAAGATTCGTCAAATGTTATATTTGGTCTATACTATTATATGCCGTAGAAACTTGGACCATCAAGAGTGCAGATCAAAAAAGAATTGAAGCATTTGAAATGTGGGTCTATAGAAGAATACTTAAGATACCCTATACATCGCACATTTCAAACCAAGAAGTTCTCAGACGAATGCATGTCGACAGGCAACTCTTACACACGGTCAAATCGAGAAAAATCGCATACCTTGGACACCTGATGAGAAATGACAAATACAGATTTATACAATGCATTATTAAATGCAACATAGAAGGACAACGACAATAAATAAAGAAGAAGAAGAAACAACAACAACTAAAATGTGCTTAAAGTAACAAAACTTATTTTTAGTAGGAAGGATTGACACCACCAACAACAGCATTGTATCTAGGAACGAGTTCGTAATTATGCTATTTAAGTTCTTTCGAAATTAATTGTAGCACTGAAGACATAGAAATTTCAATTAAAGTAATAACTATGCAATTGAGGGATATAAACCGTTAAAAGTTAATTTATTTTATTTGGTTAATTAGAAAAAGTGGTACATATCAAAATCGGTTCAAAATTATTTGAAATTACAACGAAGGCAGCATTACAAAATTTATATTGTTCAGTGTTTCTCAATTAGAACATTGGTTGCGCTTTTATTGGGACATCTGTTGCCATTTTTTTTTTAATATTCTTCCTTAATCACATTGTTGTTGTTTTAATATTTTTAAAACAAAAAATTTATTAGTGGAGAAAAATTAACACTATTTACCAAGCAGACGAAGACTATAGTTTCGATCCAACGACAAGTAACAATGGAGAGGGTTTGTCTTGTTTTGCAAACACTTTTGTTGGGATTATATGAGGTTGCCTAGGAAAAACTTATCATTGAGATATTGGTATACAAATTTGTTTGTTTAATAAGCTATTGAAAAACAAGAAAGAGAGGGCTATAGTCGGGCTCGACCATGGGGTACCCTACACCAGAGACGTAGTCGGACATGCATATCGAGACCATTTCTGCCAAAAGTAATCTTTTCTATTCTGGTGGGAACCCGACCTCCATACAGTTTCATGACGATTGGTCCATATTTGCGGCCTGGAGTTTGATTAACATTTTTAATGGACGGACGGACGAACGCACATCTAACAAGTAAAAAAGCATTAAGTTCGGCCGGGCCGAACTTTTCATACCCTCCACCATAAAATATTATGGTGCCTATATCTATGTATGTTGACAATTTTTGGTGGGCTAGAAATTGGGTGCCACCGTGGTGCAATGGTATGCACACCCGCCTTGCACACATAAGGTCTTGGGTTCGATTCCCCTGCCAGGCAACATCAAAAAACTTTTCAACGGTGGCAAAATACCCTCAGTAATGTTGGCGACATTTCCTGAGTATTTCAGCCATGTAAAACTTCTCTACAAAAGTGGTGTCTTAGACACGCCGTTCGGACTCGGCGATAAAGTGTAGGTCCCATATCATTGAGCTAATATGAATCGGGGTGCACTCATTGATATGAGAGAAGTCTCCCTTGTCCCTATGGGATGTTGAGGAACAATTATATATTTTAGAAATTGGGAGGTACCAATATATAGGGGTTATAATAAAACATGGGCCTATGTTGACAGTTTTTGATGGGAGCCTTTAATGTCAAATAACCCCTAATTCGGTAAAAATTTTAGCTATCATCCTCAAAATACCGAAAATCGGTACATAACGTGGGAACTTCAAATGTCATCAGTTCGTCCAAAAAATGAAGCTAAGGTACGGAAAATCGGGAGGTTTGTTTTGGGGCTATACCAAAACATGGACCTACGTTCGGTTAAACATTTTAAGTAAAATCCTCAAAGTACCGAAAATCGGGAAGTATCGTTATATTGGGGCTATGTTGAAAATTGTTGATGCAGATGTGTGGTGACCACTACAACCTTCAAATGTCAAATAACAGTTAGTTCTGTTAAATATTGTAGCTAAAATTGCCATATTACTGTAAATTGGGAGGTACCGTTACATGGGAGCTATATCCGAACATGGACCTATGTTGACAATTTTTGATGGAGAGGTGCTGCGACCACTAAGAACTTCAAATGTCAAATTACTGCTAGTTCAGTTTAACATTGTAGCTAAAATAAATATGGAGGTTTTCTTGACAATTTTTGGTGGAGAGGTGTGGTGACCACTAAGAATTTCAAATGTCAAATGTTCAAATTACATATAATTCGGTTAAAAGTTGTTGGTAAAATTCTCAAAATACCGAAAATCGGGAGGTACCCTTATATGGGGCTATACCAAAACTTGGACCTATGTTTATAATTTTTTCGAATATAGGTTTTTTGGTCACTAAGAATCCTAAATATCAAATTATAGCTAATTCGGTCTAGAAATGTGACTTAAAACTCCAAAATACCTGAAATCGGGCGCTAACGTTATATGGGGGCTATTCCAAAACATGGACCTATGTCCACTAGTTATATAAGTTTATTGACATTTAACAACCCCAAATGTCAATTTATAGCTAAATCGGTCTGAAAATGTAGATAAAAACGTCAAAATGCCGTAAATCGGGGATACCGTTATATGGGGGCTATACCAAAACGTGGACCTATGTCCACAACTTTTGTTATATAAGTTTATTTACACTTAAGAACCCAAAATGCCAAATTATAGCCAAATCGGTCTGAAAATATAGCTAAAAACGTCAAAATACAATAATTCGGGGTCACCGTTATATGGGGGCTATACCAAAACGTGGACCTATGTCCACAACTTTTGTTATATAAGTTTATTGATACTTAAGAACCCTAATTGTCAAATTATAGCTAAATCGGTCTGAAAATGTAGCTAAAAGCGTCAAAATACCGTAAATCGGGGGGTACCGTTATATGGGGGCTATACCAAAACGTGGACCTATGTTCACAACTTTTGTTATATAAGTTTATTGATACTTAAGAACCCTAATTGTCAAATTATAGCTAAATCGGTCTGAAAATGTAGCTAAAAACGTCAAAATACCGTAAATCGGGGGGTACCGTTATATGGGGGCTATACCAAAACGTGGACCTATGTTCACAACTTTTGTTATATAAGTTTTTTGATACCTAAGAACCCTAAATGTCAAATTATAGCTAAATCGGTCTGAAAATGTAGCTAAAAACGTCAAAATACCGTAAATCGGGGGGTACCGTTATATGGGGGCTATACCAAAACGTGGACCTATGTTCACAACTTTTGTTATATAAGTTTATTGATACTTAAGAACCCTAAATGTCAAATTATAGCTAAATCGGTCTGAAAATGTAGCCAAAAACGTCAAAATACCGTAAATCGGGGGGTACGGTTATATGGGGGCTATACCAAAACGTGGACCGATATAGCCCATCATCGAACTTGACTTGCCTGCAAACAAAAGACGCATCTTCCCAAAATTTCAGCGTCCTATCTCCATTTTTGTGGATGCTAGAGTGATTACCACAGACGGACGGACGGACGGACGTGCACAGATCGACCCTGATCAAGAATATATATACTTTATAGGGTCGCAAATGAGTATTTTAATGCGTTACAAACGGAAAACCAAACTTAATATACCCTCCATACTATGGTGGAGGGTATAAAAATCGCTTTATGTGGACGAGATATGAATTTTGGTATAACACAAAAGGGGGGTCTACCACGAATATTTCGCTGTGGATACATACATTTTCGAAAAAACAAACTCATAATGGTGTAGTGTATAAAAATGTTCACTAAGCTATTATTTTTCTCTAGAAATGCGCAAAAATTATATATCTTCCATAATGGGGAAAATTGTCTTTATGAGCAATCCACGCCCACACCTTCTAATATTTTGACCTACTTTTTTGGTTTCTTTACTTTTATTAAGCTTGCTATCGAATCTCATATAGAAATTAATAATCGCTGACCACAAATTGTTTTAATTTGCATCAACTTAAAAAATCTGCCATTTTTCTCTGATTCTGACATTTTGTAGCATGGCAAGTAAATGCAGATCTACAAATAAACCACAACGATAAAGCAACCCACTAATATGTTAGACAGTATTTTGGTATATTAACCGCACACCAAATGAGAGGTAAACAGTTATTGTTTTTTAGGTAAATAAACCCGATCTTTACAGACAAAAAAGATTTAAAATTTTTTAATAATCTTTTTAGATAAACCTCGTAGTCGTTATTCTCTAGAAATTTATTTATGGAGAGAAAAAAAAATATTAAACAAAGTTTGCACTATCATAACCTTATTTATTTGTTGTTTAAATGACAACCTCTTCTATAGTCACAGCAAGTATTTTCAACGCCCAAAATAGTTTCGTTTGCCTATAGAAAGAATTGAAATTAGATACAACCTACAAAATAAATATTTATTATGCCATTTTGTGACACTTCAAATAGTGCCAGATGATGCCATTTATTTGATTCATTCCTCGAACCATTTTGATGAAAAGAAACATGTGTATGGAGACTCTATTGCCCGCAGTGTTGCGTTTGGCCACACAATAAAGTTTTCAACATGGTATTATTATTTCAAGTCTATGTACATCACTCATGCTGAGTGGAATAATGGTATTTTTCCGTTTGGAGAATTGTGAATATGTATAAGAAATGACCCAAATTATATTTAAAATGCATGTCAATTGAGTTGCTTTAGAGCGTCATAATGGAATAAAGAAGCAACAACACTTTGTGACTTTCATATAAAAAAATCATTTAACTTTGAAAGTATGAAACGAAACTCCAAAAAGTTTCTGCTACTTTACTCCCGAGGAGGCTTGAATCCATTTCGAAACTCTTGTTTTGTGTAAATTTTTAATGAAAACTAGTAAAAAAGTGTCAGTCGGCTTTGCCGACAGATATATACCCTCAGCCAATGTGAAGTGAAAATTTCACCTACGGACATATCGAATGTATTTAAGATCACTTCAGAATTTTGTGACCCTTTTGGACATTCGAACTTGTCGACAATTATGGATTAGGAATTAACTGCACTATGACACAAATGTTGAACCTTTGTGGGGGAGGTACCCTTAGGGAGGATCGATATGGGCCATTTTAAAAGTTAAACTAATTTTTGACAAAATATTAGGATATCCAATGTTTTGACCAAATTGGTTGCCCCATTTAAGTGATATCGTCCTAGCATTTTAGTGACATTTTTTAAATATTGGGGAGAAGTACCGGAAGTTGTGGACCTGTATTGCCCCATGAAACTAAGTTTGAATATAATATGACAAATGTTGGACCAAATCGGTTAAACAGTTCGGGAGTTATCGTGCTCTCCGACAGCCACATATGGCGACATAGGGATTTTTTACACTTATCCGAAAATTTGTGTGGGAGATACCCGAAGGAGTGGACCGATTGAATCCATTTTGGAACCTTATCTAAGTTTAGTAGAAATTTCACGATGTGCAAAGTATGGGTCAAATCGGTTACTTCCTTCTAGAGTTATCGTGCACACAAATTTTCCGAACATTTTCGATCTTTTGTGGAGTTTGGACAAAATATTACGAAAGCCAAATTTTTGATCGAATCGGTTGATCCGTTCGAGAGTTATCGTGCGCTCCAGTCAGCCAGACAGACAGACGGACGGACATCGCTCAATCGACTGTTTTCTCATAACTGTTTCAGAATTTGCAAAAACTTCCCAAGTGTAAGCACCTCCCATTTAAAGTTAGTTAGGTCGTACCGTGCATTGCATTGTTTTATATGGTGGCGATACAGTCAGTACATTGTCCCAACGTGAACTCCCATATATCAAAAAAGGTAAAACCTACGAAAATAGCGTAAAGGTCAATCTTGTAGAGAATTTTTACAGCTACAAAATTTTTCTAGTCACATTTCGATAAGACTTGGGGTTTCCAAGCAAAATCGTGGAAACTTAAAAGCCCTCCGCCGATTTCTTTTATTTGCCTCATCTATGCACATTGTAATTTAAGGATCCGCAAAAACTTCCCTTGTGCGCACAGTGATATTCCATTTTAATTAAAATTATTTTATGGTGGAGGATGTAAAATGTTCAGCCCGGTCGAACTTAACGCTGTTTACTTGTTACTTATTGTTCCAGGTTTATGCGAGGGCGCTCAACTGAAATCATATTTCAAACTACGTTTGCTACATACATCCGTCGTTGTTCATATTACAAAGCATAGTGTTCTCTTGTCTCACATGCGTAGAAATTTATGGTTCAAGGTTTCCGTCATAATATTTTTATCCTTTGATATGTTTACATATTATTATTCTGCGAAATTTAATACATATCTACCCTCATACGTGTTTTAACTTCCTTAGATCTTACACACACACACACACAAGACTATGTGTATATATTTAGCACAGACTATGGCATCATATTTATGACTTTTTAGTTTACAAACATCCTTCCCAAGTAAAATTAATGCTTAAATAAGGATCTCATATACGAAAAGGAAAAATTATGTTGTTTGTTTATTAACATCCTTTGACTTGGATTGACTAAGAGACAAGAAGATGGTTGTTTTTCTATGCATCGTTTATTTTCAACGTCAGCAATCACTGACATATCATCTTAGCAATGTGTCAAGTAGGTGAGTTTGTTATTATACCCTCCACCATAGGATGGGGGTATATTAAGTTTGTCACTACGTTTGTAACTACTCGAAATAATCATTGTAGACCCCACAAACTATATATATTCTTTATCAGCGTGCAATTCTACATCGATATAGCCATGTTCGTCCGTCTGTCTGTCTGTCCGTCTGTGGAAATCACTCTAGCGTCCGAACGGATTGACGTAGGTTGATGAAATTTTGGGGAAATATGTTATATTTACGTAGGACTTTTGGTATTGAAAGCGGGCAATGTAGGTCCACGCTTTCGTATAGCCCCCATACAAAATGACGCGTGACGCGTCGTCGTTTTAAGGAATTTTTAAGATATTTGGCCCATTTTACCACCGAATTGGTTGTAATTTGGTACTTTGTGTATCCAGAGGCCAAAAAATATTCCTACCAAACTTAAGCTATATAGGTCCACGTTTTGGTCTAGCCCCCATATAAGGCCCCATATAAAGTACGCGTCATTTTAATATATTTTAAATGTATTAGACCCATTTGACCACAGAATTGGTTGTAATTTGGTATTTTGTGTCTTCAGAGGCCAGAAAACGTTCCCACCAAAGTTGGGTTATATAGGTCCACGTTTTGGTATAGTCCCCACATAAGACCCCTTATAAAGTACGCGTCATTTTAATATATTTTGAATGTATTAGACCCATTTGACCAAAGAATCGGTTGTAACTTTGTATTTTGTGTTTCCAGAGGCTAAGAAACATTTCTACCATAAAATGTGTATATAGGTCCACGTGTTTATGTAGCCCCCATAATACAATATCTCCCGATTTTCGATATTTTGAACGTTTTAGCCTCATTATCACACCGATATGGCTGAAATTTGGTATTTAGTCTTCTTTAGGCGTATAAAACTCTCCCCCAGAAATTTGTAGGTATAGGTCCACGCCATCATATAGCCCCCATAGAACGGTACCTTCCGAATTTCGGTATTTTGAAGGTTGTGGCCACATTAATCCACCGAAATGGCTGAAATTTGTGGTGGAGGGTATAAAAAGTTCGGCCCGACCGAACTTAACGCTTTTCTTACTTGTTTTTGTATTCGTTTTTCGCCTTTTAATCTTATCATTAGGATTAGAGAACTAATCTAACATTATGCATTCAGGAAACGTATAAAAAGCTGAAGACTTATTATCACTAATTAGATAATGAAAACAGGGAAGAAAAGTACAGCAAACAACGAAAGTAAAGAAAAACAATTCCAATCGTAAAAATTATGTATGTTTCGTATAATAGTGCGTTGAAAATATTAAATTCTAAGGACAGGCGAAATTGTCTTCGATATTGCCAATAAATGGTTAAAAGACATTAGTTTTCTGTGACTTTTATATAATTTGGTTGACACTGGTATTGTTATATGACTTAGAATCTTCGATAGCAGATGGGACAGTAGCCACTGTATTAACGAGAAAAAAAAAAACAAGTTTAAAAGTATCAGTCGGCTTCTCCAACAGAGACTGCGGCACAAAGGAAAGACTCACACCTAACTCGTTTAGTTCTGACGTCTATGAAAGATGTCACGGAGCGCCTGAACTAACTTTAAATGAAAGGAGCTTACACCTGAACAGTTTTTAAGGATTCTGAAAGTACAATATTCGTAGACGAGAAAAATTAAAAAATGCCGAATGGATTTTTATATAAAAAGCGGTCAAAGGTCACATTTTTAGGGTTGTAGCTTTTAAGGATTTTGCTTGGAATCCGCAAGCCCTGTTGAAATTGGACTAAAGAAAATGTTCTCTACAACATTTTCTTTAGTCCCATTTCGATAGGCTTTTTACAAGCCAAATTCTGAAATCTCAGCACGCTTACATCAAGGGCAAGTCGGTAGAAATCGCCTTACATTGGGTGGTTGGGCAAGAGGGAGGAAGACAATGGACCCGGTGGAAAAAAGTCCATTATCACGTCTTTCCAGCAGGGCGATTTACTATCAGGATAGCAGCAGGGCTGGTTAGGGAACTTGAAAGCAGTCGTATACAGTCCGTGACTATATACGTCTATATAGCCGATAGCCTTAGATGCTAGTGCTATTTATACCCTATACCACAATGTGGAAAAGGGTATTATAAGTTTGTTTTGGTATAAATTCATGTAACACCGCGAAATATTCGTCGGAGACCCCCAATGTGGTATACCAATCTTCATATCTCGACGAGATAAAGCGATTTTGAGATGTGTGTCTGTCCGTCCGTCCGTCTGTCCATTATAAATTGTAAACACGCTCCAGGCCGCAATTATGGACCGATCGTCACGAAATTTTGTATGGCGGTCGGGTTCAAATCAGAATAGATCCCTATTCTTATTGGTGATGATCGTGAAATATTTAGCGGGTGAAATGGACCAAAAACATAATATTTATCCAATTTTCTAGCGGCTCTGTAGGTCTCAATAATAGTCCGATCAACTCGTAATTTTAAGTAAGGTAAGAGTATATCACAAAGGAGAAGCTTGCAATTTGAGATGGCGATCAGATAATATTTAGAGGGTTAAATGGACCAAAACTTTTGTGTGAAAATTGTGAAAATTTTTAATATACTGCTTATATCTTAATTCCTGGAAGTGGCATTCCGGACAAGTGAGATATACTTGAAAGTGGAACGCTTCACCTTTCAATTGATGCCAATTATGTTGGTGTGCATGATCGGATAACAGAGTTACATCCTAATATATTCCGTTATTTGTTTGTAGAGTAATAATACAATCGCTAGAAGTCGCAATTATACATCAATAGTCACGAAATTTTGCACCGGGTAAGAGTATAGGTCGAAAAAGATGCCTACAATTTTGAATGATGATCTGATATTCTTTAGCGGGTGAAATAGACCATTAATTTTGTATGAAAAATATAAAAATTTTATTTTTGGTCGATAATTTAATTCCTTGAGGACATATATATTTCGCAAAGTAGCCTACATATGGGAAAAAACTACAGACCTTTCCTCTGATATAAATTGCAATAAAGTGTTTGCTAGATATTAAGCAGATATAATGGGTTCTGTGTAGAGAACCACATTTTTATCCCATGCCACATATTGTCTCTCCAAAAGTTTATGTAACACCACGAAATATTCGTCCTAGACCCCTTATTTGGTATGCCAAAATTCATATCTCGACGAGATAAAGCGATTTATCGATGTGTGTCTGTCCATTAAAAATTGTAAACAAGCTTAAGGCCGCAATTATGGACCGATTGTAACGAATTTTTTAAGGAGGTTGGGTTCGGGCCAGAATATAAATGATTAGTTTTTGGTGATGATCGTGAAATCTTCAGGGCATGAAATGGACCAAAAACTAAATTTTAACCAATTTTTTAGCGGATCTGTAGGTCAAAATAATAACCCGCAAAATGTTAAACAAAGTTTGAGTTTATGATGAAGAAGAAGAGTACAAACCAACCTGAAGATCAGATAATACTTAGCGGGTTAAATGGACTGAGACTTTTGTGTGAAATTGGTACAAATTTCAATAACGTAGCGGTTAAACAACGGAAGTAGTAGAACTACATAAGTGGGTTTCATTACATTTTAGTTTATGTGAACTAAATTTTCCTTTCCTGCTACAAAAATGTCTTTGTCATGCTAGATGACGTTTTGGTCATAGGTATTATACATTACATCTCTGATATTTGATAATGAAATTTTCACAATCATTGAAAAGAAGTTCCGTGGAGAGCTTTTGTCAAGGGATAGTGGTATAGGGTATCCCATGGTCGGCTCCGTCCGACTATAGACTTTTCTTACTTGTTTTTATATAATTTTACTAGCAAAATGCCCGCTACTTCGTATGCGGAAAAGAAATAATATTCAAATAAACATTTAATATGGTGAACACTGAACATTTTTATGTACTTATAGCTATTTAAATTGATATTTAATTTCTTTCAAGTACTGTTCGTGCATGTTTTGTTCGAATCTAAAAAAAAGACCTCTACATTTCAACAGCGACCTACATTTTAAATTTCAGTCCGAATTTTGGAATTTGTGATATCAAAATGCAGAAAACCGATCGATTCTCCGGTCAGGCAACATCAAATTTTCGACGGTTGCAAATTCCCCTCGGTAATGTTGGCGACATTTACTGAGTATTTCAGTCATGTAAAACTTCTCTACAAATGGTGTCGTAAGGCACGCCGTTCGGACTCGGCGATAATCAGTACGTCCCATATCATTGATCTAATATGAATCGGGGTGCACTCATTGATATGAGAGAAGTCTCCCTTGTCCCGTCTGGGATGTTTGTGAAACAATTATTACATTATTTAGAAACCGAATTCGTGTTAACATAGAAATAATAGAACATTATTCAGTACAATTTTTAGAATCCAGAACCTTAGCTCATTAGCTTGTTACAGTTTTAGCTCTACTTGTTCACCCAATGTCAATAGTATTACATGTGGAAACCTTTCAAACATTTAAAGGTGGATTTTAATAAACATTCTGATCCAATCTCAACAGTGATCCTCACAACAAATTTCAATTATCGATTCACCCAACACCAGCGCTTCAATATTTAGTATTACTTAATACTCCTAGTACATTTATTGTACGACCACTTCTAAAAATGAACCTGTCAAATAGATAATATACCTATTCCTTAGCCCAATACCAAATTTATTGCAATTTTGTACTTTTCACACACTAATTATATTATTCCAGCTTCATTGCTACACCAACGTCAAATTTAATACCATTGTGTATTTCTCAATAAGTCAGCCAGCCCTAAGCCTAATTTCAGAATCTAGCTTCAGCCGTTTCGTCTGGGCGTTGATTCTTAGTCGGCCCCCACACAAAATTGACCATTTTTAGTACATTTTAGTGCTTTTCGAACCCTTGTAGGAGGAATTTCCAAAAACCCAGCCTTATCGAGCACCTTCGCCCCAAGACTAATCCTCACCCAAAATTTGGGAATTCTAGCTTCAGCCGTTTCGTCTGGGCGTTGATTCTTAGTCGGCCCCCACACAAATTTGACCATTTTTAGTACATTTTAGTGCTTTTCGCACCCTTGTAGGACGAATTTCCAAAAACCCAGCTTTATCGAGCATCTTCGCCCCAAGACTAATCCTCACCCAAAATTTGGGAATTCTAGCTTCAGCCGTTTCGTCTGGGCGTTGATTCCTAGTCGGCCCCCCACACAAATTAGACCATTTTTAGTACATTTTAGTGCTTTTCGCACCCTTGTAGGACGAATTTCCAAAAACCCAGCCTTATCGAGCACCTTCGCCCCAAGACTAATCCTCACCCAAAATTTGGGAATTCTAGCTTAAGCAGTTTCGGCTGGGAGTTGATTCTTAGTCGGGCCCCACACAAATTTGACCATTTTTAGTACATTTAGTGCTTTTCGCACCCTTGTAGGACGAATTTCCAAAAACCCAGCCTTATCGAGCACCTTCGCCCCAAGACTAATCCTCACCCAAAATTTGGGAATTCTAGCTTAAGCAGTTTCGTCTGGGCGTTGATTCTTAGTCGGCCCCCACACAAATTTGACCATTTTTAGTACATTTTAGTGCTTTTCGAACCCTTGTAGGACGAATTTCCAAAAACCCAGCCTTATCGAGCACCTTCGCCCCAAGACTAATCCTCACCCAAAATTTGGGAATTCTAGCTTCAGCCGTTTCGTCTTGGCGTTGATTCTTAGTCGGCCCCCACACAAATTTGACCATTTTTAGTACATTTTAGTGCTTTTCGCACCCTTGTAGGACGAATTTCCAAAAACCCAGCTTTATCGAGCATCTTCGCCCCAAGACTAATCCTCACCCAAAATTTGGGAATTCTAGCTTCAGCCGTTTCGTCTGGGCGTTGATTCCTAGTCGGCCCCCCACACAAATTAGACCATTTTTAGTACATTTTAGTGCTTTTCGCACCCTTGTAGGACGAATTTCCAAAAACCCAGCCTTATCGAGCACCTTCGCCCCAAGACTAATCCTCACCCAAAATTTGGGAATTCTAGCTTAAGCAGTTTCGGCTGGGAGTTGATTCTTAGTCGGGCCCCACACAAATTTGACCATTTTTAGTACATTTTAGTGCTTTTCGCACCCTTGTAGGACGAATTTCCAAAAACCCAGCCTTATCGAGCACTTTCGCCCCAAGACTAATCCTCACCCAAAATTTGGGAATTCTAGCTTAAGCAGTTTCGTCTGGGCGTTGATTCTTAGTCGGCCCCCACACAAATTTGACCATTTTTAGTACATTTTAGTGCTTTTCGAACCCTTGTAGGACGAATTTCCAAAAACCCAGCCTTATCGAGCACCTTCGCCCCAAGACTAATCCTCACCCAAAATTTGGGAATTCTAGCTTCAGCCGTTTCGTCTTGGCGTTGATTCTTAGTCGGCCCCCACACAAATTTGACCATTTTTAGTACATTTTAGTGCTTTTCGAACCCTTGTAGGACGAATTTCCAAAAACCCAGCCTTATCGAGCACCTTCGCCCCAAGACTAATCCTCACCCAAAATTTGGGAATTCTAGCTTCAGCCGTTTCGTCTGGGCGTTGATTCCTAGTCGGCCCCCCACACAAATTAGACCATTTTTAGTACATTTTAGTGCTTTTCGCACCCTTGTAGGACGAATTTCAAAAAACCCAGCCTTATCGAGCACCTTCGCCCCAAGACTAATCCTCACCCAAAATTTGGGAATTCTAGCTTCAGCCGTTTCGTCTTGGCGTTGATTCTTAGTCGGCCCCCACACAAATTTGACCATTTTTAGTACATTTTAGTGCTTTTCGCACCCTTGTAGGACGAATTTCCAAAAACCCAGCTTTATCGAGCATCTTCGCCCCAAGACTAATCCTCACCCAAAATTTGGGAATTCTAGCTTCAGCCGTTTCGTCTGGGCGTTGATTCCTAGTCGGCCCCCCACACAAATTAGACCATTTTTAGTACATTTTAGTGCTTTTCGCACCCTTGTAGGACGAATTTCCAAAAACCCAGCCTTATCGAGCACCTTCGCCCCAAGACTAATCCTCACCCAAAATTTGGGAATTCTAGCTTCAGCCGTTTCGTCTGGGCGTTGATTCCTAGTCGGCCCCCCACACAAATTTGACCATTTTTAGTACATTTTAGTGCTTTTCTCTACAAATGGTGTCGTAAGGCACGCCGTTCGGACTCGGCGATAATCAGTACGTCCCATATCATTGATCTAATATGAATCGGGGTGCACTCATTGATATGAGAGAAGTCTCCCTTGTCCCGTCTGGGATGTTTGTGAAACAATTATTACATTATTTAGAAACCGAATTCGTGTTAACATAGAAATAATAGAACATTATTCAGTACAATTTTTAGAATCCAGAACCTTAGCTCATTAGCTTGTTACAGTTTTAGCTCTACTTGTTCACCCAATGTCAATAGTATTACATGTGGAAACCTTTCAAACATTTAAAGGTGGATTTTAATAAACATTCTGATCCAATCTCAACAGTGATCCTCACAACAAATTTCAATTATCGATTCACCCAACACCAGCGCTTCAATATTTAGTATTACTTAATACTCCTAGTACATTTATTGTACGACCACTTCTAAAAATGAACCTGTCAAATAGATAATATACCTATTCCTTAGCCCAATACCAAATTTATTGCAATTTTGTACTTTTCACACACTAATTATATTATTCCAGCTTCATTGCTACACCAACGTCAAATTTAATACCATTGTGTATTTCTCAATAAGTCAGCCAGCCCTAAGCCTAATTTCAGAATCTAGCTTCAGCCGTTTCGTCTGGGCGTTGATTCTTAGTCGGCCCCCACACAAATTTGACCATTTTTAGTACATTTTAGTGCTTTTCGAACCCTTGTAGGAGGAATTTCCAAAAACCCAGCCTTATCGAGCACCTTCGCCCCAAGACTAATCCTCACCCAAAATTTGGGAATTCTAGCTTCAGCCGTTTCGTCTGGGCGTTGATTCTTAGTCGGCCCCCACACAAATTTGACCATTTTTAGTACATTTTAGTGCTTTTCGCACCCTTGTAGGACGAATTTCCAAAAACCCAGCTTTATCGAGCATCTTCGCCCCAAGACTAATCCTCACCCAAAATTTGGGAATTCTAGCTTCAGCCGTTTCGTCTGGGCGTTGATTCCTAGTCGGCCCCCCACACAAATTAGACCATTTTTAGTACATTTTAGTGCTTTTCGCACCCTTGTAGGACGAATTTCCAAAAACCCAGCCTTATCGAGCACCTTCGCCCCAAGACTAATCCTCACCCAAAATTTGGGAATTCTAGCTTAAGCAGTTTCGGCTGGGAGTTGATTCTTAGTCGGGCCCCACACAAATTTGACCATTTTTAGTACATTTTAGTGCTTTTCGCACCCTTGTAGGACGAATTTCCAAAAACCCAGCCTTATCGAGCACCTTCGCCCCAAGACTAATCCTCACCCAAAATTTGGGAATTCTAGCTTAAGCAGTTTCGTCTGGGCGTTGATTCTTAGTCGGCCCCCACACAAATTTGACCATTTTTAGTACATTTTAGTGCTTTTCGAACCCTTGTAGGACGAATTTCCAAAAACCCAGCCTTATCGAGCACCTTCGCCCCAAGACTAATCCTCACCCAAAATTTGGGAATTCTAGCTTCAGCCGTTTCGTCTTGGCGTTGATTCTTAGTCGGCCCCCACACAAATTTGACCATTTTTAGTACATTTTAGTGCTTTTCGCACCCTTGTAGGACGAATTTCCAAAAACCCAGCTTTATCGAGCATCTTCGCCCCAAGACTAATCCTCACCCAAAATTTGGGAATTCTAGCTTCAGCCGTTTCGTCTGGGCGTTGATTCCTAGTCGGCCCCCCACACAAATTAGACCATTTTTAGTACATTTTAGTGCTTTTCGCACCCTTGTAGGACGAATTTCCAAAAACCCAGCCTTATCGAGCACCTTCGCCCCAAGACTAATCCTCACCCAAAATTTGGGAATTCTAGCTTAAGCAGTTTCGGCTGGGAGTTGATTCTTAGTCGGGCCCCACACAAATTTGAGCACCTTCGCCCCAAGACTAATCCTCACCCAAAATTTGGGAATTCTAGCTTCAGCCGTTTCGTCTTGGCGTTGATTCTTAGTCGGCCCCCACACAAATTTGACCATTTTTAGTACATTTTAGTGCTTTTCGCACCCTTGTAGGACGAATTTCCAAAAACCCAGCTTTATCGAGCATCTTCGCCCCAAGACTAATCCTCACCCAAAATTTGGGAATTCTAGCTTCAGCCGTTTCGTCTGGGCGTTGATTCCTAGTCGGCCCCCCACACAAATTAGACCATTTTTAGTACATTTTAGTGCTTTTCGCACCCTTGTAGGACGAATTTCCAAAAACCCAGCCTTATCGAGCACCTTCGCCCCAAGACTAATCCTCACCCAAAATTTGGGAATTCTAGCTTCAGCCGTTTCGTCTGGGCGTTGATTCCTAGTCGGCCCCCCACACAAATTTGACCATTTTTAGTACATTTTAGTGCTTTTCTCTACAAATGGTGTCGTAAGGCACGCCGTTCGGACTCGGCGATAATCAGTACGTCCCATATCATTGATCTAATATGAATCGGGGTGCACTCATTGATATGAGAGAAGTCTCCCTTGTCCCGTCTGGGATGTTTGTGAAACAATTATTACATTATTTAGAAACCGAATTCGTGTTAACATAGAAATAATAGAACATTATTCAGTACAATTTTTAGAATCCAGAACCTTAGCTCATTAGCTTGTTACAGTTTTAGCTCTACTTGTTCACCCAATGTCAATAGTATTACATGTGGAAACCTTTCAAACATTTAAAGGTGGATTTTAATAAACATTCTGATCCAATCTCAACAGTGATCCTCACAACAAATTTCAATTATCGATTCACCCAACACCAGCGCTTCAATATTTAGTATTACTTAATACTCCTAGTACATTTATTGTACGACCACTTCTAAAAATGAACCTGTCAAATAGATAATATACCTATTCCTTAGCCCAATACCAAATTTATTGCAATTTTGTACTTTTCACACACTAATTATATTATTCCAGCTTCATTGCTACACCAACGTCAAATTTAATACCATTGTGTATTTCTCAATAAGTCAGCCAGCCCTAAGCCTAATTTCAGAATCTAGCTTCAGCCGTTTCGTCTGGGCGTTGATTCTTAGTCGGCCCCCACACAAATTTGACCATTTTTAGTACATTTTAGTGCTTTTCGAACCCTTGTAGGAGGAATTTCCAAAAACCCAGCCTTATCGAGCACCTTCGCCCCAAGACTAATCCTCACCCAAAATTTGGGAATTCTAGCTTCAGCCGTTTCGTCTGGGCGTTGATTCTTAGTCGGCCCCCACACAAATTTGACCATTTTTAGTACATTTTAGTGCTTTTCGCACCCTTGTAGGACGAATTTCCAAAAACCCAGCTTTATCGAGCATCTTCGCCCCAAGACTAATCCTCACCCAAAATTTGGGAATTCTAGCTTCAGCCGTTTCGTCTGGGCGTTGATTCCTAGTCGGCCCCCCACACAAATTAGACCATTTTTAGTACATTTTAGTGCTTTTCGCACCCTTGTAGGACGAATTTCCAAAAACCCAGCCTTATCGAGCACCTTCGCCCCAAGACTAATCCTCACCCAAAATTTGGGAATTCTAGCTTAAGCAGTTTCGGCTGGGAGTTGATTCTTAGTCGGGCCCCACACAAATTTGACCATTTTTAGTACATTTTAGTGCTTTTCGCACCCTTGTAGGACGAATTTCCAAAAACCCAGCCTTATCGAGCACCTTCGCCCCAAGACTAATCCTCACCCAAAATTTGGGAATTCTAGCTTAAGCAGTTTCGTCTGGGCGTTGATTCTTAGTCGGCCCCCACACAAATTTGACCATTTTTAGTACATTTTAGTGCTTTTCGAACCCTTGTAGGACGAATTTCCAAAAACCCAGCCTTATCGAGCACCTTCGCCCCAAGACTAATCCTCACCCAAAATTTGGGAATTCTAGCTTCAGCCGTTTCGTCTTGGCGTTGATTCTTAGTCGGCCCCCACACAAATTTGACCATTTTTAGTACATTTTAGTGCTTTTCGCACCCTTGTAGGACGAATTTCCAAAAACCCAGCTTTATCGAGCATCTTCGCCCCAAGACTAATCCTCACCCAAAATTTGGGAATTCTAGCTTCAGCCGTTTCGTCTGGGCGTTGATTCCTAGTCGGCCCCCCACACAAATTAGACCATTTTTAGTACATTTTAGTGCTTTTCGCACCCTTGTAGGACGAATTTCCAAAAACCCAGCCTTATCGAGCACCTTCGCCCCAAGACTAATCCTCACCCAAAATTTGGGAATTCTAGCTTAAGCAGTTTCGGCTGGGAGTTGATTCTTAGTCGGGCCCCACACAAATTTGACCATTTTTAGTACATTTTAGTGCTTTTCGCACCCTTGTAGGACGAATTTCCAAAAACCCAGCCTTATCGAGCACCTTCGCCCCAAGACTAATCCTCACCCAAAATTTGGGAATTCTAGCTTCAGCCGTTTCGTCTTGGCGTTGATTCTTAGTCGGCCCCCACACAAATTTGACCATTTTTAGTACATTTTAGTGCTTTTCGCACCCTTGTAGGACGAATTTCCAAAAACCCAGCTTTATCGAGCATCTTCGCCCCAAGACTAATCCTCACCCAAAATTTGGGAATTCTAGCTTCAGCCGTTTCGTCTGGGCGTTGATTCCTAGCCGGCCCCCCACACAAATTAGACCATTTTTAGTACATTTTAGTGCTTTTCGCACCCTTGTAGGACGAATTTCCAAAAACCCAGCCTTATCGAGCACCTTCGCCCCAAGACTAATCCTCACCCAAAATTTGGGAATTCTAGCTTAAGCAGTTTCGGCTGGGAGTTGATTCTTAGTCGGCCCCCACACAAATTTGACCATTTTTAGTACATTTTAGTGCTTTTCGCACCCTTGTAGGACGAATTTCCAAAAACCCAGCCTTATCGAGCACCTCCGCCCCAAGACTAATCCTCACCCAAAATTTGGGAATTCTAGCTTCAGCCGTTTCGCCTGGGCGTTGATTCTTAGTCGGCCCCCCACACAAATTTGACCATTTTTAGTACATTTTAGTGCTTTTCGCACCCTTGTAGGACGAATTTCCAAAAACCCAGCTTTATCGAGCACCTGCGCCCCAAGACTAATCCTCACCCAAAATTTGGGAATTCTAGCTTCAGCCGTTTCGTCTGGGCGTTGATTCCTAGTCGGCCCCCACACAAATTAGACCATTTTTAGTACATTTTAGTGCTTTTCGCACCCTTGTAGGGCGAATTTCCAAAAACCCAGCTTTATCGAGCACCTTCGCCCCAAGACTAATCCTCATCCAAAATTTGGAAATTCTAGCTTCAGCCGTTTCGTCTGGGCGTTGATTCTTAGTCGGCCCCCACACAAATTTGACCATTTTTAGTACATTTTAGTGCTTTTCGCACCCTTGTAGGACGAATTTCCAAAAACCCAGCCTTATCGAGCACCTTCGCCCCAAGACTAATCCTCACCCAAAATTTGGGAATTCTAGCTTCAGCAGTTTCGTCTGGGCGTTGATTCTTAGTCGGCCCCCCACACAAATTTGACCATTTTTAGTACATTTTAGTGCTTTTCGCAACCTTGTAGGACGAATTTCCAAAAACCCAGCCTTATCGAGCACCTTCGCCCCAAGACTAATCCTCACCCAAAATTTGGGAATTCTAGCTTCAGCCGTTTCGCCTGGGCGTTGATTCTTAGTCGGCCCCCCACACAAATTTGACCATTTTTAGTACATTTTAGTGCTTTTCGCACCCTTGTAGGACGAATTTCCAAAAACCCAGCCTTATCGAGCACCTTTGCCCCAAGACTAATCCTCACACAAAATTTGGGGATTCTAGCTTCAGCCGTTTCGTCTGGGCGTTGTAGGTCACATCATCACTTTACTCTTTTATAAATATAGATTGTAATTTTTTATTATAATAAATATTTGAAATAAATAAAAAATAAATAAAATACGTCTATAGTCGAGCTCTGAAGGCTCTCAAATCATGTTTGAACTTTTCAGGTATGCATGACATAGTAATATAATGCAAAACGAATAAGCAGAATAAACAGTTCTTTGTGGTTCTAAATCAATAGATTAACCAATTGATGAATCTGGTAGGCCACTGATGTATTAATACATTGGGAAGGCGCATCGCAGATGTCTTATAGAACATGTATGTAGGGTTTCCAAAGCAATCTGGCCTGCGATCTCTCAACATATAACCATTTACCTTCTCTCAATACGGTAGGGATGAATATTACTGTGGAACTTACAACGGGTCGGTTTAGGTCTCTAACATAAAGATGGAATGACAGTGGCATCGACTACTGTAGATTATGTAGATAGAGATGAAGACGGAAGAGCATCTACTTTCCATGTGTCCCTTCCTGCACACAAGAAGAAACCGCCTGCTGTGTATAGACGAGATATATAGATAATCCCACCTGTTTATCAAATATTTGACAGGAAATTATCATGGGTTGGTAAAACACTTTACTACTTTCTTTTTTACTATCTTTCTATTCCGTTATAAAATACCGAGTAAAAAAAACAGTACTATCAGGAAAGTTCTTGACCTTCACCCTTAATTTGACCTAGCAATAACCATAGAATCTTTTATTTATGGTCTTCAAACCTATTCATGATAAACACAATGGCCCAAAGCTCTCCGATTGAAGCCGTTTATTGGGTGGCTGTGCATCCTTAAACTTAACCTAGTCTGCTTTAAGATGGGAAGAAAAAATTCATTCTTCAATATCTAGAAAATAAGAATTTTATTTTTATCCACAGAAATTTCATAATCTAATTTAACCAAAAATTTAAAGCTGCAAAAAATTTAAAGAATATTCGTTTAATATTCAAAATATCCTTTTAATTTGATCCACCCTAATATTTGTGAGTAACCTACATTATCCAAGAAATAAGATTTTGTCAATGTAACATTTCTTCTTATTTTCCCTTCTATTTTGTAATAGGCTTTACTTCTTTTTATCGTCTATGGTGTCTTTCATAAGATTTCATATGTTTTTCATTGTTGTTGTTGGTCTTTACTAGGTTTATTATTTTGATTATAGTTTGAGGAAGATTGCGATGTTAACAAGCGGAAAAACGGAATACACTAACCTATACTGACCAGCAAACATACAAAACTACGTACATACGTCAAACTCGCTATAATTGCAAGGAAACATTATGGTTTATAATAAAACGAACGAAGATGAAGAAGACAAGTTGATGATGTCTGATAAATGGAATTTGACATTGCAATTGTTTGCATGAAATGATTGTCGAAATGCTTGAAAACAGTTTTCATTGTGACTGAAAAAATATAAACGACAAGGATATTAGTTCTTATTATTTTGGTAATGTAATGACGGAAATGTTTGCCTTTTGATATTAAAAAATAAATGTACAAATATAAAAGTCTGACCTAAAAGCCAACCTTTTTCATTTATATTTTGGGATGCAAAAAGGGCGCACTATGTGATGTCTTGGCACCACTTTGTATATTTGAAATAAGTGAGAACAAGATTATTAACCCTCACAGTTTTGAAAGACCAAGCAGTCCAATATATCTCCCACAGTATACAATACAATATTTGGCTGTAAAACCCTATGAAATTAATATCTGGAAGAGATTTAAGCTACAGGACAGACAAACCAGCAATGTTGTAGTTTTTGCTGTTATATCCTAATCATTATTTCAATTTCATAACCCAGGTAACATTTGCCATTTGCAATATTTATTGTTTGAATTTTTGTTTATTTTTTCAAAGAAATTCAACATTTAATTACTTTAACAAAGCCAATTAAAAAAAATAGTAACTTGTTCGAAATATATTATTCACCCCTTTAAAATGAAAAAAGGATCAATAGAAATCCGTTGTGAAAAAAAGAAGATATGTCCGTTTAAATTTAGCACAGTGCCATTTATCGAAAATTTTCGAAAAGTCTGCACCTTCTCAAGCCCAAAACTGCCTGAAGGAGCGTTCCAATGCTTTTGCGATGTATTAGAGAGTAATTAACTACTGTCTTGGCTACGGTTGTTGTCCTTGTGTTCGATCGAAAATCTCAAAGGTTTGGGTGTTATATGCCAAAATTTCCAAAAAACGTGGATAAAAAACTTAAAGTCAAAATCGGGAGGCTCGATTTTCACGATAGACCTATGGTCTAGTAGACTTTTTTGCTCAGTTCAATCCCAGGAATAAGAAACGCGAAGAGCCCATTAAGGTTTTTTCCTTACATACAAATCGACCCGGCCTAGAATACAACCTTCAACCTACGTAAAATCTGGAGGTACCTTTATATTGGGAATATACCAAAATACGATATTGATCACTTTCTGCGTGGAGGTTTTCTACGCATTATGAGACTGAAATATCAAGTAACTGTGCTGTCAAGTGGTATCGTTGTACCTTCCAATCTAACCCACAATACCTCTTCTATGCGGTCTAAATAAAAACATGGATATGTATCGATTATTCTCAGCGGAAACGTTTTGTATTCCCAACGAAGACTAAAAACCAGGTTTCGTGGATAGTTTAGCTAAAACCTTCAAAAAACGAAAATAAGGAGATACTGTTCAATGGGGGCTATATCAAAACGTGGATTTATGCTGACAAATTTCTGGGGAAAGTTTTATGTCCAAACAAAAACTTAAAACTAAATTTCAGTCATTTCGGTGGGATATTGAGGCACAACCGTCAAAATACCGAAAACCGGGAGGTAGTATTCTATGGGGGCTATATGAAGGCTTGGACCCGTACTGAAAATTTTCAGGTTGAAAGATTTATACCCTCAGCGAAGACTTAATACCAAATTTCAGCCATTTTGTTGTGGAAGTGAGACCACAATCTTCAAAATACCGAAAATCGAATGGTATCTTGCTATGGGGGCTATATGAATGCGTGAACCTATATAGTCCATTTTCAATACCAAACAACCTAGGAGTAATAGAAACTTCTGTACCAAATTATAAAGATTCATCTTAGAAATTGCGAGCTGTGTCTTGATTACAACAAACAGTTGGATATTGCTATTTCGACATAAAATTTTATGCTGATCCAGATCATTCTCCGACGAATATTTCGAAGTGTTACAAACTGAATGACAAATTTTAATATATCCTCCATATTATGGTGGAGGTTATAAAAGCAAACTGACAATCCAAAATAGCTGATATTACTAACACTTATACTCGCAACAGGCATGTGTACCAACATAAAAGTAAATAAGTAAAAATCGTTAAGTTCGGCCGGGCCGAACTTTTTATACCCTCCACCATAAAAAGTCTTAATTAAAATGGAATAATTAGGGTCCTTTCGCCAAGGCCTTTCTTCCCCAAGAGGAATTTTTCGTGCCCCAGTCATTCACCTCCATTTTGCTGCACAGTGTTATCTAATCTAATCTAAAACAAGTAAAAAGTCGTTAAGTTCGGCCGGGCCGAATTTTTTATACCCTCCACCATAAAATAGTCTTAATTAAAATGGAATAATTAGGGTCCTTTTACAATTTTAGGTGGAACAACTTTTCGACAATGGTTAGACACCTACTGCCTCCCACTATTGCTTAAATTACACTGTGGACACAAATGTTGGGACAGAGATAATTCCTTTTGGAGATGAAAGCCCTTGGTGTGTGTATATTAAAAACCTGGAAGGTGTCGAACTTCCGCGTTATGGCGTGATGAAATTTTTGCAAGAGACCCTGTAAGCCATCATGAATTAGCATTATATCTTGGTTTGTTGTTTTTGTAGAGCACTTAAACAACAGTGAACAAAGATATAACGCTAATTCCTGATGGCCCACAGGGTCTCTAACAAAAATTTCATCACGCCATAACGCGGAAGTTCGACTTACGGCGGATCTGTCCTTCGGGGTTCATAATATACTCACCAAGGCCTTTCTTCTCCAAGAGGAATTTTCCGTGCCCCAGACTTACACCTCCATTTTGTTGCACAGTGTTATCTGATCTAATCTAAAAAAATGTGTTCAGCTAGGTGAAAGGTACCACCTACGGGGCTATATCAAAGAGTCAACCTATCTTTAAATTTTTTGGCGGAAAAGTTTTATAGCTGCAGGGAACTTTAAGAGTCAAATTGAGGTTAGTTTCATCAAAATAATGTAGACCCTCAAAAATGGAGCCATGTTGACGAATTTTAGTGAAGAAATTTCGTGACCGAAAATTCCCGAAAATCGGGTGGTACAGTTATATGGGGGGATATACCAAAACATGGATCTATATTGACAATTATTTTAGAATAGTCAAAATTGTAGCTAAAATTCTCAAAATACCGATCATTACAGCTAGTTCGGTTAAAAATTGCAGCTAAAATTCTCAAAATACCGAAAATCGGGAGATACCGTTGTATGCGGGCTATACCAAAACATGGACCTATGTTGACGAAGTTCCGTTGGAGATGTTTTATGACCACTGAGAACTTTAAATGTCAAATTACAGCTATTTCGGTTAAAAACTGTAGCTAAAATTCTCAAAATACCGAAAATTGGGAGGTACCGTTATATGGGGGCTATACCAAAACATGGACCTATGTTGACGATGTTTGGTGGAGATGTTTCACGGCCACTGAGAACCTCAAATGTCAAATTGCAGATATTTCGGTTACAAATTGTGGCTAAAATTCTCAAAATACCGAAAATCGGGAGGTACCGTTATATGGGGGCTATACCAAAACATGGACCTATGTTGACGATGCTTGGTGGAGATATTTCATGACCACTGAGAACCTCAAATGTCAAATTGCAGATATTTCGGTTAAAAATTGTAGCTAAAATTCTTAAAATACCGAAAATCGGGAGGTACCGTTATATGGGGGCTATACCAAAACATGGACCTATGTTGACGATGTTTCGTGAAGATGCTTTATGACCACTGAGAACCTCAAATGTCAAATTGCAGATAGTTCGGTTAAAAATTGTGGCTAAAATTCTCAAAATACCGAAAATCGGGAGGTACTCTTATATGGGGACTATACCAAAACATGGACCTATGCCCATATCCTTTGGGATATAAGTTTGTTGATCACTAGGAACCCTAAATGCTAAATTATAGCTAATTCGGTCTGCAAATGTGGCGAAGAACGTCAAAATACCTCAAATCCGGAGGTACCGTTATATGGGGGCTATACCAAAAAGTGGACCGATATAGCCCATCTTCGAACGTGACCTGCCTATGGCAAAAAGACCCTCGTGTGCAAAATTTCAGCACTCTATCTCAATTATTGCGGACGCTAGAGTGATTACAACAGACGGACAGACGGACAGACAGACGGACATGGCTAGATCGTCTTAAAATTTTATCCTGATCAAGAATATATATACTTTATAGGGTCGCAAATGATTAGTTCGATGTGTTACAAACAGAATGACAAACTTAATATACCCTCCATACTATGGTGGAGGGTACAAAAATGTGTTCAGCTAGGTGAAAGGTAACACCAACGGGGCTATATGAAAGAGTCAACCTATCTTTAAATTTTTTTTGGCGGAAAAGTTTTATAGCTGCAGGGAACTTCTAGAGTCAAACTGAGGGTAGTTTCATCAAAACAATGTAGACCCTCAAAAATGGACCCATGATGACGAATTTTAGTGAAGAAATTTCGTGACCACTGAAAATTCCCGAAAATCGGGAGGTACAGTTATATGGGGGATATACCAAAACATGGACCTATATTGACGATTATTTTCGAATAGACAAAATTGTAGCTAAAATTCTCAAAATACCGATCATTACAGCTAGTTCGGTTAAAAATTGCAGCCAAAATTCTCAAAATACCGAAGGCAGGATATACCGTTATATGGGGCCTATACCAAAACATGGACCTATGTTGACGATGTTTCGTTGGAGATGTTTTATGCCCACTGAGAACTTTAAATGTCAAATTACAGCTATTTCGGTTAAAAACTGTAGCTAAAATTCTCAAAATACCGAAAATCGGGAGGTACCGTTATATGGGGGCTATACAAAAGCATGGACCTATGTTGACGATGTATCGTTGGAGATGTTTTATGACCACTGAGAACCTTAAATGGCAAATTACAGCTAGTTCGGTTAAAAATTGTAGCTAAAATTCTCAAAATACCGAAAATCGGGAGGTACTTATATATGGGGGCTATACCAAAACATGGACCTACATTGACGATGTTTCGTGGAGATGTTTCATGACCACTAAGAACCTCAAATGTCAAATTGTAGCTAAAATTCTCAAAATACCGAAAATCGGGAGGTACCGATATATGGGGGCTATACCAAAACATGGACCTATGTTGACGATGTTAGGTGGAGATATTTCATGACCACTGAGAACCTCAAATGTCAAATTGCAGATAGTTCGGTTAAAAATTGTGGCTAAAATTCTCAAAATACCGAAAAACGGGAGGTACCGATATATGGGGACTATACCAAAACATGGACCTATGTCCATATCCTTTGGGATATAATTTTGTTGATCACTAGCTAATTCGGTCTGCAAATGTGGCGAAGAACGTCAAAATACCTCAAATCCGGAGGTACCGTTGTATGGGGGCTATACCAAGGAGTGGACCGATATAGCCCATCTTCGAACTTGACCTGCCTATGGAAAAAAGACTCTCGGGTGCAAAATTTCAGCACTCTATCTCAATTATTGCGGACGCTAGAGTGATTACAACAGACGGACAGACAGACGGACATGGCTAGACCGTCTTAGAATTTTATCCTGATCAAGAATATATATACTTTATAGGGTCGCAAATGATTAGTTCGATGTGTTACAAACGGAATGACAAACTTAATATACCCTCCATACTATGGTGGAGGGTATAAAAATGATTAAATTCGGCCGGGCGGAACTCTTTATACCCTCCACCATTATGAATTCTGAACTAAAATGGAATAATTAGTGTTGTTTTCTGACCACAATTTTAAATTTAGATATTTTATAACCACGGATACAATGTCTTCAATCGGGACGCACTTTTATATGGGGCCTATATTAAATCAAATTGTGGACCTATGTTGAAAATTTTTGGTTGAGAAATTTTGTGACTACGGGTAACCTCAAATGTTACATAAAACAAATGTAGCTTAATTGCACAAAAAAGTCAAAACCTGAGGTATAGTTATATGCAGGCTATACCAAAGCATCGGCCTATGCTGAAAATTTATCGTGGAGGAGGTTTGAGATCACAACCGAAACATTGGCATATGTTGAAAAAAACGTCCCACACACACATCGATCATTTACTGAAAGAGTGGTATAACTCAAAAAATGCGTTTTCTGAGTTAGCAATTTCTATTTTTTCTACGACTTCTACTTTATCTTGTGTCAAATTTTCAGGCTGATATCTCTAAAACTCGACTAATCTTTGAGTTTATGAAGCACTAAAACATTTCAAAACATAATAATCTTTTTATGTTGAGTAGTCAAATTTCAATCGCCAACTTAAAACGCGTTTTTCTCGAAACTGGATTTTTCGAGATGTGACGCTCTTTGACTAAATGAGCGATATGTAGATATTGCTCATTAACATGTTAGTGACGCGTTTCAAGTTGAAATTTGACTTTCCAACTTAAAAAATTTGTTACAGAAAAATTAACTATCTGTTGTAAAGAGCAAGCCATATTCAACTTTTTTGATGATTTATGCCAAACTCCTAGAGTTTTAGAGATATAAACTTAAAAATTTGACACAAGATAAAGTAGAATTTGTATAAAAAAATATATGTATATTGCCAACTCAGAAAACGCATTTTTTGATCATTGCCACTCTTTCAGTAAATAAGCGATATGTACATTTGTGAATTTTCTAGACCATATTTTAACGAAACGTAATTGTGAAATGATCCCTTTAGTAGCCCACTTGAGCAGTGTGGTAGGACGCAATCTATTCAAAGGTGTGGTATCAATGACAATATTTGGATAAATACACATGTGTGAATGTATGCCACTAAACATATACAGTTGTCATTTTCAATGCAAAACCGAGGTGATAGTCTGCTACGTACAATTATAGCCCAAAAACATATCACCAAAATAATTGGAACATTTGTATTTTTTCTCTATGGTGAACAAAGTTTGGTTGTAGTTATTGCTGTACTATTTTCTCCTGTCATTATTGTCGTTTCATTTAAAGTGATGTGTGTGTGATGAGGGAGATGACAAAAAATATAGTCAAATCGTTCTCGTCCTTCCTTCAATGCGGTCATATAGCAATATATTTGATATTTGGGTCAGTTTGTGACCATATTTGGCGCAGTGGGAGTTGGAGTGGTCGGTTGCTCTGTTGGAATGTTGCGAATGATGGTATTATGTTTTGTACTGACAAAAAAGAAAAATGCGGCATAGACATGTGCGGCATATGAAAGCTTGCTTGGCTTTGTCAACGTAAAGATATTAAATATTCCATTTGTAGCAATCAAGAGCGTACAGTAGTATAAAGGATGTTTTTCCCATGAATATGTATTAAAATTAAGAAAGTTTTTTTGTGTTTTCTTATTTTGAAGTTGATTGGTTTTTGTTGAATGAAATTGTGCATCAACCGGGGGTATGTATAGTTCTTTCGAAGTTACATCAAGATAAGTTCGGTTTAAAGGTACAGGCATACAAGGAACGTAGCTATGTATGCTGAGAATATAAATTTATTATATTATATATTGTATTGACCACATATCACAGAGTATTGCATAAGAATGAATAAGAATCCATGTTTCTGTTTGGCCAATACAAGGTTTCCATAGTTTAATGCATTTTGCTCGAAATGATACCGAAATATATTGCATTTTACTTCGGTGCGTGATTGATCCTAGGTTGGCTTCTCTCCTTCAGATGTGCCGAACAAACTTCGTTAAGACACCCGCAGAGGGCGACAAAGTGCGCTTGCAGAGGATCACAAACTGAGCTCGAGCCCGACTACGGAATCTCCTGAAACGGCTGAAGACCCCGAAAAGAAATCAGAGAGGTCTCTATATCAAAGAGACAGAAACAATAACCTTCTCCGATCCTTCAGGCGGAAGTCGAAACGATTGCAGAGTGTCTGAACTACTCTAACGCTATCACGAAGCCAATCCCCGTAAACATCCTAACTTACAGCAAAACAAGAATTGAAACTGTAACAAACAAGACAGTTAAATTAAAAGATGTCTTGGAGAGTAAAAACTGAATTAACGACTAGTCCCACCATGGTTCGGTGAACATTCCCAGCAAAAATCCTCATTACAAACCTCCTTTCCCACCCATTATTTTAAGAAGGGCATGTCGCGCGAAATATCTGGTTATTTTGTAACCACTGAACAAAGAAGATTGTAATCACTGAAATAAGTAGATACTGAGTAGATTCTGACTACTTATTTCAGTGGTTACAAAATAACTAGATATATCGCGCGACATGCCCTTGTTAAAATAATGGGTGGGAAAGGAGGTTTGTAATGAGGATTTTTGCTGGGTTATAACTCTTTGCCAAATAAACCTTCAAGAAACCAATATCCACATATCCCCCTGTAATAATAAAATCCTACGGGGAAAACAAAGGACCTACTTTAATGAGTAAATGTACCATTATTAGACTGACAGGCATCCTTACAAGACACATGTGTTGAGAATAGTGAATGCAGAGCATGCGGAGAGGACGACGCGTCTGTCGCGACGGAGCGTTGGAACACTATTTCTGTCAATGCCCAGCTTTCGCGACCCTAAGAACCCACCTCCTGGGAAATAATACAATACAAGAACTACACCAAGGTAGGGCAAATCATTTGGGATGTTTGCCCAATAATTTTATATCGACTACTCTATGTCAGTCTACTCCTTTTGGTGCCCACCCTAAGAATGGCAAGATACCATGAACTTTAACTTCGATAGCAAACTGTTCAACTTACATCTCTTTTTTAACTCCTCACATATTTTACTGAAATAATTCCAACAGCCACTTTCCGACAACATCAAAATTCCACATCCAGAATTTGTCGCTTAATTCCCAATTTATACTCCATTTGTTAATCCGATTTTATGAACTGCTAACAATTATTAATTTGTATGTAAATTTTTCGCTTTAAAAATCATTAATATTTTAATTTAAAAATTGTGTGCTTGTGTAATTTATATTGCTCAAGGCCCGCCTCCCATGGCGATAGCCATTTCTTATGGGGAAAAACGAAAACATAGCTGACAACAACACACCACATACGCCATCACACATACGTACATACCCACAATCCTTCATTTTAGATTTATATAAACTTGGCACAAAGAAATATATATAAACCAACACCTAAACGCACTCACTAACACTTACACTTGAACACTTCGCAAAATGAAGACACATGCACGTGTAGATGAAAGAATACAGGCGCGCTGCAATATATATGCGCACTAGGGTTATGACTTTTTGACATTTTTCCTCAAAAATTATTTCCTGTAGCAGGGATAATTGAACTTTTGCCTATTAATCACTATGCTATCGTTTATTCCATTGAAATATATAAAAAGTTCACGCACAAATCGATTTTAAAAAAATAATTTTTTGCAAAAATATATGAAATGGAAAAAAAAATTTTTTCAAAAAATTATTTTTTGTTGTGCGAATGAATAAATATAAGCCTACTAATAACTATAATAAAGTTTATTTCATTCAAATATAAAAAAAGGGGGGAAAAAAGTCACTTTGAAAATATTTTAAATTTTCTGTTTTTTGTTAAAAAATTATATTTTTGATTAAAAGCGTTTACGACATTTTTTACGATTCTCAGAATTGAAGAAAAATAGTGAGAAATAAATTTTATGTCATTTTAATTAGTTTATTTTCAATTATATATCTGTTTTCAGTGACTTCAAAAAATTGTCCATAATTTTAATAAATTCAAAATTTAAAATCATTTTGTGCGTGAGGTTTTTTCACCGAATCACCTTATAATTAAGATTTTATGTAATCTTATGGCAAAACTCATCACGCTATGATACAGGGATATGAGGTTGTAAAAAAGTCATAACCCTAATGCGCACACAACAGTAATTCACACTGGCATCGTTATACGATTTTGCGTTCTAAAAAAGAACACTAATACCACAAAAATTCCAAAATAGGCTCTCCTTTTAAATTGACGATTTATTTTGAAAAGCTTTGCCATATGCTTAAATGAATATGATTCTTCCCGTTTTTAAATTTCACAGTTATTTCATTTATTTTTCTTTCACTTCGTTGGGGCAAGGATAATTGAAAGCGGCATAATGCACAGGCAGACACACCAATAAAATGTCACCGTCTTGTTTTTGTTTATGTGTGAAACACGACGAAGAGAAAGAGAGATAGCACCAAAATGGAATGTTATTTATAGAATATCCGGCAGTAGACTGAAATAAAAACCATGGCACACGTCTACACCAAGCGCTATTATCAGTCCTTGGCATCGGGAATATAAAATTTGCTTAAAACGTAGTGTCAAGTATCAGATGCTGACGTCATAACAATGGGAAACTACATAAAAAGATACGGAATTTTTGTTAAATGAAGAGAGATTCAACGCAGTTGAAGATTATAAAGAGAATCGTCACAGTGAAAAGGAGCATATTATGGTGAAATAAGAGAATGTAAGGAAACTAAAGAGAACTCGTGTGGTGAAATATGAATAGGGATAAAAAGTTATATGTAGAGTTGCCGTTTTTGTTGGGTATTTTATAACAAAAGTGGTCGCAAAAATGAACGCAAACGAACGAATAATAATGTATTAGGGGGGTGTCAGATTTTGTGGTAGTTTTTGGACGTATGTTTTTGTCGGCAAAAATGTATTTGAATTAAAGCTCAAAGGTGTTGCGGAGGAGGGGATATTCGCAAGAGAATAAAACATTGAATTTTTCTCTACACGAGTTTTTTGCCCATTCCGACCCCTAAATATTATCTGACCAAAATCAATAAGCTTTTTCATCTGTTTGACCCCCATCAACTCCCAAAATTTTGATTGGATCAAAATTCCGACCTATAGTGAGATTACAAAAAAATTAAAACAGTTGTTAAGTTGATATTTTCTACTTTCATTGTCAGGGTTTGCTTTTGGTGTACCCCTTATAGAAACAGATATATTCGCTTTGTAATAAGATGTTGATTTTTTCTCCAAATAGGTTTTTTGCCTATTCGGACCCTTAAATATTATATGACCATGAACACTTCTTACCCTCCGGCACCTCCCCACCCTAAATTTGGTCACGATCCGATCAAAATTGCGACGTGTAGGGTGATTACAAGGCTTAGATTGAAAGACACACACATAACGCCAGATTAACACAGCTCGTCGAGACATTAAAAAAACGTGCTCAACAATTTTCGTCGACAGAAGAAGGTTTTTTAATTTGTTTTCAACGAAACTGTAAAAGAGGTTTTAAAAGGGAAATCGTTTCTTAGTTCGACTTATGGGACAAATGTTCTGTAGAAGCCCAATAAATCTAGATGAAAACAAGTAAGAAAAGTCTATAGTCGGACGGAGCCGACCATGGGATACCCTATACCACTATCCCTGGACAATCGCTCTCCACGGAACTTTTTTTCAATGATTGTGAAAATTTAATTATCGAATATCACAGATGTAATGTATAATACTTATGACCAAAACCAAAAAGTTATCTAGCATGTCAAAGACATTTTTGTAGCAGGAAAGGAAAATTTAGTTCACACAAACTAAAATGTAATGAAACCCACTTATGTAGTACTACTACTTCCGTTGTTTAACCGCTACGTTATTGAAATTTTTACCAATTTCACACAAAAGGTTCAGTCCATTTAACCCGCTACGTATTCTCTGATCTTCAGGTTGGTTTGTTCGCTTCTTCTTCATCATAAACACAAACTTTGTTCAAAATTTTGCGGTTTGTTATTTTGACCTACAGAGCCGCTACAAAATTGGTTAAAATTTTGTTTTTGGTCCATTTCATCCCATTTCACGATCATCACCAAAAACTAATTATATCTATTCTGGCCGGAACCCAACCTCCTTAAAAAATTCGTTAGAATTGGTCCATAATTGCGGCCTTAAGTTTGTTTACAATTTTTAATGGACGGACACACATCGCTAAATCGCTTTATCTCGTCGAGATATGAATTTTGGCATACCAAATAAGGGGTCTAGGACGAATATTTCGTCTTGTTACATAAACTTTTTGAGAGACAATATGTAGCATGGGATAAAAATTATATATTAGGCAGTAGGCCCGTTATCTAGCAAACACTTTATTGCAATTTACGTCAGAGGATAGGTCAGTAGTTTTTTCCCATATGTAGGCTACTTTGCGAAATATATATGTCCTCAAGGAATTAAAATATCGACCAAAAATAAAATTTTTATATTTCTTACAAAAGTAATGGTCCATTTCACCCGCTAAAGAATATCAGATCATTTTTCAAAATTGTAGGCATCTTTTTCGACCTATACTCTTACCCGGTGCAAAATTTCGTGACTATTGATGTATAATTGCGACTTCTAGCGAGTTTATTATTACACTACAAACAAATAACGGAATATATTAGGCTGTAACTCTGTTATCTGATCATGCACACCAACATAATTGGCATCAATTGAAAGGTCAAGCGTTCCACTTTCAAGTATATCTCACTTGTCCGGAATGTCACTTCCAGGAATTAAGATATAAGCTGTATATTTAAAATTTTCGCAATTTTCACACAAAAGTTTTGGTCCATTTAACCCTCTAAATATTATCCTATTGCCATCTCAAATTGAAAGCTTCTCCTTTGTGATATACTCTTACCTTATTTAAAATTACACATTGTGGTATAGGGTATAAAAATCGTGATGAAAAGGACTATTAGATGTTTTACAGATTAATAGGTCTATTCGTTAAGGAGCAATGGGATTTCCAATAGAAGATCAGCGTGTCTTTTTATAGGATCTCCTATAAAAATCAAAACATTTAAATAAATGTTCGAAAATACCAACACAATCGTTGTTTCCTATTAACAAAATCTTTTTAATTGTCAACAATAACCAATACGTACATTTAATATAGGAAGTGTTTTAAAAGAAATTACATTTTTCTAACGAGGTTGTCTACTATGTTCTCTAATGGAAAATAATAGAAATGTCCTTTGATTTAAATGTTCCCTTATAAATATTACCGTGTCGCTATGTGTATCATAAAAAAAGAGAAACAGCAAACATGTAATGTTATTCTTTTGTAGTTTTTTGTTGTTGTTGATTAAACATATTTTACATCATATTTGTATTAAATATATACTTACCAATATACACCAAATGCATCAAATATTAGCGAAGTCCTGAAAACGAAAAGAGAACAATTATTTGGAATATTGTAAGTGAAATATCATAATATAATATTCTATTAACAAACTGAAGTGTACATTTAGTGTAAATCAGTTGAATTTGCAAACCTAGTGTTAACTTAACATAAAACCATCAGTTGCATTTAAATTTAATATATATTTCCAATTTCAATCGTTGTATAATTTCAAAGTACTACCAACACTATTTTACACTATATGTATTAGAAACTGTATATGCCACCATCATCTATTATATTTTTGCAGAGTGTATTTGCAGACATTCTTTACCTCTGCTTAAGCTATGAACTCTCTACACGTTTCAATTATACATTTATACAAAGCACTTAATATATTTTTGAAAAAAAAAAAAAACTTTCGACGCCAGCATATTTGTTGACATACATCTGTATTTCTTAGCGAAAAAGTAGAAAAAACAACATATATGAAAATAATATTTCAACTCCTGTTACAGGTATGGTGTACTTAACACCATTTCATTTCTAACATTTTATGGCGTTATACAATGGAAGAATATTATTTGAATGAAGGAGGGTTGTATTAAAAGTTGAGATTCCAGTTGTCAGGAATGATATTTTAAATTTTTGGGAATGAATATCATCCATTTTCTGATATGACAGCTCATACATTCTTCTGCATAATTCATTTCCACAGATTACAAATTAACATTCATGATTTTTTGTAGGCATGTAATTATATTGTTATAACAATAGATAATTATAATAGATAATTACACTGTGCAACACAAAAAATAATTACAAGATAATTTGCCAGATTATGAAAGAGGACCGAAAAAAAGAAGACACATCCCAGCAAAATGTTCGATGCCAAAGATGCTATTCAAGAATGGGTGCAAGAGAAATGAAATGTCATTTTTTCAGCATCTTCACTCATTCTTTTTACAAGAGCGTGACCCCCAAAAGATGCAATTCATTTTCAGATCCTAAGCATGTCATCTTTACTAACTCGATGGAATGGCATCTTCAACAATTCTTTGGCATGGCATCTATACCAATCCTTTGGCATGCCATCTTAACCAATTCCCAAGAATAGCATTTTCACTAATCTTTGGCATGTCATTTTCACCAACCCTTTGGAATGTAATTTTCACGTCTTGTTGGAAAATGGAAAATGCTGTATTGAAAAATGATTTTCATTTTTTTATTTTATTAATTCAAAGGAATTAATGAAATAACTATAATTTATTTATCATCATAAAGTTTACATCTATTATTTACTGTTTGTTCTCGTTGTTGTAACAGTAGTTAATATGTTTGCATTCTCATTTTTCTGCTTAATCTGACTCGGGGTCTATCAGTCGTAAGAATGTGGCTATTTCGCTATTTATATGGTTTGTAACCACAAAGCTGCAAACTTAAGTTTCTTAGCAGGATTGGTAGGGTAATTGAAAAGGAGCAGTGTGTCGTGGGGGCCTGTGCTGTATACTGGGCAGATTTTTTCCACGGTGTCATCAGTGCTTGCCCTATAGGAATTTTGACGGCTGCACCATCCCGAGGGTATTGACCCAAAACTACTCTGGTTTGTCCTGACAGCTGGCGCTTCTCAGCTGCTATAGATGGTGGATGTTCTCCAAGGACCGCATTCACACGATAACTGTTTACTGCATCTGCGACTGCATTCGTGTGAATGCTTCTTAAACCTGGTTGAAAGGCTTGTTGATCTAGAGGTTCTCTCTTGTAACGTTAGACTTCTCTTTATAGATTACTAGCAAAATGCCCGCTACTTCGTATGCGGAAAGGATATAAAAAAAACAAATAAACAATATATAATATGGAAATGACAAACACTGAAAATTTGGTCGCACTAATACCAATTTTAATAAATATTTATTTTTATCTTAGTACTGTACGTACCCCTTAAGTTCGATTTTCAAAAAGATCAGCCGTATCTCACCCTTACACATTAACAGCGAGATCAACGTTGCACACCAATACACACCCTAACTCCAAAAAATAAAAATTCCAGCACTGTCCCTACACCCAAAAACAAATTGAGTACCATTAAGTAATTTTCGTATACTTATGGTACGTATTTCGACGACATATCTCAGCCATACACGGACATTAATACAAAATAATTACAGTAAATTCCATAATAATTACAGTAATTCCAAATCTCAAGATTCCAGCTGTATCCGTTCGTTCAATTCCAAATTGTACCAAACTTAGTATTAAGTCGAACTCTTCGTACCCATAAGTAAGATTTTCCAAAACTACCTCAATCCTTCACTTTAGTAGTAATCTCACTTCAAAATTTCAGGATTCAAACTCTATCCGTTAAACCAAATTAAAATTGTACTAAATTTAGAACAACTTATAATTTTCGTACCAATTTTCAAAACTTCCTCAACGCAACAGGGCTACAATAATCATACTTTCAAATTGCAGGATTCCACCGCAATCCGTTCACCTACATACAAATTGTACTAAATTTAGTACCATTTAGTGCTTTTCGTAACCATAAGTTTGCCTTTTCAAAACAATCTGAATCCTACTCTTCGACTGTAATCGTAATTCCAAGTTCAGGATTCCAGCTCTATTAATTCACCCGAATCCAAATTGTATCAAATTTAGTACCATTTCTTTCCCAAACAAAAATTTCAGGATTCCAGCTCTACCCGTTCACCCAAATCCATATTGTACCATATTTAGTACCATTTAGTACTTCTCTTACCCATACGTACGACTTTTCAAAATTTCCTCAATACTACACTCCTACAGTAATCTTAATTCCTAATTCCAACACTATCCGTTTACTAAAATTCAAATTGTACCAAATTTAGTGCTTTCTGTACCCTTAAGTACGAATTTCCAAAACTACCTCAATTCTACTGTCCGGCAGTAATCTTAGTTCCAAATTTCAGAATTCCAGCTCTATCCGTTCATACAAATCCAAATTGTACCAAATTTAGTACTTTTCGTACCCAAAGGTACGAATTTCCAAAACTATCTCAATCCTAAACCCCTACAGTAATCTTAATTCAAAACTTTAGGATTCCAGCTCTATCCGTTCACCCAAATCCAAATTTAGTACTGCTCGCAATCATAAATACGAATTTCCAAAACCATTTCCTTATTTCAACGCCATTTCCCAACCTTGATTCCCATACCAAATTTGAAGATTCTAGCTTTATCCATTAAAAATATGCAATTGGTACCAAATTTAGATACTTTTAGTACTTTTCGTACACTTATAGGTCGAGTTTCTAAATACCGTTTGGTACATCTTCCTAACTCTCCATCAATGACCATTCGTTCAAAATTTCAGATTTCTAGCTCTTCGCGTTTGCCTAATACAATGGATTCCATATTTAGTACACTTTAGCACTTTTCATACCTTCTACGACGAATTTCCAAAAACCCCTTTACACAAAAACAAATTATACCAATTTCTGTACAATTCGATTTTCCAAAACAACCTTAATCCTTCACTTCAACAGTAACCATAATTCCAAATAACAGGATTCCAGCGCTATCCGTGCACTCAAATCCAAGTTGTACCGTTTGGTACATTTCGCACCCATAAGTACGAATTTCAAAAACTACTTCCATCTCAATCCTATACTCCAACAGCAGTCTGACCAAATTCCAGGATTCCAGCTCTATCCGTTCCCCCAAATCCAAATTGTACCACTGGTAGTACCACTTAGTACTTTTCGTACCCTTACTACCTCAGTCCTACACTCCAATAGTAATCCTAATTTCAAATTTCAGGACTCAAACACTATCCGTCACCCAAATCCAAATTCTACCTCTATAGCCTACCGCGAACGGGTTGCAAATTCTAACTCTTTCCGTTTACAAAAATTCATACTTTAAATTAAAATAAATAAAATTAAAATACTTAAAATTCAGGATTCCAGTTCACCCAAATCCAAATTGTAATAAATTTAGTACCATTTAGTACTTTTCGTACACATAAATACGAATTTCCAAAATTTCCCCAATCCTATGCTCCAACAGTAATCTTAATTTCAAATTTCAGGATTCCAGCTCTGTCCGTTCACTCGAATCCCTATTGTACCAAATTTAGTACTTTTCGAACACATAAGTACGAATTTCCAAAACCACCCTCATATCTCAGTCCTACACTTCACAGTAATCTTAATTCCAAATTTCAGGTTTCCAGCTACATACATACGTTCACCCAAATCCAAATTGTACTAAATTTAGTACCATTTAGTACTTTTCGTACCCATAAGTACGAATTTTCAAAACTACCTCAATTCTACACCCCACCAGTAATCTCAATTCCAAATTTCGACATTCCAACTATATCCGTTCACCCAAATCCCCATTGTCCCAAATTTAGTACCATTTAGTACTTTTCATTCACATAAGTAAGAATTTCCAAAACTTCCCCAGTCCTACACTCCAACAGTAATATCAATTCCAAATTTCTGGAATCCAGCTCTATCCGTTCACCCAAATCCAAATTGTACTAAATTTAGTACCATTTAGTACTTTTCGTACACTCAAGTTTCCAAAAACCCTTTGGTGCATCTTTCTTACTCTTCATCAGTGATCCTCAGTCCAAATTTGAGGAATCAAGCTCTATCCGTTCACCCAAATCGAAACTGTACCAAATTTAGTGCTATTTAGTATTTTTCGTACCTTATGTACGAATTTCCAAAACTTCCACAATACTAAACTCCACCAGTAATCTCAGTTCCAAATTTAGAGATTCCAGCGCTATCCGTTCACCCAAATCCCCATTATACAAAATTTAGTTCCATTTAGTACTTTCCGTACACATAAGTACTAATTTCCAAAACCACCCTCATATCTCAATCCTACACTTCAACAGTAATATTAATTCCAAATTTCAGGTTTCCAGCTCTATCCCTTCATTCAAATCCAAATTGTACTAAATTTAGTACCATTTAGTACTTTTCGTACCCATTAGTACGAATTTTCAAAACTACCTCAATCCTACACCCCACCAGTAATCTCAATTCCAAATTTCGAGATTCCAGCTATTATCCGTTCACCCAAATCCCCATTGTATCAAATTTAGTACCATTTAGTACTTTTCATACACATAAGTACGAATTTCCAAAAGTTCTTCAATCCTACACTCCAACAGTAATCTCAATTCCAAATATCAGGATTTCAGCTCTATCCGTTCACCCAAATTCCTATTGTACCAAATTTAGTACTATTTAGTACTTTTCGTACACATAAGCACGAATTTCCAAAACTACCCTCATATCTCAATCCTACACTACAACAGTAACCTTAATTCCAAATTTCAGGTTTCCAGCTCTTTCCTTTTAGAAGCACCA
Source organism: Musca autumnalis (assembly GCF_047663935.1). Taxonomy (NCBI): domain Eukaryota; kingdom Metazoa; phylum Arthropoda; class Insecta; order Diptera; family Muscidae; genus Musca; species Musca autumnalis. The sequence continues at coordinate 64,172,485 of NW_027412088.1, forward strand.
CTTCCCAACCTTGATTTCCATACCAAATTCCTATATTCCTGGGGCATATTATTGATTTCATTAATTATTTAGCGATTTCTTCAAATTACAGATTTTGAAATTGAATAGTTATGACTGTACATCTCCATATACGATAAAATTCTTAATTGCAAATAAATCGTGGTAATATGCACAATTTTATTGCACTTTCATTGATTTGCAAACATTTAGTTATTACCAAAAAGTGAGGTCCATACAGTTTTTAGTTGTTGTTATTTCTGGCCGATTTCTGAATTTATTCCCCTAATGTTGTCTTCAACAGCAACTCATTTGTTCAACAAACTCAACATCATTTATTGAAAGAATTTTTGTTTTAATTTTAAATTGAAAATCAAAATTTTTACAAATGCATCGTTTGTAATCATCTTTTCTAACTGTATTTTAACGAATGAAAATCTTTTGTGCGACACCTGTTATGTGAAAACTAAATCAGGATCGGTTTGTATTTTTCGCGTAATTGATGTTTATACCATTATCACCAACTGCGACATCTGTTGCAATGGAAGATAACAAATGTCTTGTCTTTCTATTATTTAGTGGTTTACGATAAAATAAGTGCGCCTAGAAGTAAACTACAAAATTTGAAATTATGTGTGATCGTTTACGGTATCATGAAGTTATAGCATTGTTAATTTGACACATGTCTTGCAGAGGGCCAACTAAGTGAATAAGTACGTAATAGTAATGAAAAATAAGGATTTTTGTTGTTGTTATTTTTTGTGGTTCCAGGACGAATTTTCTAAAACCCGGCCTTATCTCGCACATTTGCATCAACAGTGACCCACTGGTAAAATTTCAAGCTCCTAGCTTTAGCCGTTTTGGCTGGGCGTTGATGATGAGTCAGTCAGTCAGTCAGTCAATCACTTATCACCAAGCTCATTTATATATATAAGATGAGCACGGCTTGCTCTGAGTGAGTTCTCTGCTAATATGGAGATGGAGATGGCCTTCAGCCCAGTTGTTGTGCTGCTTACGGATCCTATGCTATTGATCGGCAACTGGAAAGTTATGTATTTCTGATGCTGGAAGAACTATAGCCACAAGGGTCCTTGCTACGGGCGACAAAAGCGAAATCGGTTTGTAAGATTCACCTTTGCTGGCATCCTTTTCGGGCTTCAGTAGCTGGCCTATTTTCCAGACTTCGGGAACGATGTGTTTTAAGTGAGAAACTTGACTTCCGGCCGTCCCAGCTGTTGCAGTCTAAACAACGCCGCTGCACGCAACAGAGTTTACTTCCTCCGCAACAGGTTTTGTTTGATTCATCTTACAAAAGGATTTTACTTCCCATCAGTGCAGTGCAGATTTCGACATAGACTCCAACTGCAGATTACTATTTCGTGAATTTTATTTTACAACGTTTTGGAAATGTTTGTTGTTTTGTAGGAATCTACAAATCGACTTGTTGACCAGGGTTCTCTAGAGCAGGCAAGGAAACTTTTATTGGCCTGTTCCCGTACTTTATAAAGTGGTAAAAGTCGTAAAAGTTGTAAAAGTCGTAAACGATTTTCATATAAATTTTGTGTACGGGAACGCAAAATGTGTAAAAGTGGTAAAAATTGTAAAAACTTTTTAGTTCTGGAACAGAGCTATAATTGGTCTGTTCCTTTACTTTTAAAAATGGTAATTGTTGCAAAAATGGGAAAAGTGGTGAACTGCTCTCATATAAATTGTATGCTTTTAAAAGTAAGGAAACACTTTGCGGGTAAAAACTGGTAACCACTGGCACGTAAAGGAACACGACTAATACCAAAGAGTGCAGTCCGACTCTACTTTTAGCTCAATGATTGGGACTTCCTAGCATAATAAATCTTACATTGCTTTAAACATACATATTTAGATAAATAAAAGAATATATACATGTGTAAAAATAAAAACACAAAATTCATCTCTATTGGATCGATGGAATGGGTACAAATGCTATAGAAAAGATCGGATCTATCACGACTTCCTTTGAATTGGTTCAAATGCTGATGAAACGATCGGATCTTCCACGACTTCCTTCGAATGGGTTCAAATGCTGATGAAAAGATCGGATCTTTCACGACTTCATTTGAGCCAATGCAAAAGATCCAGTGAAATCATGGCATCTCATGGAACCACTTACATAAAATTTTGCTGGGATGTTTCGGCGTTTTGAATATTTACGTCGCGAAGTAACCTACATAGGCGTGGCAAGTTCCGCCCATTTCTACAGGTATAAAGTGGTAGGTAGAAAGTGTCTTTGGCAATATTACTGACAACAATGCGGGGTATCCAACCGTAATGTAAGTCAGTAAAGGGGTCTTTTTGGTCCCTTTTTCAAAAACGTTTAAAAACTCCTTTAAAATGTGATCGTATTAGATCAAAATATTCTACAAAATTATTTGCCATAAAATTTTACTATAGGTCCCCGAATACACCAAAACTCTAAATCGTACCTAAACGCCCGGAATCTTCCAAAAGTAAAATCACGTTTTAATGTTGTACTTTATCTGAGTTTATTAAGTTTTGTCCCACAAAACTTTATTCTAGATAGAAGACGTCAAAGACAAAAATATTCTCCATCAAATTTTAATACGAGTCGCCGAATAAATGAAATATGTATTTACAACACATATCAAGAAAATATATACATCAAATTTGCTAACAAAACACCCAAATATTTTTTGAATAAAGTTGTTTTCTTCTTTTTTCGAGTTCATGAATGAAAGTAACATGACATTTAGTTTTAGACGAAAGGTGTTAAAAGAAGTAATATTCTACACAAAATTGCACTGTAAGTCCCTGAAGAAACTAGATATATAAGTAAAATACTTTGTTAAGAAAATGACGTTACAAAATTAGATATTATAGGTAGAAATTATTTATTAAACTTTTAGACTCTTAATTAAAATTTATTCCACACTGAGTCAAAATCTCCAAAAATACTTCACTTTTTGCGGATTGTGTCAAAAGAGGAAATGTACCAAATCAAATTTTATTATGAGACACTAAACAAAAGAAATTTGTAGCTATAATATTTAATATCTCCAGAAGCTTTCGCTTTTTATATGTGACTAGCAAAATGCCCGCTACTTCGTATGCGGAATGGGAATACTCAACTAATTAACGATATTTAATATGAAAATGGTGGACAATGAAAATTTTGATGTACTATTACCTATTTTAATTGATATTTAATTTCATTTAAGTGCTCTTCATATACCTTTGGTTCGAATTTCCAGAAAAGACCTTGTCATACCCCTACACTTCAACAGCGGCCCATATTTTAAATTCCAGTCCATGTTTTATTAGAACGGTACAGGTATTTTGAAGATTTTATTCACATTTTCCAACCGAAGTATCTGTAATTTCGGCATTTTTGATATAAACATGTAAAAAAAATTTATTCAAAAAAATTTACTTAATGCGCACGCTTTGGCCCCTATATAACAGTTATTTTTTACACATTTTAATTTATGTCTTTTTGTTCACATGAGATAAAAACTTTCTTGTAAACATAGATCTACGTTTTCAAGCGTACTTTCTAAAACGTTCTGAATAAAAAAACAAAAACAATTTTGTTCAAAAGATATGTTTGACTGTTTAATTTCACTGCAATATTTAGAAACTGCCTCCGCGATAACAGTCGATACAATTTTAAAACTCCATGTTTCTACATGTACATTCCATACATTTTAAAGGCGGATTTTTATACCAGTGCTTCAATAAAGTGAACCTGACAACTTCTCCTTAGCCTAATACAAAATTTATTGGACTTTCGTACTTTTCGCACACTTATTATAAAATTCCAGCATCACCTAGCACCAAATTTGGTACTATTTTGTACTTTTCGTATTTCCAATACCAACTCAATAATTCAGTAGTTAGCGACCTCCATACCTAATTTCAGAATTTGTATGCATTTCAAAAACTCCTTATCTGAACACCAACAAACCAACCCAATTTAGTACTTATATTAGGTATAAGTTTCAAAAATTACATCGCGATATCCAAAATTATATCCCAACAGCGATATTTATTAACAACTTTATCGGAACAATTTTAACCAAATTTTTGTGGCGTTTAGTTATTTTCGTTCCCTTTCACATCCGTATCTCAGAACCACATCCGTATCTCAACCCTACACATCAACAGAGACAATAATACCAAAATTTAGAATTCCACCGTTATTCATATACCATTTAATACTTTTCGTACGAAAGTTCGAATTTCAATAATTATCTCAATCCTCCACTCCAAATTGTACCATATTGTATCCATATCCAAATTGTACCAAATTAAGTACCAGTCGGATACTCGAACATTTGTGTACAAAAAGTATTTAACAAGTATTTAAAATGAATTTTTGAAATCTGCCTTAATCCTCCAAGCAAAAATAAACATAATTCCAAATTTCACGATTCAGGCTCTATCCATTCACAAAAATCCAACTTGTAACAGAATTTAGTACACTTTAGTAGTTTCCCATATCTTAATCATACACTTCAACAGTAATCTTAATTCCAAATTGCAGGTTTCCAGCTCCATCTGTTCACCCAAATCCAAATTATACCCAATATAGTACCACCAAGTACTTTCCGTACACATAAGTCCGATTTTCTAAAGCTGTCTACATACTCTTTAATAGTAATATTAATTCTAAATATCAGGATCCCAGCTCTATCCGTTCACCAAAACCAAATTGTATCAACTTTAGTACCACTTAGTTCTTTTCGTACGCAATAAGTACGAATTTCCAAAACTACCTCAATCCTATACTCCAACAGTAATCTTATTTCCAAAATTTAGAATTCCATTTCTGTCGTTCAATCAAGTCCAAATAGTACCAAATTTAGTACCTTTTAAGTACGAATTTCCAAAAATACCTACATACTTCAATCCTACACTTCAACAGTAATCATTATTCCAACTTTCAGGTTTCCAGATCTATCCGTTCGCCGAAATCCTAATTGTACCAAATTTAGTACCGTTTAGAACTTTTCGTACACATAAGTACGAATTTCCAAAACTACCTCAATCCTATACTTCAACAGTAATTATTATTACAAATTCTAGGTTCACAGCTCAATCCGATCACCCGAATCCAAATTGTACCAAATTTATTACCATTTAATACTTTTCTTACACATAATTACAATTTTCCAAGGCTATTTCCATAACTCCATCCTACACTACAATAGTAATCGTTATTCCAAATTTCAGGTTTGTAGCTCTATCCGTTCACCCAAATCCAAATTGTTCTCCAAATTGTACCACCTTTAGAACAGTTTAGTACTTGTCGTACACATAAGTACGAATTTCCAAAACCCCCACAATTGTATATTCCAACAGTAATCACTATTCCAAATTTTAGGATTCCGCCTCTACCCATTAACCCAAATCCAAATTGTACCAAATTTAGTACGCTTTAGTACTTTTCGTACACAAAAGTACGAATTTCCAAAGCTACCTCAATATTCCACATTTCAGGTTTGCAGCTCTATTAATTTACCCAACTCCAAGTTGTATCAAATTTAGTACAATTTAGAACTTTTCCTAGACATAAGTACGAATTTCCAAAACTACCTCAATCCTATAGTCCAACAGTGATCACTATTCCAAATTTTAGGATTCCGCCTCTATCCACTTATTCAAATCTAAAGTGTACCAAATTTAGTACAATTAAGGAATTTTTGGTAGACATAAGTACGAATATACAAAACTACCCCCATATCTCATTCTTACACTTCGACAATAATCATAGTTCCAAATTTCTGGTTTCCAGCTCCATCAGTTCACCCAAATCCAAATTGTACTAAATTTAGTACCATTTAGAACTTTTCGTACACATGAGTTCGAATTTCCAAAACCATTTCCCAACCTTGATTTCCATACCACATTCCAAGATTCCAGCTATATCCGTTGAAAATATACAATTGGTCTAAATTCAGTACCTTTTAGTACTCTTATAGATAGAATTTTCAAAAACCCTTTAGAATATCTTTCTAACTCTCCATCAGTGACCCACATTCCAAATTTCAGAATTCCCGCTCTATCCGTTCACCCAAATCCATATTGTACTAAATTTAGTACCATTTAGAACTTTTCGTACACATGAGTTCGAATTTCCAAAACTATTTCCTTCTATAAACACCACTTCCCAACCTTGATTTCCATACCAAATTCCAAGATTCTAGCCATATCGAATTTCCAAAAACCCTTTGGGACATCTTTCTAACTCTCCATCCGAGACCCACATTCCATTCTAGCTCTCCCCGTTTGCCTAATACAAAAGGTACCATATTTAGTACATTTTAGTACTTTTCGTACCCTTCTAGGTCTTATTTCCAAAAACCCAGCCTTATCTCACACCTACACACCAACAGCAACCCACACCCAAAATTTCAATATTCTAGCTTCAGCGGTTTCGTCTGGGCGATGATATGTCAGTCAGTCACTCCCTCACTCACTCACTCACTCACTCATCACTAAGCTCTTTTATATATATGGTAAATTTCAAATTTCCTTTTCAATACCATTGACAAAAAATTGAAATTTTTTTTGCGAGCACATCCGCGATTTTTGGTACTTAGGTTAAGAAAAAATTTGTGGTTTCAAATATGTTCGCGTTCACAAAATTGGATGCTGCACCCTAAATTTATAGGGGGCTTGTTCCCTTATAAAGAAAAAATATTTAAAAATCCCCTTTGGGTTGTAATAAGAAAATATATATATAAATCGTTAACGGAATTTGATATCTATCCGTAGATGCTAAAATATTTTCAAAATTTATTTTTATTTTCGCGGAAAATAAAAAAATAATGAAGAAATCTTGGAGTAAATGTTATTTACTCTAATTTAGAGTCCATAAAAATCTCTAAAAAATTAATTAAAAATACGTACAGAAAATAGACACAGCGTAGGCAAATGTGAGACCAAAATTATAAAAATTGGGTTCATTGCATGCATATTACAGCAACAACAAAAGACGAAAACTTATTGTTGAAATTTATTTCAAAAATATATATCGTCTGCTCCGTCGGAAAAGGTCGTAAGTCTCTCTCAATAAATTTCTCAGGAGGAAGAAAAAACATTCCAGCGCTTTCTGTATTAAAGATTTTATTATGGTGGTAAAGGCAGTATTCTTCGTTTATTTATTCCGCTTCAATACATGTACTTTGTAAAGTTCCGTCGCGTTTGGGAAAAAATTGGATGTCATTGGACTTACGACCTTTTCCTTGTACAGTTTTGTATTTTTGTTGGGACTTACGACCTTTTCCTACAATTTACGGACGTTTTTAAAATAAAATATTTATACTTTACAAAACAATGTGGAAAGGGTATTATAAGTTTGTTTTGTCCAATATTCGTGTTACATCGCGAAGTATTCGTCGTAGACCCCCTCCCTTTGCCATTTTTTCATATCTTGACGACATAAAGCGATCTAGCTATGTGTGTCCGTCCATCCATTAACAATTGTGATAAAACTGAAGGCATAACTTTTGGACCGATCGTCACGAAATTTTGTGGAGACGTCAGGTTCCTACCAAAAGTGATCCCATTAGATGTTGGTTATGATCGAAAGGTGTGAAATGGACCAAACACTTATTTTTTACCCGACTTTGTAGCTGTCCTGTAGATCGCAGTAATATTCCGATCGGAGCGAAATTTTAAAAATGATTTGAGTTTAAGACAAAGAATAAGCTTGCAATTTAACATGGTGATGAGATAATTATTAGCGGGTTTAATGGACCAAAACTTTTGGGTGAAATCTTATATATAAAAGACAATGTGTGTATGTTCCGCATAGACTCATAAACGGCTGAAACGATTTTTTGAAAATTTCAGAGAATATACAAGGAACAACCGGAGTGAAAATAGGCTCTATATTTTTTGAATTTGGAAGAGGGCGGGCCCTATTTTTTAAAAAAGTTTTTTTTTGCCAAAGTTATGAAAATATCGGTCAGAAAATTAATTTGCGAGGCAACTGTTGTTGAATCTCCGACCCTAAATACTTATTCCATGTAATATTCTGATTATGCACAGGGATGTCCCTTGGTGGAAGTAGGCTATGTATTTTGTTGAATTTCGGAGGAGTGGGTTGCACCTGTGCCCTTATTTTAAAATGCGCTATATACATATATAAAACTTACGAACGATTCCGTTTCCCCAATCCTGGCTACATATTTTAGCAATAAGACCCGACCACCCCCACTTTCTTAAATATGCTACAAATCAATAGAAATACCAGATGTTATGCAAAACGAAGCTTTGGTCTTATTGGAAAGCAAGTGTTTAGATAAGAAGGCAACATATCGATAGCTATAGTTTCATCAGGTACATAAGATACATTTTAAGAAGGTGGACACAGTCGGCATGCCTCAAGTCATCAGTTATTTGGGGGTATGTTAAAATTGCATATCGACTCCAACATTTCTGAAGATTTTATACCCTCCCCCATAATATGGAGGGTATAATTAAATTTGTCATTCAGTTTGTAACATATCGATATATTCAGCGGAGACCCTATAAATTATATATATTCTTGATCAGAGTAAAATTCTATGTCGGTATAACCATGACCGTTTGTCCGTCTTTTGGAATTAAGATTTTAAAGATAGAGCTTCGTGATTTGGTATAGAAGTTTCTATTACTTCTAGGATGTTTGGTATTGACGCCTTCATATAGCCCCCATAGAACGGTACCTCCCGATTTCCGGTATTTTGAAGGTGTGACCTCAATATTCCTCAGAAATGGCTTAAATTTGGTATTTATTCTTCGTTTGGGGTTTTTTGTTTTTGTCTGCAAACCATGTAGAATCTTCAGCATGTAATGTCTTCCTGGGATTAGGAAGTTTATCATCAGAGCTTTCAGAATCACCGTGAAAACCATTCCAAATTTATACTGCTCTTTGTTAGCAAAAACCATGATGTCTTCTTAGTTTAATAACATTTCAATCAATTATTATTTTTGAATCATTTAATAATATAAACATTGCACGTACCCGCCCGTTAGAAGGTATTACTTTATTCTATTCAGAATACAAACTAATCTCGTTATGTGAATAAATGTCCCTAGAGAAACCACAAATTAACAGTTAATAAAGTTAAGTAATATATACGAAAGTAAAACAGTAAAAATCTTGTTTTTTAAAATTTTTTCAATATATGAGGTATTTAAACACATGCAGCATCCCAATTTGTATCAATGAAAAGGCCAGAAGTCCATCTTTCATAATCAGTTCGCTTATAGGGGAAAATAGATTTCAAATGTAAATTTTCGTTGCAATATAGAAAATATCACATTTTTGTTCAAAAGTTTGGTCCAAAGGCTCCGCCAAATATCATCCGATTATCATCCAAAGGTGTAGCTCGTTCTTTACATTGTATCCCAACCATGGATGACGTTAAACATTATATCTGAACTACATTAGCTGTAGTATTCTTTTAAAGTATACATTTTCCTGTGGACTTACGACCTTTTTCGACAAGGGCAAAACATGTAGAAAAACGCGACATACTACCATTTTCTTTGAATTATACGACGTGTTTTGACGTGTACTATCATCCTGTAACAAAAACGCGATTTCCATTATTTTCTTGATATGTATTGTAAATACATATTTCATTTATTCGGCGACTTACGTTAGAATTTGATGGAAAATATTTTCGTCTTTGACGTCTTCTATCTAGAATGAAGTTTTGTGGGACAAAACTTAATAAACTCAGATAAAGTACAACATTAACCCTAAAACGTGATTTTACTTTTGGCAGATTCCTGACTTTAGGTACGATTTAGAGTTTTGGTGTATTCGGGGACCTATGTATAATAAAAAAGTTTTTAAACGTTTTTGAAAAAAGGGACCAAAAAGACCCCTTTTGTGACTCGTACGAGGGTTATTTTTTCATAAAAAAATACCCCGCATTGTTGTCAGTAATATTTCCAAAGACACTTTATACCTAAAATGCAAGGATTCCAAGGAATCTGATGTCGAATATTTCGAAACCTGTAGAAATGGGCGGAACTTGCAACGCCTATTTAGGTTACTTCCCGAAGAAAACTTTCAAAACGCCGATACACGTGTCTTCTTTTTTTACGATCCACTTCCATAATCTAGGCGGGGTTTCTTGTAATTTTAAAAAAGTTCAATTTTGTTGTACATTGAATCTATTAAATGGGGATTATAATTAACTTTGTTATTCCGTTTTTAGCATATCGAAAAATTCGTCGGAGACCCTATTATGAGTCGAAATGTCAAATCGATGTCTCAATGGTATTAAACCTTGTTTTAAAGAAATCGATATTCTTCAGTTAGTGTGGCGGAAGAGCATTGTACTTTCATAAGCGAAGGGAAACTAATTGTTCCACTTTACTTCAATACAGATGGTGGTGGACGGTATAAAAAGATCGGCCCGGCCGAACTTAACGCCGTCCTTACTAGTCTTTATTGCAGGATTCTTATTTAAAATTCGTATTCAAACAATAATTTAGCTGACAATGTTAAAGGAGACCAACAAAACTTTAAATCAGTACTAATCTTGAAAACATACTTAATCAAATATCAGAGGTATAACAAAAAAGTTTTGAGTATTTCTGTTTTTCTTATAAGTACGAGTATTTCAAAAGAAGAAATATTTTGAAATTAGACACTTTAGCTTTAAATTAATAAAACAAGTAAGAAAAGTCTATAGTCGGACGGAGCCGACCATGGGATACCCTATACCACTACCCTGCGAGTTAGCTTTCAGCAAATCAAAGTTTCTTTTGGACAAATAAGCTTATTGTAAGAAATAAATTTTTGGAGTCTGCAACCTTATTACATTAAGTTTAAATAACAATATCATAATTGTTCCACAAACATGACAGAAGGGGCAGGGCGTGCACCACGATTCATATTACAGCAATAGTATGGGGCCTACTGTTTATCGCCGAGTCCGAAAGGCATGTCTTAAAACACCACCTGTAGAGAAGTTGTACATGGTTGAAATACTCAGAAAATGTCGCCAACTTTACTGTGGGGTATTTTGCCAACGTTGGAAATTTGATGTTTGCTGGCCGGGAATCGAACGCCCGACCTTCAGCGTGCAAGGTGGGTGTGCAAACAATTGTACTATGGTGGCACCAATAAGTAATTTTAGAACGGACATTTAGTCTGGACCTAATTTTTTGCATATTTTGACCTATTTGCTAAACAATATGCAAGACTTTGTGCCCTAAATATCCCATCGAATTGGCTGAAAGTTTGTATTAGGTATTCGTTCATCACAATTTTCGACCTGAAATTTATCGGTATAGGTCCAGGTCTTCATATAGCTCCCATAGAACCGTACCTCCCGATACCCGGTATTTTGAAGGTTGTGGCCTCAATATCAAACTGAAGTGGCTGACATTTTGTATTCAGTCTTCGTTGGAGGCAAAAAAAATTTTCCACCTGAAATTTGTCATTATATGTCCACGTCTTCATATAGCTCCCATAACCAGAACCTACCGATTTTCTGTACTTTGAAGGTTATGGTCTCAATATCCCTCCGAATTGTCTAAAATTTGGTATTAAGTCTTCATTGGGGGTATTAAACTTTCCATATGAAATTTGTCGGTATAGGTCTAGGCTTTCATATAGCTCCCATACAACGAAAGCTCCCCATTTTGAAGATTGTGGCTCTGGTTACAGATTTCTCTATTTTATTGACTTGTCTGAAGTGAATTTCAAACAGAAAAATGTACACAAAAACATTTTAGAAGATATTATTGAAATATATGTAGCATACGAAAATATGTGAAATACAGAAATTTTCCATATGCAAAAATAATATTTGCATATGCATAATTTATACATTTCGCATATTTTTGCATATGTGCTATACTTCGATTGGAATTTAATTAAAAGCCAAAAATATGCAAAATTTACAAAAATAGGTGTTGCATAAAATTCCGCTGTCTACATATCATTGAGCTGATATTAATCGGAGTGCTCTCATTGATATGAGAGAAGGCTCCATTGTCCCTACTAGGATGTTTGTTGAACAACTATATACTATACATTTTAAGAAATATTCTTAAATTTGAAAATTGGCGTTGTTTAGCAATTTCTGCTACATCTATAAATTTTGAACAATTGGACAGGTAATATGATAGGGTTCCACGCAATTTGTAAGAACTGGGAATTTGTCTGTCATGATGGAGAAAATTTGTAGCATGGGAGGAAGATGTGGTTCTCTTCACAAAACTCATTATAACTTAGGTAGTAGGTCTGTTACCAAGCACACATATTATTGCAATTTTCATTAGAGGAAAGATCGGTAGTTAATTTTTCATATATAGGCGACTTTGCCGGTATATGGCCTCCAGGGATTCAAATATGGACCAAAAATAAAATGTTTTTATTTAGCACACAAAAGTAATGGTCCATTGCACCCGCTAAATAATATCAGATCATCATCAAAAATTGTAGGCATCTTCTTCGACCTAAACCCCTACCTCTTGCAAAATTTCGTGACTATTGATCTATAATTGCGACCTCTAGTATGCTTTTGATTACATTACAAGCAAAACACTCGATATATTAGGCTGTAACTCTGTTAGCTGACCACATAAATCAACATAATTGGCATTAATTGAAAGGGCAAGAGTTGTCCTTCCAAATATTATTTATGTGGGCGGAATGTGTGGACCAGGAATAAAGATATTACCGGTATATTAAAAATTTTCATAATATTCACACAAAAGTTGTGGTCCATTTAACCCTCTAAACATCATCCGATCACCATCTCAAATTGCAAGCTGCTTCTTTGTCATATAATCTTACATTATTTAAAATTTCGAGGCGATCGGACTATAATTGCGACATAGAGAGCAGCTACAAAATCGGATAAAAATTGTGTTTTTGGTCCATTTCACCCGCTAAATATTTCTCGATCATCACCAATAAGAATAGGGATCTATTCTGATCTGAACCCGACCTCCATACAAAATTTCGTGACGATCGGTCCATAATTGCGGCCTGGAGCGTGTTTACAATTTATAATGGACAGACGGACGGAAGGACGGACGGACGGACAGACGGACAGACACACATCTCAAAATCGCTTTATCTCGTCGAGATATGAAGATTGGTATACCACATTGGGGGTCTCCGACGAATATTTCGCGGTGTTACATGAATTTTTACCAAAACAAACTTATAATACCCTTTTCCACATTGTGGTATAGGGTATAAAAAGACACTTTAAAGTTTAAAGCGAATATACAGTATCGGCCAAAACTAAAGCACCCCTTCAGTAAATTTTTTTGAAATGATAATTTTTTATGAAAACTAAATTATAAATTTATTTTTTATTTTTCTTTTTATTTATTTATATCTTTATAATTGAAAAATGCAAAAATAAGGAGATCAGAATTTAATAAACAAAAGTTAAAATTCAAAAAACATTTTAGGTCGCAAATATAAGTGGACAAAACTAAAGCACCCCCCCCATTTGAGGAACAGCAAAAGCTATTGAAATCAATATTTCGTTGCTTATCCTCTATTCTGGATGACACAATCACATCTTCTAGGCATAAAGGATACTAAATTATTAATTATTGCAGGCGAAATAATCGGTTTTCGGAAAATTTAGCTTAAATCCTCAAAATACTGAAAATCGGAAGGTACCGTTATATGGAGGCTATACCCAAACGTGGACCCAGGTCCACGATTTTTGGTGGATATGTTTTGTGACCACTAAGAACCCTATGTACCAAATTACAGCTAATTTAGTAGGAAAATGTGGCTTAAATATCCGAAATACCGAAGATCGGAAGGTACCGCTATAAGGGGGCTATACCAAAACATTAGCCGATATTGTTCATATTCATCCAAAAATGATGCTACAGCATTCTCTGGTCAAATACTAAATCCCTTAGGTTTAAAAATTACCAAAAGAACGAATTGCAAAAGAACGGTAGACGCCGGCTTATTCAGTCGACGACCAGCAAAAAACCTTCCGCCTCCATGTTTTACAGCGTCTTTGCAATATTTAGGATTTAACGGTTGCCCATTTGGTCCAAGCCTTTTACCATCTGAATACTTTAAATTAAACATAGATTCATCGGAAAACAGTTCAAATAGGTCTTGGCGAATTCCAGTCTGGCTCCTTCATTTTTAGTCCATATGAAAGGTTTTTTTTTGCTGGTCGTCGACTGAATAAGCCGGCGTCTATCGTTCTTCTGCAATTCGTTCTTTTGCTAATTTTTAAACGTCAGCGTATTGTATTTGACTAGTCGATGAATATGAACAATATCGGCTAATGTTTTGGTATAGCCCCCTTATAGCGGTACCTTCCGATCTTCGGTATTTCGGATATTTAAGCCACATTTTCCTACTAAATTAGCTGTAATTTGGTACTTAGGGTTCTTAGTGGTCACAAAACATATCCACCAAAAATCGTGGACCTGGGTCCACGTTTGGGTATAGCCTCCATATAACGGTACCTTCCGATTTTCAGTATTTTGAGGATTTAAACTAAATTTTCCGAAAATAAATTATTTCGCCTGCAGTAATTAATAATTTAGTATCTTCTATACCAAAAAGATGTGATTGTGTCATTCAGAATAGAGGATACGCAACGAAATATTGATTTCAATAGTTTTTGTTGTACCACAAATTGGGGGGTGCTTTAGTTTTGTCCGCTTATATTTGCGACCTAAAATATTTTTTGAATTTTAACTTTTGTTTATTAAATTCTGAATTCCTTATTTTTGTATTTTCCAATTATAAAGATATAAATAAATAAAAATAAAAATAAAAATAAAATATAGATTTATAATTTAGTTTTCATAAAAAAATTATCATTTCAAAAAAATTTACTGAGGGGGTGCTTTAGTTTTGGCCGATACTGTATGTAAGAAAATGTAACACAAATCCTTTGTATTTTTCGTTCTGTTTGGCCCACGCGAAATAAACCCCAAAAAGTTTGTTTTAATTAAACTACTTAAATAAATTAATAAAATTCTAATTAGTTGTCTAACAACAACGAATTAATAATTCGTGGCTTAACCATTGAATAATGTTGTTCATTAAAGGTAGGTCGAAAGATATGAGCACAATATTGAAACTAAGGATACGTATTACCAAGCAAAAGTCGATTTTTCGATCTTTTGATTTTTACTTAGAACTCAAAAATCGATTTTTCGATCGTTTGATTTTTACCTAGAACTCTAAAATCGATCTTTTGATCTTTACTCAAAACGGAGAAGTCTACTTTTCGATCATTTGATTTTATTGTCAACATATTTTTTTACATTGCATTACATGCATAGTATTGTAAATAAGGTGTGCGTGACAATCAGCGGTCTTTTACATCTTTTATAAACCAAATTGACAGGTTTTATTAGGATCTTCCCATAATTTTTCAAAATTTAATAAAACGATTTCTAATCTGTTCCATATAGACCGCATAAAATGATATAAAGTATAGATCGTATAACATTATGTCTAGAGTAAAATCGAAGCCAATTAAGATTAAATTTTAAATATTTATTTTCTGAAATTTGCTGAATTATTTTTGAACGACCCTAATATTCAAATATTGACATAGACAATTTGGATTTGTCTTTGTGCCAGACTATGAAAATTTTCATTGAAAACTCTTTACCATTTTTATACCCTACACCACTATGTGGAAAGGGTATTATAAGTTTGTTTTGGGAAAAATTCATGTAACACCGCGAAATATTTGTCGGAGACCCGCAATGTGGTATACCAATCTTCATATCTCGGCGAGATAAGTCGATTTTGAGATGTGTGTCTGTCCATTATAAATTGTAATCAAACTCCAGGCCGCAATTATGGACCGATCGTCACGAAATTTGGTATGCAGGTTGGTTTCACATCAGAATAGATGGCTATTTTAATTGGTGATGATCGTGAAATATTTAGCGGGTGAAATGGACCAAAAACATAATTTTTATCCAATTTTGTAGCTGCTCTGTTGGTCGCAATAATAGTCCGATCGCCTCGAAATTTTAAATAAGGTAAGAGTATATGACAAAGAACAAGCTTGCAAGTTGAGATGGCGATCAGATAATATTTAGAGGGTTAAATGGACCAAAACTTTTGTGTGAAAATTGTGAAAATTTTTAATAAACAGCTTATATCTTTGTTCCTGACAGACACATTCCCCACTAGTGAGTAACATTTGGAAGACGATCTCTTGACCATTCAATTGATGTTAATTATGTTGATGTACGTGATCAGATAACAGAGTTACAGCCTAATATTTTCAATTTTTTTTTGTTTGTAGTGTAATCATAAACCCGCTAGAGGTCGCAATTAAAGCTCACTAGTCACGAAATTTTGAACGAGGTAAGAGTTTAGGTTGAAGAAAATTACTATAATTTTGCATGATGATCTGATATTATTTAGCGGTTGACATAGACCATTACCTTTGGATGAAAAATATACAAATTTTTTGTTGGTCCATATTTTCATTTCTGGAGGGCATATACTGGCAAAGAAGCCTTCATATGGAAAAATAACTACTGATCTTTCCCCTGATGCAAACTGCAATAATTTGTCTGCTAGATGACGCACCTACTGCCTGTTATATAATGTGTTTTGTGTAGAGAACCACAATTTCCTCCCATGCTACAAATTGTCTCTATCATGACAGAGAAATTTTCAGTTCAGTTGTCAAATTGGATTTTTATACAAATATTGCAACATGGGGTTGCCTCGGCACATATTTTATACCTCAGTATTTAGGGGATACAAACAAAATAAGACCAAAGATGTGTCTCATCGAAATATTGGTTTTAGACCCAAAGTATATTTGGATAAAATTCGTTTCAGACAATTTGGAGTCTATTTAGCGCTGTCCGTTCATCTGTCTCTCTTAATGTCTAGCTGGCTGGTGCGCCCGATAACTCTCGAACGAATCTACCGATTAGAACCAATTTTTATACAACGTAATATTTTGCCCAAACTTTGTTTAAGTTCGAATGTAGGCTATGTCGGTCGACACCTCAAAATTGTATTCGAAAAATTGTGTGAACGATAACTAGCGAAGTGAGCAATCTATTTGCCCATATAATATTATTCCTTCCAGATATAGATCGGTTCACACCTTAGGGTACCTCCCACATAAAATTCGGAAAAGGGAAATTTAAGAGTCCTCTCGAATCGTTTTGAATTGTTTTCAACAGATTGTAATTGCGCCGCAAATCCGCAAGATAACTCTCAAAGGGATTTTCTGATTGCTCGAAATTTTACACATCGTATTATTTCATCCAGTCATATGTCCGGTCGGAATATGGACTATATCGGTCCGTCCTTCGAGTACCTCCCACACAAAAGTTGGGAATAGTGCACTTTGAGGACCCGTATCGGATCTATTTGATTATTATTATTTTTTTTTGGAGAAGGTTCTTTTACGGTCCCTATTCTGGCCCCTTTCCCGGGGTAAGTCATACTTCCTCAGATAATAGTCCAGAATTTCCAAAAACCCCTGCCGGCTCCACATAAAATTACAAATCTGAAAAATAATTCTCAAATATTTCCAAAACTCAGATCTTAGCTTACTAAAATTGATTTGGTATAGCCCCATATTACGATACCTACAGATTCCACGTATTTTGAAGCAAACTCGTGTTACAAAATAAATATATTTTTATACGGCAGAGGCTGAAGGTATATCACCGTTAGCGCAGCTGACTTATACTATCTTCTTTGTTGTATAATTGAATATGAATAATTTTGGGATTTATAAATTTGTTTGAAAGCAAAATTTTTGAATTTCTATTCATTTTTAGTTATTTCTACCGGTATAAAATATATTTTTGATATCACAATATATGCCCAGAATGAACTATTTTCGAAGCATTTGTGAGGTAAAAGTGCACAATTTTTGGGCGATAGATCGTCAATAAACTCGCAATTTTCCCTGTTACCAATTATCAAATATGCCAAATTGCATGGTATATATATTTATTTATTTAAGGTGTATTCCAAAAAGGAACTTGATATTCAAAGACAATTTGAAGATGTAGCAGGAGGAGCTAATCAATGTGAATTTTCAAATTTTCGAATATTTTTTAGAAATGTATAATTTATATATTTTTCCACAAACATCCCAGTAAAGACCTTATATCAATGGATTCATATTAAGTTATTGATATGTGACCTAGTTTTTATCGCCGAGTCCGAACGGCGTGTCCCAAGTTTCCACTTGTAGAAACGTTTTTCATGGCTGAAATACTCAGGAAATATCGCCAACATTACTAAGGGGTATTTTGCCACCGTTGACAATTTGATGGAAATCGAACCCGCACATTCAGCGTGAAGGCGGTTTCACATAGCTAATTCCTACAGGTTGTGGTGTAGGGTATAACATGGTCGGCCCCGTCCGACTATAGCCTTTGCTTACTTGTTTTACTAAAATTTCATTGAAGTCTACAAACTAAGCATTTTCAAATGAAAATTTTTATATTTTTACTGCTTTACATTGGTTTGAGAATTACGAATTTGAACATAAAGAATAATTTCAGAATGTAATCTGTATATTTAATTTTCGTAGTACATCAAAAAGAATTGATCTTTCGATTTCCACTGCAAAAATCTAAAAATCATAATCGATTTTCTACGAAGCCAAAAGTCGACTTCGATTTTTAGATTCTTCAAATTAAAAAATCGAAGAATCGATTACTTAAATATCGAGTTGTATGAGAAACAATTATAAAGAGTGAAATAAATGCCAAGGTCAGAATTCATCATAATATTGAATTTAATTTATTTTAATAAAACATTTAAATTTTCCCGTTGTGACAAGAACTTCATTAGTTGTTATTTTTTCTTTTCTTGTTCTGTTACTCTATTTTCATAAAATTGTAATACAAACTTGGAGCCATAAACTGTTCTTGTGGAAAAACCAAAGAAAGATATTAAAGAAAATAAAAATGAAAAGCAGCTGCCATTAAAATATTAATTCTTGGTATTTTTCTTTCGTGTTTCCTCTATTTTCATTCAAATTCCCATTCGAATTAGGAAGTTATAAGCTATAGTAATTTGCACGGTTGTGTTCGTAGCTTGCACTGTTTGTTACGTATTCATCTGAGAAGTTATTAAAATATTAACCTGCTAACAGTTCACCAAGTACGGCAGGGTAAAAACCGAAGTGAAGTAATGAATTATTTAAAATAAACAGGAACGGCCGAACTGTTTATACCATCCACCACGAACTGTATTGAAGTAAATAGTAACAATGAATTTCATTTCGTTATGAAAGTACAAAGCTCTAATTCTTATTTCTTACAGGAGCAGAATTTCTTAACTGATGACAATCCCTTTAAAAGAACACTTGTGGGGCGTCATCATTGTTATTTCCAAAACATGGACCAATATTTCCAAATTTCCGAATTGAGATTTTGTATCCCCTTTCAACGTACAATAATAAATTACGGAAATCTCGGTTAAACAAATTGACAAAAACCCTCATAATACTGTCGTCTGAGAACACAATAATCTATTTAACAACCAATTCGATACAAAAATGGCACTAAAATATTCCAAATATCTTAACTGGGAGCTACCCTTATGTATGGGGCTATATGAAGACGTTGGCCAATACGAATTTCAGGTGGAAAGATTTGTACCCATAACTGTGACTAAATACCAAATTTCAGCCATTTCGATGAATTATTGAGGCCACAGCCTTCAAAACACCGAAAATCGGAATGTATCGTTATATGGTGCTATAGGAAGACGTGGACCTACACCGATTCATTTCAGGTTGCAAATTGTATACCCCTAATCAAGAGTTTATGACAAGTTTCAGCTATTTCGTTTCGATAATGGCTCTGAAACTTTCAAAATGACGAAAATCTGAAGGTATGATTCTATGGGGGCTGTATGGGGGGGCTTACTTTGAATGACGAATACAGTTATACCAATCATAATATGGTGCAAATGTAAACATTTCAGGATATTTTAGCAATACAAAGAGTTAGAAAAACTCGATGTTCCCAAGAGAATTATCTTTATTCTTATTTTTTTAAGTGGAAAGTATTAGAATATGCGGAAACACTCAATCCTTTTCGTAATGCCTTTAAAATTGTGTATTTTTAAAATCCCCACGTTTAAATAACACAAAACTATGAAATATTTGTAAACAAACAAATTACCAAAAGTCGCTCAAGATGTGCCCCTACAGATGAAAAGAAACCCTACTAAAACAGATTGGTAGGTATCTTGGAAAAAATCATAAAAAAATTAAATTTGGGCTGAACAACTGGGGATAACCCATTAATTATCTACTTGAAACTTAAGTGTCGCATTAGCCCAATAACTCATTACTTCTAAGGAGAATAAGATGGCAAGAGATGTTTAAAATGGATGTGAAACTAATACCCTTATCACCATAAATGGCAAAGCTAAAAGCAACGACACTGTGATATAGATGAATCATCCAGCACTAAGGACAACATAATCGGAAACCTTGGAAACAAATTAC
Source organism: Musca autumnalis (assembly GCF_047663935.1). Classification (NCBI taxonomy): domain Eukaryota; kingdom Metazoa; phylum Arthropoda; class Insecta; order Diptera; family Muscidae; genus Musca; species Musca autumnalis. Next base: position 64,192,968 of record NW_027412088.1, read on the forward strand.
AAAGTGGTTTAGATGAGGATCGGGATAGGGGAAGCAAAATAATTGGTGGGTAGAGATGAATATATGTATGTGAAAAACGTAAATAATGAAGTGTAATGCGTCTCTGGTTGTATTTACTGATGGTATTTTTGAACCATTTTTTTCATTTCGCATATATAACCGAAAACTTTTTCCTTTCATGAATTGTATTATTCGGAATGTCCAAAAGTGGTGCTGTAAGGTATCACATGGTCGGCCCCGTCTTACCATAGTCTTTCGTTACTTATTATATTATAATTATGTTTTTTCACCATCTATGTTGGTAGAAGTTATATAGAAAATAAAATAAAAACATTATATACCCTCCATTCCAGGGTATGATAAGCTTTTTATTAGTATTTCCTCCTATTTTTTCGACTTGTTTTCTCCAAGGTCTTTGTATATGCCTTTGTATGTGCTAAGAAATACATATAAAACATATTTTAATTATTTTTCATTCTTTCTTTTTATTTCTTTAAGTCGTTGTGGCCCCTAAGGTCTCAACATTAGTGTTAATGTCAGATGTAACAGCATGGCAGATAGTGTAGATTATATTCCACTTTGCATTTCTTACCGACAAGCGAACCAACCAACATTGTGTCTGTTTTTTCCTTATTCTTCTTAAGTCACATCTTTATTCTGTTGAACACTGCCAGGGTGAAACCGAAGTGTGTTGGCCACTATGTATGTGTTGAGTTAGGCCACAAAGGATACATTCACACCACCGACATAATTTTAGATATATTGTATATATTTGACAATGTGCAGATTACTGTAGTACTCCCAAATCCATGCGTTTGCCTTTGGTAAAATTTATGCTAAGCTACTTAACATTAGGAAATTCGAATGATTTATTAGCACACCTTAAACAGGTGTTATTTTAATAAAATCCTCACTCGCAGCATAAAATTGATTTTTTTCTTATAAGAAATTAAAGGTAAGTGATAAAAAGTAATTACTTAACAAGATTTATATATGTGGTCCCAAATGGCTTTACATCTTTTACAACATTTTGTGCGTTGTTTATACGTTATGTCAAACGAAATTAAATTAAAGAAAAAATGAAGTTATTTAAACATATAGTAAAATGTGGACCATTTATTTTGTAATTAAAAAAACAGATTTTCAAGTAGAAACTTCAAAAAATTTAAGAAGTTTTACCTTTTTATATACACACTATTTTCAACACAGTCTGCACAAACGACTGTTGATGTAACATGTACACCGAGGGAGGGTATAGTTTCCTTCCTAATATCGTATTTTTCAATACAAGTACTTCCGTTTCCTTATGGCATTTCGTCACGTAATGTCCTCAAAAAAGCAGAGTGGGTTTACCGCGGTAATAATTCACACCTTCATAAACAAATCATTATTTTAGACATCATATTTAGAAAAACGCTAATAATGTTTACAGCAAAATATTGATATATGTATATTTTCCAATACTTTTAATGAATTACTGGCACGCTAAATAAGACTAATTAGTAACATAGGACAAACAGGGCTCATTTCTCCTCACACCAATTTTCAGAAGTGTCTCATGATTTAAGTGAAACTTTTCACAAACATAATGTTACCTCATTCCACAAGAGAATTGTATATGTCATATATACAAAAAAATGAATTGCTATATTTCGTTTTTTGGTGATATTAGGGATGGAGGATGTCATAAAAACATGGATTTAGCCGTTAGTTTTAGTAAATCACACTTAAACTAGTAAGGAAAGGATCGTAGTCTAACGGGGCCGACTATATGATGCCCTACACCACTGTAGATATGTAAAATATATAGGAGATATATGTGTAGCAATTTGAACTGATTTCTATATAATATGGTACACTTATTATTAGAGAAAATTCCATCACACATTCCAAATTTCATCAAAATTTAACAGATATACGGTGTTTGGTGCAGCAAACACGTAAAATCGGCCGAAAATATATATGGGAGCTATATCCAAATCTGAACTGATTTCGATATAATTTGGCAACTTATTTCTAGGCGAGTTCAGTCACACATTCCAAATTCCATCAAAATCGGACGTATATAGCGTGTTTGGTGCCTCAAATACGTCAAATCGTCTGAAAATATATATGGGAGCTATATCCAAATTTGAAGCGACTTCGATATAATTTGGCACATTGATTTTTATATCGAATTCAGTCAGACATTCCATATTGCATCAAAATCGGACGTATATAGCGTATTTTGTGCCGCTAATTCGTCAAATCGGCCGAAAATATATATGGGAGCTATATCCAAATCTGAACCGATTTCGATATAATTTGGCGCACTTATTTCTAGACCGAGTTGGGTCACACATTCCAAATTTCATCAAAATCGGAAGTATACAGCTTGTTTGCTGCAGCAAATACGTCAAATCGGCCGATTTGACACATTTATTTTCAGACCGAATTCAGTCACACATTCCGTATTTCATCGAAATCAAACATATATAGCGTGTTTGGTGCAGGAAATACCTGAAATCGGGCGAAAATATATATGGGAGCTATATTCAAATCTGAACAAATTTCGATATAATTTAGCATACTTATTTCTAGATCGAATTTCATCACAATCGGACCTATATAGCGTGTTTGGTGCAGTAATACGTCAAATAGAACGAAAATATATATGCGAGCTATATCCAAATCTGAACCGATTTCGATGTAATTAGGCACATTTATTTATAAACCGACTTTAGTCACATATTCCAAATTTCATCGAAATCGGACAGTTAAAGCGTGTTTGGTGCAGTAAAAACATGAAATCGGCCGAAAATATAATGGGAGATATATCTAAAACTGAACCGATTTCGAAATAATTTTGCACATTTATTTCTAGACCGAATTCAGTAACACATACCAAATTTCATGGAAATCGGACATATATAGCATGTTTAGTGCAGCAAATACGTGAAATCGGGCGATAATAAATATGGGATCTACATCTAAATCTGGACCTATTTCGATGTAATTTGACACATTTATTTGTTGACCGAATTCAGTGACACATTCCAAATTTCTTCGAAATCGGCCGATAATATATGTATATGAGAGCTATATTCAAATCTGAAGCGATTTTCGCCAAAAGCAATAGCGTTCTTCCTATGGCTAAAGAAATTATATTTTCCAATTTTCAGCTAAATCGGACGAAATATGCGACCTGTACGTTGCGAACAAAAATACATGGATAGACGGACGGACGGATATGCTTAAATCGACTCAGAAAGTGATTCTATGTATATCCCTAAAAACAAAAAAAAAAAAAACAAATATTTTTCCAAAAACAGAAGTTTGGTTGTAGATCGAACGAATTTGTATTCGAATCGTCTTAGTGAAACAGACCATAAATTCAATTATTAAAAAATTGAGTACATATAATTCTCTAAAAATAGCATTTAAACGTTTACCTAAACCTATATGTATCAAGAAACGAAAATTTTTATCTCTCCAGAAAAGCAAGCCATTAATTTTTTTTATTTTTCTTTAAATGGAAATTTAACTTTCAAATGAAATGTTCTTTGAATTAATTCCCTCTCGAGTTGAGCTGTTATCGCCTAAAGGGTGCAACCATTATGCTACGTTTCACGGGTGGTTAAGTTTGTAAACGAAGGCTAAGCTTGGAAATTGGATTTTTTATTTGTTTGCCAATATACTTATATTGATCCTTTCAATAGAATGTCATAGAGTTTTATTTGGTGATTTTAAATTAAATTTTTATCCCTTTTGTGTGGAATATACCGAATAAATTTCATTGAACATTATCTCTTTTTTATTAGTTGAATTTATAGGTAAAATACCTGCATGCAAACCAGGTATCTTTGTAATGGTAGTAGACACATCATTATTAAGATTTCAATGAAATATAGTTCAAACAAATCGCACACATACATACATATGTATGGTTGTATGTATGTATTGTGAAATAAATATGATTCCTGCTGTTTTTTGATTTCCCCTGGCATATGTGTGTAAACAAAAGACCTTTTGATGATAAATCCACTCACAATAAGCTGTGCCACAACAAAAGAAAAATAAAAACAAACAACTTTGACGTTCGTGAAACCCCTATTATGAACTTTGATTTTTTCAAACTACAATTCAAAGAGAGACTCTATTTAAGGACAAATATTCATAGGTTTCCTATCATATGCAACTTTTTTGGATACCAATGATAATCATACGAAGTAAAAGGAAAGTATGGAAAGGGGAAATATTTTATTAACATTGCCAAAGGTACAGTATAGAAAGATACGAAATTTAAAAGTTCGATGATAGATAACATTTTTTAAAATATTCTACAGATATAAGAACATCTAAAAGTCTTCTGTGGACAGAGAACTTTGCAAAAGGTCTATAGACAGAAGAGCATCTGAAGCTCTTTAGTAGACAATGTCCAAAAGGGGTGTGAGGTTTTTTTTTAACATTTTCCCAGGTGAGTGTAAACTATGATTTACTCGATGACTTTCTTATGATGTATTTATGGCCTAAATTCCCTCTCTGATTTTCTATATACGAAGATCCTTCTTAAGATACTCTATTGATAGAATACCTTCTTTAGGTTCCCTGTAGACAGACAACCTTCTAAAGGTCTTCCATATACAGGTCTTGTTAGGGCATTTTATGGGCGGACGACATTTTAAATGTCTTCAATAAACAGAAGACTTGCTAAAGTTCTTCTATATACAGAGGACTTTCGAATGGTTTTCTGTTAACAGAAGGTTTTCTTTTGACAGAATACCTTCCAAGGGTCTTCTATAGACAGAAGACTTTAAAAGGTATTTTATAGACAGAGGGCCTACTAAAGATATTCTATAGGCATAAGACCTTCCAAAGGTCTTCTATTGAACGAAGACCTTATAAAGGTCTTTTATAGACAGAGGACCTTCTAGAGTTCTTCCGTAGAAAAAAGGCTTCTAAAGGTCTTCTATAGACAGAGGACTTTCTGAAGGTCTGTTATTTACAGAAGACCTGTTAAAGGTCTTCTACAGACAAAAGACCTTCTAAAGATCTTCTACAGACAGCACACCTTCTAAAATTCTTCTACCGAAAGCAGACCTTCCGACAGAATTCCTTCTAAAGGTCTTTCAAACACAGGAGACCTTTTAAAGGTCTTCTGCAGGTAGAAGACCTTCTAAAGATCTTCTACAGACAGCAGTCCTTCTAAAGGTCTTTTATAGACAGAAGACCTTCTAAAGGTCTTATATAGACAGAAGATTTTCTTAAGGTTTTCTATAGATAGAAGTTCATCTAAAGGTTTCTATATACAGAAAGCCTTAAGGTCTTCTATAGACAGACGACCTTCTAAAGGTCTTCTTTAAACAAAAGACAGAAGACTTTCTAAAGGTATAAAGTTCTTTTATAAACAGAGGACTGTCTTTCTTCTTTTGGCAGAAGACCGGTGCCGTGACATAACTCCCAACGGACATAACTCCCAAAACGATTTTGGGACATAACTCCCAAATTTTTGGGAGATATGTCCGACCGCCCTTACCGGACATAATTCCCAATGGAAGTTAAGTCCGTTTTTAAAACTTAAGTGATTTTTATTTAAATAAAATTTTTATTTCAAATGCATAAGAAAAAAATTAAAAATTAACTTTAAGTTCATATGCATTTTTCATTTCATAAAATAATTTATAATTGATTTAAAATTATTAAGAAAATTAAGCACAAAATAAGTAGTAGCCATCTCAAGTCGAACTATATTCAAAATTTGCCTTCAAACCTATTTTAAACGAAAAATGCTGCCTACAGGAAAATAAAAAGTTTCTTATAAAATTCGCAAATACTTTCTGAAAAAAGATAAGCGCCGCAGGCGAAAATAGTTTTAAAAAAATCGATTTTTTTACAAAAATATTTTCACTATTTAAGAAGATAAAAAATGTTTGTAAAAATACTCTAATACTTTCTGAAAAACGAAAAGCGCCGCAGACGAAGTCGCGCTATTCTTTACAACAATATTTTTACAATCTAAGAAAATAGAAAGTTGTTGTAAAAATATTGAAATACGTTCTGAAAAACGAAAAGCGTCGCAGGCGAAAATTGTTTTAAAAAAAAATCGCGCGATTTTTTACAGAAAATATTTTCACAATTTAAGAAGATAAAATGTTTTTGTAAAAATATTCAAATACTTTCTGAAAAACGAAAAGAGCCGCAGGCAAAAATATTTAAAAAAAATCGCGCGATTTTTTACAAAAATATTTTTACAAATTAAGATAATAAAAAGTTTTTGTGAAGATATTCGCGATTTTTTACCAAAATATTTTTACAATTTAAGGAAATGAAAAGTTTTTGTTAAAGTATTCAAAATTATTTTCACAGTTTAATTAGATAAAAAGTCGAAAATATTTTTGAAAAAAAAATCGCGCGATTTTTTACAAAAACATGTCCACAATTTAAGAATATAAAAAGTGTTTGTACAAATATTCAAATATTTTTGAAAAACGAAAATATTTTTGAAAAAATAGCGCGATTTTCTTAACAAATATTTTTACTGTTTAAAACTTCTTCTAACTGCTACTTACATAATTTCGTTTTTAAATAATTTTATGAAATCAGGAGGATTTTGAGGATACTTCGGTATTGGTTGGCACTTAGGCCGTCTGAAATGTATAATTCCGCTGACATTCTAACTTCTACTCTAAAATTTAAAAACATTTATAACTATAAATTTCAAAATTAAGCAAAGAAATACTTTATAAATTAAGAAAAAATCGTTGGGAGTTTGTCCGTGATTTTTTTGGGTGTTATGTCCGCTTTGCTTCACGACCTTTAGAAGGTCTTCTGTAAATAGAAGACCTTTAGAACTTCTTATGTCAATAGAACACCTTTAGAAGGCTTTATGTTAATAGATCTTTTTATGTTCTTCTGGGTGCCCGGACATAACTCCCACGGAGATAACTCCCAAAATTCGTTGGGAGTTATGTCCGCAAAGCGCAGCGGACATAACGCCCTAAATCATTTTGGGAGTTATCTCCGTGGGAGTTATGTCCGGGCACCCAGAAGAACATCAAAAGATCTATTAACAGAAAGCCTTCTAAAGGTGTTCTATTGACATAAGACGTTCTAAAGGTCTTCTATTTACAGAAGACCTTCTAAAGGTCTTCTATTGACAGAAGGCTTTCTAAAGAAGACCTTTAAATTCTTCTATAGAAAAAAGGCGTACAGAAATAAGGCCCCAAGAAATAACACCCCAAACGGAAATGAAAATTGAACCCAATGGGGTGTCTTTTCAATTTGGAAAATGGCCCCAATACAAAAAGCCTCGAACTAGGAAATTTGGCCCCAATAAATATTACATTTATGCCCCAAAATTTTATTGGGGCCAAAATGTATTTTTGAAATTAGGGTACATTTGGCAAATGCAATATCACCCCAAACACTGAAAATTCAATTAGGACCCAAACTATCCATTTACGCCCCAGAATATCTGTTCACTTACATTTGGGGTGTAAATGAAGCTGCTTTTTGTATTACTAATAAATGAATAAATAAATAAATTTGGGGTGTATTTGCAAAAAGATTTTTAAAGATATTTATACAATAGTTTTTAATAACTAACTAATTGATGGCTATACTTTTTATAATTTTAACATATTGAAGCCACTTCCACTCTCCTTTCTAATTCAAACAGATTTGGAGAGTAGCAGAGGAACATATATAGTAAAAAATTTTAGAAAGTACACAGTTTTTGTAAAAATATGCAAAAATTTTTTAACCCTGCTACTACGTTAGAAAAAATCACATACGTTATGTTGGGGTCATTTGATGACCCATTTAGTGAAAAAATTATATAGTATACATTTTAAAACGTTTTTAAGGCGTGGGATAATAGCTTGAAGTGTTTATTACAGACATTTCTTGTCTGATCACTAATAAATTCAGAAAGGACCCAAAAATTTACATAAATTCGATGACAATGTTGTCGTCAAAAAATTTGTCACTGAACTGAAACCATTAGGATTCGTTGTTATTGAATGTAAAAATTACAACAATAAATATCAATTTGTTGTATTCTTTTTTAATTTTTTGTTTTGATGTCATCTAAAACCAGAAAAATATGTAAAGAAAATGCAAAAAAAAATAAAATTTATAACAACCTGTAGTGCGATTCTGTAACTCCTTAACGACAGAATTAACGACAAATGTCGGTAGTTAACGATAATTTTCGGTAAGTGCTATTCTGTAACCAATTTTAACAATTTTTGTCGGTAAATTTTGTCGCTAATTACCGAAAATTATTGTTAAGTTAACAACCAAAAAAAAGTAGTTGTTAAGTCTTAACGACAGTAAATTATTGCAATATTTTGCTGAATTCTTTTAACAACGGCGTTTTATATGAACATATGCTATGTCAATAAAGACGGTACACAAGGTAAATTCCGCCTTATTGAGAAAAATCTTTTTAAGGAATTTACATAAGGGTTAACTATGTAGGATAACAGGGGGAAGCTTCGCCACTGTTGTGCTTTCGCCGGCGCCGATTTTATTGAAGCTGCATAAAGATCACCAAAGAGAAAGTTGTAGATCTTCGATTAACTCATAACTTTCCCTTGGAAGATCTACATGTAGCATCAATTAAATCGGCGCTGACGAAGGCGCAACATTGGCGAAGCTGCCCCATGCTACTTCCCTACGTATGAAGACTGCGCTAACCTTTGTTTTACTTATTAAAGAGGAAAAACGTTAGTTAATGCTTCAAAAGAACTCAAGTGTGGTACTGCTATGTAAGACCTATACCAATGTCCTTAACACTATCTTTCTAGGAGGCGCGTGACGTGAATAAAATAGTACGTGACACGTGAAGAGTATTACTATAACCTACTTTGTTCTGTGATAATCTCATAGATTTAAACCCAGCATCACTAACAATCAGAATGCTAAACATGGCGTATAAGCTTGGATTTTCGAACTTTTCATACTCTCCGCTTTGAGAAATGTGGGCGTGAATTGAATATGTGAATATATAAACTCAAATGACGGTAACGTGGATCCACGATCACTGAAGGGGCTTAAGTCATGTCAAATATCACAGCTGAATTTTGATACAGAGAGCCACAACCCAAAATATGATCCCAACTTTTAAATAAAAAATACAACTGCGCTTTTAAAAAGATTAATGGTGGTTTTATCACTTTTATTACTTTTAAATCACACACACAATAAAAACATCTTAAGAAATGCTTCATTACTGGCATCCGTAGCCATCCAAAAGACACACATTTGAGCCACATTCCTTCAATAGTCTGAATTGTTTCCTTCTTAAACGCTTCATAATTTGTATTCGCGACGAAATAGTGTTTTCAGCTTCAAAATATATTTTAATTAATATTAAAATATAATATTTGACATTTCCTTCCAATCGATATTCGTCGGTATGAGTTAACGATTTCTACAATCGGTAGCATAAAGTTACAGAATAGGACATTCGTTAACTCAACCGAATATTTTCGTTAACTACCGATGTCGGTTCGTTATTAAAAAAAGTTACAGAATCGCACTACTGGTGTCGATTGTTCAGGAACACACAAGTGAGGATTGATGTAGACTGCCGGACGGACAAATTGTTTCATTGTGATCTTATCTGATAGTTACCATAACCTGTTAGAATGGAGATTACTCCTTGTGATCTTATCTGATGGTTATGTAACGCGTTAGATTGTAGATCACAAACTGAGCGATTTTATTGAATTTTGTTCTAGCTTAAGTACCAATCGTGAGAAGAAATAGTAGGGCGTAAATATATTAGTAATAGTTTACAGTTGCATAAATTGGTATATCGAAAGTAGTAATTAATGAGTTGTTTTACAAGAGTAGTAGAATAAATTATTTACATAGTTGCATTCTGTCAGTTAACTTTAAAATACAATGAATCAATCACAATGGGAAATTGGAATATTTACAAACTCACAATGACAAAGGCAAAAAACTATGAAAATTGTTACTATTGAAATGTAGAGGGCATGAAAGTGTAATTATTGAAATATGGATTGCTTCAGTCTCCCCCTCTGATGCTGAAAGCGTCCCGATGAAGCATCAGAAATTACGGATTGTTGAACTTCTATTCTAACCTGCACCAGTTTTGCATCTGCTTAGGATGGACTGCATCAGGAACAAACGGATGTTGAAACTGCTATTGTGCCAATAAGACTGATATAGATGGCGTTGAAGACTTTCTCCGGAACCTCCCCCTGGAGTAAAGGTGACTAACTAACGGTAGAGGTGGATGTATTTTGCCTCGCCTTGGAGTAAAACTGCATCCTACACGTACATTGTTAGTGATTAATCAACCTTCTTTTTCTCAACATGATTCGCGGTTCATTTTGCAGGAGTAAAGATGAATAACTGACAGCAGAGGTGGATGTATGTGTACCTCACACTGGAGTAAAACTCATACATCGTACACGTACATAGTTGTTGTTTCATCAAGCTTCTTATCCAACAGGCATTTTCTTCTTGTGGGTCATCTTTGGATACGAATGCGGCAACTGATCGTTCCAAGAATTACGTTGTGCTATTGATTTTGTTGTTGCTGTCGTCGGCTATTACTCACAGATTATGGTTGGTGTGGTCGCGATACATGGCCCCTCGTTGGGCGCTATTATAACAATCTGGTGTCGATTGTTCAGGAAAACACAAGTGAGGATTGATGTAGACTGCCGGACGGACAAATTGTCTCATTGTGATCTTATCTGATAGTTACCATAACTTGTTAGAATGGAGACCACTCCTTGTGATCTTATCTGATGGTTATGTAACGCGATAGAATGTAGATCACAAACTGAGCGATTTTATTGAATTTTGTTCTAGCTTAAGTACCAATCGTGAGAAGAAATAGTAGGGCGTAAATATATTAGTAATAGTTTACAGTTGCATAAAATGGTATATCGAAAGTAGTAATTAATGAGTTGTTTTACAAGAGTAGTAGAATAAATTATTTGCATAGTTGCATTTTGTCAGTTAACTTTAAAATACAATCAAAGACATAAAATATAACAAGATGGGACATTAACATTGCTACTATACATCGGCAGATGGCGCTGGAGGTCTAACATAATGTTATGTTCCAATATGGTGACATAAAATTATGTTATACTTGTTTTTGTTGCCGTCGTGTTCTGTTAGTTGTCTGTTATACACAAACACCCTCTATGGTTTAATAGTAAAATTGAACTGCATTATGCACTATGTCCAATCTTTACAGTTCTATGTCTTTGATACAATGAATCAATCACAATGGGAAATTGGAATATTTACAAACTCACAATGACAAAGGTACAAAACTATGAAAATTGTTACTATTGAAATGTAGAGGGCATGAAAGTGTAATTATTGAAATATGGATTGCTTCAAATTTAATTTTGACATGCCACATTATATAAGCACGGGGTCATAAAATGACCCTAACATAATATGTGTATGTATACACCTGCAATAAATAGACCTCTAAGCACAAAATATTGATAAAACTAATTGATTTCAATAAATCTCAAAAATGCATGCACTGAGTAGTAAGGACTTTTAATTATATCCCACCAATAAGACATACGGTGATGATAAATACGATTCGGGTCATCAAATGACCCCAACGTAATAGCAGGGTTAAAGCCGAAAGCGCAGCAATCTATAATATTTTTGAAAAATTGCTCGATTTTGTACTAATACATTTTCACAATTTTAAAAAATACAAAGTTTTTCTTATAGATTGCAAATAATTAAAAAACCGAGAAGCGCCATAGGCGAACACATTTTTGAAAAAATCGCGCTATATTTTTTACAAAAATATTTCCACAGTTTTACTAAATACAATGTGTTTCCAAAAAATGGCAAATACTTTTATAAAACCGAAAACGCCACTGGCGAAAATATTTTTGACAAAATCTCGCGATATTTTTAAAATTTTAGAAAATACAAAGATTTTCTAAAAAATGCAAATAATTTTATAAAAATGAAACGCGTCGTAGGCGAGAATATTTTTGAAAAAAATCGGTTGATTTTTTACAAAAATATTGTTGCTATTTAAAAAATGCAGAGTTTTTGTAGAAAATGCAAACACAGTAAAATTTCCTGATTTAATTTTTTTAGTTAAAATAATTAATATAATCTACACCCAGCAAAAAAAGTCATTACTAAGTAATGACTTTATTCAGTAAAATTTGGCAGTAGTAACTACTTACAAATATACCGTAAAAGTCATTATTTTTACATGGGGATGTCATAGGGCGGAAGTACTTCCTTAAATATGTTTTTTAAGTACATACTTAACCACATACCGGCAGTCGAAAAGAAGCTAAAAAGCATAGTTCTATTTTTAGAAAAAATTGAGGTGAAATTATATTCAAATTCAACACTACACATTTTTTGTTTTTTTCTTTTTTATTCGATACATGCTAGTTTTGAACACACGAACTTCTGATTTGTAGTCAAACACACTACACACTAGGCCACTCGCTCGAACAGCAAGGGTTGGTTAAACTCATCCATGTACATCAACATGTTTTTGTAATTTTGTAAACAAAAAACACACATGCCGACGCTGAGCTTTGAACACACAACTCTAGAATTTGTAGTCGGACACACTAGCTCTGTGCCACCATACTCATTACTTAGTAAGTAAGTAGTAAGTAAGGATGTAACTAGTTATGTGTTAACTGTTATATATGTACTGTGTGATAATGCGGAGGGTAATGAGTACTCATTACCTAGTAATGCAGAAAGTAATGACATGTGCCTACCAAATTTTTGCTGGGCATATATACGAAATGTCTTCGTATGGTAAATTTTCTCCGAATTGCTACTGGCAAATTCAGATGTAATTTAATTTTTAAATACTTTTATGAAATCTGGAAGATTTTGTGGAGACTTCGGTATTGTCTGGAACTTAAGTCTTCCCAAATGAACAATTCCGCTTATATTCTAACTTCTTCTCTAAAATTTATAACAGTTCTTTGAATAATAGAAACGAATGGAAAATTTCGGAAAGCAAAAAAAGTAACTTTAACATTAAGCAAAAAATCCGAGTTTTTTTTTTTTTTTGTAGTTATGTCCGCTTTGCTTCACGGACAAATCTCCCAAAGAATTTTGGGAGTTATGTTCGTGCACCGTTTTCTTGTTTGTTCTTAATAAATTAATTTATGAAACTACACCCTAATTTTTGTTCGCTTTCTTCATAATAACATTCTAAATTTCACCCCAATTTATTTTTTCTTTTAAGCACTGGATTGCATTTGGGCCCTAAACATGTGCAAAAAGGCCTCAGTGAAATATGCAATTAGACCCCAATTTGATTTTCTTGTTGTGAAGACAAATTTGCCCCAACAGCTGAATGAAAAAGGTCATGAGGCCTTATTTCTGTACGTCGAGAAAAAGTGTTCTAAAATGGTTCTATATACAGAAAAACATGTAACGGTTTTGTTGCAGACATAGGAACTTCTAAAGATTCTACACCCACTGAAAAACTTCTAATTGTCTTGTATAGACAGAATACCTTATAAGGGTTTTCTATTGACAAATCTACGTACATTTTAGTGGTTGGTTGTTTCTTCGAATTTTGCAAGTTTATATCTGTACACAAAAACCAGAGAAATGTTGTAAATTAAATGCAAGTCATGGGTATAAACGCTGAGACACGTGTAAGCTTTCTTTGGTCTTCTAGCAATCTGCGGTGCCAGAATAGATGTCTGAATGAAAATATTGGTCCGATATTTTCGGGTATATAAATATGTATATTTTTAATTAAGTAACGTCAATTTTCAATTATTTTACATGTGGCAATTCAATATATCCCTTACGAAATGGCATCTGTTTCTGCATTATATATCCGCCATATATGACGCGCTCATGTTGTGGTTTGATTAGCATCATTTTGCATTTTAAATGAATCCAATTGACTGAAGCAAATTAACAGATGTTATCACAAGCATTTCTTACCCTCGCCTAACCTACTTCACCTTATGGCGACAGTCACAACAAAATGTCATTGACATAGTTAGCCTAGTGTGGTTAACTGGCTGGCTGGTTGGCTCGCTGACAGGTTGTATTCAGTTTTTCTATTTCATTCCATATATGACACATTTACATGTAAACGGCCCAGTTGTTTGTAGTGTTCTTAAGTTTGCTTCAAGGGAGAAGAAAAACACTATTTCAATGAATCCCATTAGAACGTAGCTACATAGATATTCATTTTTACTACTAAATGTGAGTATGTGGTTGGGTGTGGATGTGCGCCTAGTTGTATGTACAATAATGACTGTTTATATTAAAAATCACATTGGGGTTTGAAAAGCGTAAAGGATAAAGATTTCTTAGGTTGTGTTTTCTTCTGTTTTCTATTTTTATACGTGTTTGTCTTTGTTTTACAGGGTATGTGGAACGCTGGCAATTGAAAAAATATGTATATAAAAACAATATTATAAGGAGGTACACTGTCTTAAAATCAGTTTTCTATGCATCCTTATGACACACTGTGACACTTTGGCCACATCAAACAATGCGGTGAAAGCATTGACATACATGTTGTAAAAATTATGCAAATAACAAGAATCTCCGCTCTTATGTAAAATACTTTTATTGTAATATGTAAAACAATAAATATTTTAAAATAATCCAATTTAAATATCAATCGAACGTAGCTGAGTATGCATTTAATACAATCTTACATATAACAAGTAAGAGAGGGATATAGTCGGACGGGCCGACCATGTGATACCCTACACCAATTCATCTTGGCACTAGATTTCCACGGAAATTATTTCATATGATTGCGACAAGTTATGTTATATATTCTTTGCTTCATATTGGACAGACGGTCCCTTTTGGAACAAATAAATACATATTTCATCAAAAAAATAATTTTTAAACTAGTAGAGAAGTTTTTCATGGCTGTAATTTTTATATAAATTGGATTTGAATACGAATGAATTGCTAAGTTTTCACAAAACACATGAAACGAAATATAATAAACCTTTAACACTTCATATCTTGCATAAGTCGGGAAAAAATTGAGGTTGAAAAAATGTTGTAGGGGGTTCTATTCGAGTGAGCGGCAGTGTATCAAAGAAAATGCTCCTAAGGGCTTTATGTAGTCAAACGCTCCATAAGACATTGATCTTTCAGGCGTTGCACAGTGCGAAATATGGGAAGTTTAGTGGAACTTTAAGGAATTTTGAAAGTACATAAAATTAATAAAATTTTAATTGAATTCGTTAGCTAAGTACTCCACTGCAAATGACCCATACTCCGCGACTTAAAAATGCACTTAAAGTTGCACTTTTGTTTGATAATTTTTTTTGTTCGGTTTTTCACTAAAAAGGCATCATATCAAAAACTGAGAAGCCAATTGATAATTCCCTTCGCCGGGATGAAATCATGATATTGGTAGCGATCAGTAAAATTTTGCAACACTGTCAGTTCGTTTTGAAAAACATTACTCTCTGTAATAGAGGGTAATAAATGAAGTTGAGCCAATGGGGGGAATACTCCACTCAAGCAATCGGAAAAAAATATTTTTTTTTTTTTTTCTAAGAAATATTATTTGGTTTCATTAACAAAAAAAAAGCGTGGCGTGGACAAATGGTAAGTCAATATGCCATGATTTATTTTTCTTATTTTTTCATAGTTTTGACCTGTAAATATTGGTGATTTATATAACATTTTTAAATGCTGTAGTGAAAATACCAATATACGTTAAAAATTGTAATGCAGTTCCAACCTGAACTTGATCTGAGAGATATTATTAATAAAATTAATGGTACAGACCTGCTAAATAGCCCAATAAACATTATAGATACAAATAAAAACAAAAAATATTGACATTTTACTCCTTAATGGATGTGCAGGGTTGTGAGGCTTCACCAAGAAGTGGACCTATGTTGACAGCTTTTATGTGAGGAGGATTTTTATTGTCTAACATCTTAAAATTTACATTTGCATCAAAATCTTTTGCAATTTTTGTCTTCAACATTTAAAATACCTAATATGAGGGAGCCCGTCATATGGGGACTATACCAAAAACGCGTACCTACGATGTTAATATTTTGCACAGAGGTTTTCTATCTACTAAGAACATAAAATGCCAAAATACAACCAAATACGTTGGAAAATGTGTCGGCAACACTTAAAATATGTTTCATCGATCGGTACCGTTCAATGGGGTCTATACCAAAACGCTAACCTATATTAAAAATATTTTGTACATAAGTTTTCTATCCGCTGAAAACTCAATATACCAATTTGCAGCAAAATCGATTCAAAAATGAATGTAAAACGTAAAAACGACAGCCGCCGTTACATGAACGCTACGGGAAACCGCGGGCCTATGTGGCCCAATATAAGAAACATTTTTGCAAAAATTTTAGGAATCTACGCCTTTTACTTTAAAAGTTATTAGCAAAGTTCCGCTAAAGTGCACTGTGCGTTGTGATATATGTATTCCCTTGTGATATATTACCTATAGCATTTTTGTATCGAGAAAAAATCCCTTATGATATGAACTGTTCCTAAAAAATGTAAATTCACGTTAATGCGCGTATAACGTGCGTATAGGAGTAGATATGTTCCTTTTTGGGTGACGTAGGGGATGGATGATACCAAGGAACGGTCCTGACCGGTTTTAACATGGCAAAGCCCAGGATTTATCTTGGTCCCTCTTTCATTCCAAGTGGACACTGACCTCCCCGTGGTGTCACCTGGGGAACTGCCTTTAACACCCGTTAAAGGTAGTGAGCTAACATGTGCCGCGCGTTCACCCATAAGAACGTTAAAAACTTGGGTTTGGGCGTCGGGTTAGTAACCCTCCCCTAGAAAAAACAGCCTACTATGAAAAAACGAAAGAAAAGAAAAACAAACCCCTCTAAAGTTGACGAACCCCGCAAACGTTTTAAGGACCATGATCTGCGAATCTGCACCTGGAATGTTCGCACTCTTTATAGAGAAGGTGCAGTCTTCGCATTGGCAGACGTACTTGAAAAGTACAAGACCGATATTACTGCCATACAGGAAATACGATGGATTGGGAAAGGCGTCACAACAACACCTAAAGGTGACGCACTGTATTATAGCTGCCATGACGTAAAGCATGAGTTTGGTTGTGGATTCGTAGTTAGTCGGAGACTAAAACATCTTGTATCCAGCTTCACTCCAGTGAATGAAAGACTTGCTGCTATTCGAATAAAAGCTAAATTCTTCAACATCAGCTTTATTTGCGCTCATGCTCCCACTGAAGAAAAGGACGAACAGACCAAAGATATATTTTACGAGCGCTTAGAAGAAACATATGACCGTTGCCCTGCCCATGACATTAAAATCATTCTAGGCGATTTTAATGCCTAAATTGGAAAGGAGAATATCTTTGGCCCAACAGTCGGGAAATTCAGTCTCCACAGTGAAACATCTGACAATGGTATGAGGCTGATAGACTTTGCAGCTGCAAAAAACATGGTAGTTAGCAGTACCAGATTTAATCATCTCGATATTCATAAGGGCACCTGGCTGTCTCCAGATCAGAAAACAAGAAACCAAATTGATCATGTTGTGATAGATGGAAGACATTCATCGAGCGTGTTGGATGTACGATCGTTCCGAGGCGCAAACATTGATTCGGACCACTACCTTGTTGCAGCAAAGGTACGCACCCGCCTAAACGTAGCAAACAAAGTACGAACAGACACAACACGAAAGTTAGACATCGGTAAGCTGCAATCACAACAGATAGCCACAGCATATTCCACTCAACTAGCCCAATTGCTTAATCAAAGCCCTCCTCATCCCGATAACATATCAGCGCAATGGCAAAGCATTGCCCACTCCATGCAAACAGCCGCAAAATCCATACTTGGATACCAGAGACCTCCACCAAGGAATCCATGGTATGATGAGGAGTGTCGTGCTGCCACCGAAGAGAAAAATGCGGCATATAAGGCTACTTTACAATCCGTAGCAACGCGTAGCGCACGAGAGAGATACAGGGAGAAAAGGAGAGAGGAGAAACGTCTTTTCCGCAGGAAAAAGAGAGAGATGGAAAAGCGGGAGTGTGAAAAAATCGAGATGTACAGGAGCCAGAATGAAGTCCGAAAATTCTACCAAAGAGTCAAGCATCAAACTGATGGCTTTGGTACAGGCACATCCTCCTGTAGAGACCAGCAAGGTAATTTGGTAACTGATACAGATAGTGTACTCAGGATATGGAAAGAACATTTTTCAAATCTGTTGGTATCCAATAGCAGCGAAGACGACGAAGATACCACAGTCCCAATCCCAGAAGATGGTATTGAATGTATACCGCCCAGCCAAGATGAGGTAAAGACAGCAATAAATCGGCTGAAGAATAATAAGGCAGCAGGGGCCGATGGCTTACCAGCCGAGCTGTTCAAAACCGGAGGCGACACGCTGATAAGGTGTATTCATCAGCTAGTTAGCACCATCTGGCAGGAAGAACGAGTACCCGACGATTGGAACCTGAGTATTCTGTGCCCCGTCCACAAGAAGGGAGATAAGACTGTATGCTCTAACTATAGGGGCATAAGTCTACTCCCTATTGCCTGCAAGATCGTGTCAGGGATATTGTGCGAACGACTAAAGCCAATGGTCAACGAGATTATTGGACCATACCAATGCGGCTTTAGACCTGGCAAGTCCACCATTGACCAGATATTTACCCTGCGGCAAATCCTGGAGAAGACCCAAGAGATGCAGATCGACACCTACCACCTATTTGTCGATTATAAAGCAGCCTTCGACAGTCCGCTGCGCTCAAAGGTATTCCAAGCCATGTCTGAATTTGGTATTCCCGCAAAGCTCACCCGGCTTTGTAAAATGACTTTAACTGACACGAGGTCCTCAGTTAAAATAGGAAAGAACCTCTCCGAAGAGTTTGGTACCAAAAGAGGTTTCAGACAAGGAGACAGCCTTTCGTGTGACCTCTTCAACATCCTGCTAGAAAAGGTTATACGAGAGGCAAACGTCAAAAGAAGTGGTACAATATACACCAATAGTCACATGTTACTTGCTTATGCTGATGATATAGACATCATGGGCCGATCAGTAGAAGAAGTAACTGATACCTTTATGAAGGTCGAAGGAGAATCTGCTAAAGTGGGTCTGGCGGTAAACGGTGAGAAGACCAAGTTGATGGTGTCGACGCGCAATGCGTCCATTGAGCTCGGACCGACTGTGGAAGTTGGTTCCTATAATATTGAAGTAGTAAAAGACTTCGTCTACCTCGGCACCTCCGTCAACACAACAAACGACATCAGTTGTGAAATAAAAAGAAGAATTGTATTGGCCAACAGATGCTACTTTGGATTAAGTAAGCAGTTTAAAAACAAAGCCACATCTCGTCAAACAAAAATAACACTCTACAAAACACTGATACTACCCGTGCTGATGTATGGCTCCGAAGCCTGGGTACTTGCGCAAGCAGACATGGCAGTGCTTGGTGTGTTTGAGAGAAAAATTCTTCGAAAGATCTACGGACCAATCTGCGTTGACGGTGAATATCGACGTCGCATGAACCACGAGCTGTATCTGCTATACAACGACATCAATATTGTTAAACGTATCGAGAAGCAGCGATTGCGTTGGCTAGGCCATATCAAAAGAATGAGCGATGATGAACCCGCTAAAAAGGCGTATGAATACATGCCACATGGCGGTGCACGCAGAATTGGCAGGCCAAGGAATAGATGGCGCAAACAAGTGGATGATGAGATGAAAAGGCGCGGTATTCCAGAGTGCAAAGCAACAAATAGAGAGGAATGGAGATCTCTTCTTAGTTCGGCCTATAGAACAAATGTTCTGTAATGGGCCAGCTAAGTAAGTAAGTAAGTATGTTCCTTTTAATTCGACACACCATTGCACTGAAAACAAATCCAATAATGGTCATTTCCAAAGAGTGTCGTTTACCAAAAGAAGTTCTTGCTTGGAAAAGAAATGTAATATCATTGTTCATATATCTGCATATCTATTAAGGTTGTCGTCAAAAACAAACAAGTTTGCATTTAGTTTTAGAAAAAAATCCAAAATGTAATATGAAAATATACGACACTGCACGGCAGGGCTAAGAGTTTTGTTAGTTGCCAAAGTTTTCTTCCAAATAAATTGTGTTTTATTACTTTTCTTCAGTTACACTTTGGTTACTTTAAGAAAGTGTTTTTGGGCGTTGATTTGTGGTGATAGTTCGTTGGTTAAGAAACTACAATTATAGTATTTTGCTTCTGCCTCATGGCATACCAGCTGACCCCAATGTAGTAATATTTTCTCTCTTTTCGTTGGTCGTATGTAATGATGATGAAGATGGTTCCGTTTTTTTCTGCGTTTTGATGAAGATGTTATTGTGCCTGCTTAGATTTTAAGTTGGTAATGGGAAAAAGTTGTAAACGACCCCATCACCCAAATACCAGTGATATTAGAAGTAAACGAAATGTATGTAAATGGAAAAGAAAAATGTTCTTTCAACGTAACGAAATATAGCTGTAAAACTTGCGTCTATTTTTATGATGATTTATTTTTGAAAGTAGATAAATAAAACATCTGCTTCGGCAATGTAGGTGTAGGTCTAAAATATGATTTTGCAGGAAAAATTAGGTTTGTGGAATTTCTTTGGTTGGTTCATAATAGAAGGAAACAATAATATTTGGTCGCCTTGTTGTGAGAAATGATGGTATAATCATTTGCTGTTGTTAAATAAACAAAGTCGGCTTCGCAGGTTCTCTGTGACAAATATTTCTATGAACAACAGTTCCCTCACCCCTACAAACTTAATAACACCATTCAAATTTGAGTCATTGGAATACATACGACCACGTTATGTTTAGGCTTTCCACAAACTTATTGAGTGCTTTAAAATTATAATATACCAAATTATTTACATTTTCCCAGCTAAACGAACATTAAGTGAACATTTGTTGGCATAACTATATTAACAGCGTAAAATCACAGTTTTTGTTTATCTTCAATTATAAATGCAATCACGCTAAAATAAACATCCGATTCCCTTAAATTTATGATGAGGGTAAACTGTAACTTTTATTCCCGCTACATATTCTTCTTTGTCCCCCTGTAGCAATTTAAATGCACTTTGGCAGTCTTCATAGTTGGAATTGTAAGAAGTTATTGAAAAGGAATAGCGAGCACAAAGAGAACAAAATTAACAAAATAAACTTACCAAAATTGTTTCGCTTTCATTATCCACCAGAGTATATACCGGAAGCATGAATCTGTAATTAGAGGGAAGCAAATTTGTTAAGGTGAATTAACAAATAAGTATAATAATATTGAAGTCACTGGAAAAAGTTTACTCAACTAACAGTGGATATGTATAAAAATCGGAAATAATCACTAGTTTTGGTACAGAAAAAAAAGTGATATGCAGTTGACTTCGCTACAACGAATAATCTCTGAACCGACAATAACCGAAAAGTAAACAATTAAGAGAGGTTTATATTCGCACGGAACCGTTAATGTGATACTATAAACTACTAACCCTGGGCACTAGCTTTCCGTGAAATTTCTTTTTCATGATTGTTGATGTACAAATTAAAATACACAATATACATGTGCAGATATAGATATTCATATATGTTGCCAACAATATTCCCGAAGGGAAAAGGGAGACTTCTCTCTTATCGTAAGAGTTCTTACTTTTAAATCTGTGTAGGAGGTACGTGTAGGCATATTTGGACATATTGCTCCTTGAAACTTATCCCGTTCGGTACGGCAATTGAAGTTGGTTTACCGGTCATTATATTAGGAAGTAAGGAGTTGCCATGAGATAACATAGGTTATAAACAGGACCACACTACATTCCTAAAGCTTTCACAAGGATATTCGAATTTAATTGAAAATTAGGTATTTAGACATTACTTTGCTCATTATTCTTCGGCAAACTTCATGTTTCATAAATTGTTTGTATAAAAGGACTCAAATGGTCATTTATTGGGTGTTTACAGTAGCTCATGTCACCGACGTAGCCCGAAAAGATTTTTGTTCCCATAGGATATTAGCTTATGTTACACATTTTTTTAATTTTTGAGTAAAATTTTAAAATGTTTCAGATTTTTAAAGAAATATGTAAAGTATTTGGGTCAACTACATTGGTTTACTTATTGAAAGTATGAAATAATGAAGAAGTTAGGTTTTTTGAGCAATTTTCTGCATAGTTGTTGGTATGTTTTAAGGTGTTGTTTAAGCGTTTAACAGTTATTTTAGGCTGACTCTAAGTGTTGTTGAGTTCAGAACAAGATATTTACTGGCTTGTAAACAATATCTAGAAAAAAACATTCTTGTGGTCCTTATTCTTTATTATGTTTCAAATTTGCAAAAAAAGAACTATACCAACCATTTTTTATGATAAAACTGTTCCACTGCAGTCTCGTTCATGAGATTATTAGAAACTGGGCTCTTGTTACAAATTAGTAAATGTCTATTGTACAAAAAAGGATTTTTCTGTCGTACTTTTATGTTTTATTCTACCTTTCGAATGTTAATAAAACCAAGATTAATGAGCTAGAAGTCAATATTTATATTTTATTTATTGCATATTATTTCCAATATTTCGAAATTACATTGAATTTCAACTTCAGGGATTATTTTCTGTCGATTACACTGTGCAACATTTTTAATGTGATGTTGTGCAAACAATTCGAACTGATGATTTTTTGAAAGTACAGACCCAAACGACAAGAAACCTTAGTTGGGTTTTGTTGTGCGAGATCCAGCTCGGATTTTATGGCCCCATCTAAACATGGTTAAATATTGAGTTTTTAAAGAAATTCGGCGCTATATCTCAGAAACCAATGCGAATCTTCTTCTGACCTCTGAAGCAAAATTGTAGATAAGGACAAGAATAAAATATTTGGAGAAATAATGAACTCGAAAAACTGCATTTATTGCCTCAAATTTCAAAATATATGCAAAAATTCCACAACTTTTATACATTTCGCACCGTATCTCCACAACCGTTATTTTTTTTTTTTTTTTTTGAATATCTTCTTTTTGAAAAATATTCCCTGGAATGTAATACACAACTTTTCAGAACATGTCATTGTTGTAAAATGCCTCTATGCTGTTGTTTTCAGTACATTTTTCAACGACGATTTAATAAAAATATCAATAATGTAGTGAAATCCGAAATGCGAGAATAAACTGTTGGTGTGAACTGTGTTTGAAATACGTGTTGTAAAAGATGTGATGCAAAATGCTGCTGAAACATGAAGTAAGCATTTTAGAGTTTTAGAATGTTCTAAAGAGTTGTTGAGAACTTTATTTGGAAGATTTTTGCAAAGAGTTACTTTGTTCAACTCCCAATAATTTAGCCCATACTGACCAGAATTTCAGCAGTTATGTACAATTTTCTATATTATAGATTTTGATGCCGTAGATGGAGTTTTTCTTATGTGGGTTTTTCAGAAGATAAGTTCTACTAGTACATGGCTACAATATTGCTAAAGACAGCAAGGCCTGATAAATGCAAAAACGTGTAGATTTTGATGAGGCCTTAAAATCCGAACTGGATCTGACAGGACAACCCTACTAGGGTTTTTGTAGTCTAAATATGTATTTTCAAAAAATTCATACTAGAAATCGTCCTTTTTTAGTGTTGCATAGTGTTACTCTTTGAATTGTATTTTGGGAATTATGGATGCACATTTGTAGAAATGTTCCTTTTTCCTGCTTTGACAAAGGACTTTGTGACGACAAACGAAATCAAAAAAAAAAACTGATCGGAAACAGATTCTCTTCTTCGTCAAAATCTCAACAAGAATCAGTCGGCTTTGCGGACAGGAATATACCCTGAGTCTGTGTGAAATTTTCATCTATGGACAGATCGAATAGGGGCCACCCAACAAAAATCCTTTAACCCAAAGCTATGTATTAGGAGATTTTCAGAATTGTGTAGCCATTTTCTGACGTATGAACTTGGCGACAAAATGTGGATTATATCATTGATCACAAGTGTTGCGGAGAAGGTACCTGAAGAAATGGACCGTTTTGGAAGTAGATCTTATTTTGGAAGTCATTCCTTTTAAAAGATTTTGCACCCACCCACCTGTCATTCGTCACAGAATATTTTTCAGTTTTTTTTTCAGGAAATATGGACTTGCCCACGAAAAACACAATGCCGTTCTAAACACAAGGAATACCTTCAGTAAACATTTCTAAGGATCATCGAACAGACCTTAAACTGCATTTAACAACTATTTTGATGGTTTTTGAAGGATGTATCGCAGTATAAGGTTCGAAAGTTGTCGTGCGCACCAGTCACTACACATGACGGCCGTAGGTGTTCTTTACAGCTTTCAGACCATTTTATCTGAAAGTATGGACTTGCCCCTGAAAAACTTGTACTGTAGTAATAGTGGCCCCAAGAACACTTGTTACAAAAAAGGAAAGCGTTTCCTGAGAGGTCTTTTTATTTATTTATATCATATTTTTACTTATAACTAAATAATTAGCAAAAAGGAAGTGAAGCAATGACTACTTAGGTCTTCAGCTTACACTTATCCACTTATTTTTTGTGCAGAGAGAGGTCTTAAACTGCACATATGGTCCATCTTCGAAGTTGATCAAAATTTGGACAAAATAAAACGAAGGCCAAATTTTGGACCGACGGACGAACATAGCTAAGTCGACTTCAAGTTTTCTGAAACAGATTTCTTCCAAACACACTTTGGCCCTAAAACCATTATTTCGATGAGGTTTATTTTGACTAAAGGCTGAGAGTATAAAAAATGTAAATTGGGAAACATTTTGTTCATGGATTTTTGCTAAAAGAATGTATACATGTATTGATCTTGTTCCTGGTCAATTTATGAGAAGATCTACGATCGGAAACCAGAATTTCTATAAGAGAAGTCTGACGATTGGACGCCAAAATAGTCTATTTACATGCACGATTGGGCAATAGAATGCGTAATTTACATACCCGCGATTAGGTGCTAGAATTTCATGATTTATAGACTCACTATTGCTCAGAATATTTTTTTGTCAAGAAAACCAATATCAGCCTTCAGAAATTCTTTGTGATAAGATCTACGATTGGACACCAAAATATCTTTAGGGAAATAACGATAGTTGGTTTCTTTATGACAATAAAAACGATTGGACACCTGAACTTCCGAAATTGAAAAATTGACCATACTCTGGAGTGGAAAATTGAAGCCTGAAACAAGGGGAAATTGGCCAAGAAATCTTACACCATTTTAATTAAAAAATAGTAATGAAATTTATTTCATCAGTAAAAAAAGTCTAAAATAAAGTTTAAATCATTGCTAAATAATAAATTTTCGCTAACAATAACTTTAAAAATTTTGGTCAGGTGGGCCCCCCCCGAAATGAAATCCTGGCTACGTCCCTGGCTCATGTTGATTTGTTTGTTAGTCAGTATTTTCAGTTAATCTTATCTTATTTTTATTCAACAGATTTCATCACAGGGACGTACGCAGGGGGCCCCCAGGGGGCCTCCTCCCACCCCCCAAATTGTTTGGTCCGATACATTGTTTTAGATATTTTAACAAATTATTACGTTTTTCTCTAAAATAATTTTTATTTTTGGAAATTTCAAATGAAAACTTTTATTGTTCTGAAGATTCCGTACTGTAAGTGTACTTTATTAACCAGGGGCTCAATTCTGTTTCTATGAAAATATGAAATGAAAAATTTTATAAAGGAAAAAACTGTCAAATGAAAAAAAATATAAAGAAAATATTTTTCATTTCAAATTTTCATAGAACAAGAATCCAGCCCCAGTTGTCTAAGAAATATTAAAAAAAAAATTGTTTGAATAATCTTTTTGAAAGAAACTTCCAGTAAAATCTGAATTTCTTCTTTATGCCATGTAATTTCATTATCAAATAATAAAGTGTCGCGGAATTCTGTATCTTGAAGATCTTGAAGCTATAAACTCATTCTGTATTCAGAATATTACGAGTTCAGTATTGACATATCAAGTTTTTCCAAGAAGTATATCGCAAAACCCAATTAGAAAATAGTTTTATTGCCTTAATCGAAATTTTGTATTCATATTTTATTTAAATTTGTTGCTAAATATGTACTAGCAGAAAATAATGGAGAAACATTTATTGTTGTGCGTCACAAAGTGCTAATATCTCACATCACACAAACACGTACACGAAATTAATGCTCAAACATTGGTTATATGATAATGAAATCTGCTATAGTTTGTATTGTATATTGTACCTGGGTGCCACTGTGGTGCAAGGGTAGGCACTCCCGCCTTGCACACATATCGTCGTGGGTTCGATTCCCCGGCCAGGCAACATCAAAACAGTAATGTTGGCGACATTTCCCCTCAGTAAAGTTGACGACATTTCCTGAGTATTTCAGCCATGTAGAAATTCTCTACAAAAGTGGTGTCTTAGACACGCCGTTCGAACTCGGCGATAAACTGTAGGTCCCATATCATTGACATAATATGAATCGGGGTGCACTCATTGATTCGAGAGAAGTCTCCCTTGTCCCTTATGGGATGTTTGTGGAACAATTATTATTATTATTATTATATTATACCTTCAGCCTTTAGGCTAACGTTAACAAAATCCGCTTAAAGTATTTTGTAGTCGATTTAGTCCAGTTCGGCCGCATATCTGGCTCGAGCGCATGAAAACTCTCGAACGGATGAACCAATTTGGTCCAAATTTTGGATCTCGCAATATTTTGTCCCAACTTGAAGTCGATCCACTCCTTCAAACTGTTTCGCTAAAATGATGCGCACAATAACAATCGATGGTCCAAATCGGTTTCTTCGAGACATAGATTGGGTTGGAATATGGATTAAATCGGTGCACTGGTATCTTCTCCACAATGGTGAAAAACTTTTACGCTTTTATCGAAGTCAAATTCATGAGCACAACACAGGCATTTATTCGCAACGCCCATTATTGTCAAGTTATATACCCCAAATGTTTCAATATTCTTGTCGGAAAGTTTATGCGTCCAAAAAAGGACAGAAATTCTGAAACTCAGTGACTATACAATTTTTAGGAAACAAATTTTGGTTATGTACATCGTATTTGATCTGGCTGTTGTACTATAAAATAAACTGTTTTAGCCCGATTCACCGATGGGTTTTTCAAAATAATAATTTGAGTGTAAGATGTGGTCGTTTTCCTGTAAAAAGTTGAAAAAATGTTTGAAGGAAACGAGCTTTTGTTAAATTTATTTCCAATTAGCGGCATTATAACACAATGTAGAGCCCAAAAGAAGTTGAAGAATACACTTCAAAGACAAGGTTCCGAATGTATGATTTTATAATATATCCACTGTATCTACCTCAAACGGATGCTGATAATTTGAAGACTGAAAATTTGTTTTTTTTTTTTTGAGTTTTTGCTCTAATATGCTGGAATTGTCTAACCGATTATTATGTGATTCTAGTACTCGCGGTTACGCATTCTTGCATTTATATCTCGAAAGTGTAACCTTCAAAGGATCAGAGCAATCCACTCTCAAAGTAGAAATTGTTGTGCGTAAATTTTTCAAAAAACCTATTTCTTTGGTTTAAAATTTACAGCTGCCATTCGATTTTTGAGTTTTGCATTGTGAGTTTAATAAGCCAGGGTGCGTCCAAATCCATCCAGTAGATCGGCAGATTTGATACCCCTTAAATTTCGAAAATCTTCTAAAGTGTTTTTGAAAATATCGCATATCCTAAGCAAAAAATAGAGCTATACGTCTGCTTAAGTTGTGCGAAAACAGATATTTAAAAACTATTGTGAATCCGGAGATATAACATATTTTTTCTAAAAATTGAGTACAATAATAGCTTATTATATTAAGCTGCGATTATTTTAGATTTTTTCTAATTATTAAAATTAAAACGCCGATACCTTTTGCGCGATCAAAGTTAGTTACAAAAACATATTTGGAATGATGATTTTTTCCTTAATCTATGTACCAAAAATCATTGATGTAGTATCAAACATTTTTTTTATTTTTTTTTTTTATTGGAAAAGACATTTTTAGAAATGTTTCGTGATATCTCTGTCGACAAACCCGACCGATACTTTTTATCATAAGTTTGCATCCGCTGTGTCGACAGAAGTGATTAATCTTTGAGCATAGTCCTTGGAAAGTTTTTAAAGTCATCGAGTCCATAAACATCTACTCGTACAATTAAGATAGAAATAAGTCTAATCTTCACTTGCAGATTCGAGTTATTATTTTTTTGAGGTATTTGTTTAAATTAATTAATAATTGGTATACAAATAACATTAAAAAGTTTTTGAGACAGATCTTCTTATCAGAATCAGTCCTCGTGGTCGAAAATGTGTTCAATTGTAAACTTAATAGGGGAAAAAGAATACAAAACGTTTTTAATGGAGAGGTAGTGTGTTATGTTCGGGCCGAACTGTTTATATCCTCCACCACAAAACCACTGTATATCTCCATTCGTCATATTCGCTAATTCAATCCCTATATTCAAACGTGGATCAATTTGGACCACTTTCGGCGAGGTGGTTCTCCCACAAAAAGAATTTCCAAAATCCATATTACAGACGAATTTTTTAAAAATTGGGCTAATAGCTTCGAAATACTAAAAATCTTTAGTTAGCGAAAACTTGGACCTATATTAGCAATTCTCTGCGGGAATTAGAACCGAAAAGGCCAAATAAGAGCTAATGTGGTTGATATTTCTGGGATACACCAAAAGTTAAACTTATATGGGTAATATTCATTTCAAAGATTTTGTAGTTAGTGCGTCAATTCTGTTGGAGAATTTGCATGGGGACTATACCGAACGTGGGCGGATAGGGTTAATTTTCAATTTTAAACATCCAAGGACTTATATCTAAAATTGGCGAACTCTCTCTATTGAATTTATATACTTTTTGTCAATATTGCATATAAAATCAACTAAAAACCCCTTAAAATAGAATAACGTAACGCTACACAACACTTTTAAATTTAATGATTTTTGGTCAAGTTGCCCCCCCCCCCCCATAGAATCCTGCGTACGTCCCTGTTTCATCATGCTGTAATTTAATTTTCAGTTCTGATTTCATGGAATGCAATAAATAACTTAACGCATTGATTTCAATTATTTTGCATTTTTGCTGTAATTGAAACAGTAGATAAATTGTTAAGATTTTTTCTTAACATTGATATAAAATATATTAAAGAGAAAATACAAAGAAGAATATATTTTTGTTCTTACAGCAAAAACATCTATTCAACAATTAGATAAAGTTTTGAATGCATTTTCTACATGCATACATATGCATTCATATGTATCGATGCATATTTGTTTTCCACAGTTTAATTAAAATTGCCCTCAAGTCGGTGTATATGATGAAAAATATCTGCTTTCAACAGATGACAGCAACAACAATTCTTACTTACTTTGGTAACCGCATAACTTCCTATCCAACAGTCAGAGTATGTGGTACCTGATGGTTGTTTTTGTTTTACAATTCTCTTTTAATATCTGACAAATATGAAGAAAATGTGAAATGGGTTATCAGGAGAGTGAATAGTGTGGTTATGTTGGTAGTTTCATGGCTTTATACCAAGAATTCAGAAATGAATGGGTAATACTACATATGCTTATTATAATTTTTTAACGAAAGAAAGGATAGCAAGAAAATAATCACCCAGCAAAATGTTTGCCTCCAAAGATGCAGTTAAATGATATGTACAAGTGATCTGGATGTGCATCAAATTATGCATTTTCACTGATGATTTTTACAAGAGCGTGACTACTGAAAGATGCACTCCAAAGCACTGCATTTTAACTAACCCTTTGGCACTGCATTTTAACTGACCCTTTGGCATTGCATTTTAACTAACTCTTTTGCACTGCATTTTAACTGACCCTCTGGCACTGCATTTTAACTGACCCTTTGGCATTGCATTTTAACTAACCCTTTGGGGTAGAATAGGAGGCAGTCCAAAGCACGTGTTTGGTACAGGCATTCTGCGGAAATTGTGCAAGCCATTACAAAATATGCCAGAACAAATAAAATGCATTTATTATTTGTGCAAAACAGAAATATTAACAACTTTATTACATTAACACAAATTATGAAAATTCTCCATTGAATTCAATCGCAAACATGCGTGTTTCCTCCGCTTGCATTTGTTCCAAGCTGAACTGTTTTTGCTTCATTTGCTAAATGGGTTGTCTTCCCATCACCAGTTAAGATTTCGACACGTACTCCAACAGCACTCCATTCGGAAATTTTCTTCTGGTGAGTTGCCGGAAAAATGTTCACAAATTAAATATTATTTATTTATTTAAATATTATTTAGTTTGTATTAACAAATGTTTGGACATGTTAACACGCTTATCTCTTTTTGGAAAATAAAAGCCGCTGCCTGTAGAGATGTACAATCTGATTTATGTACATATAGGGATCTCTAACAACTGCTAATAAAATGTAGCGAACGGAGTGCCTTTTTCACGACTCCGTTTGGACTGCATCCGGATGCTGTTAAATTGTGAGGAATTGGAGTGCCTTTTTCACGACTCCGTTGAACTGCATCCGGATGTTGTTAAAATGTGACAAGTGGATGTGATTCTTTGGATTGCATCCAAATGCGGTTAAAATGTGAGGACTGGAGTGCCTTTTTCACGACTCCAGTTGAACTGCATCAAAACATGCCGTGACAGAACTAGTCCACATTGCACTACTTCCAATTTATTTTGCTGGGCACATTCTTTTATAACTTCTAACCAATTGAGAACATTACGGTGCATATTAAATAATTTAAACGTTTCCATTACCAAGTAATTAAGTAAGTTACTATGAAAAATCTCGTTGAAAATGGTATTGTAAAATAATCGTTTCTCTGTGAAATATAACATAAACTACTAAGTTAAGTTCAAGTAACTCTAAGAACACTCGAATTTATATAAGCGACAGGATTTTTGCATTTAATTAAGCACATTTTCCTTAACTGTGATTTCAAATTTATTTTACATTGGCAATTTTTTTCATTATGAACTCCTCCACTACGCACACTGGTCGAAACCACTGATCTAGCGGCGCAAAAGTCAAAAAATAGAACTATAAAATTGCGAAATATTTTCCATTGTATCGATTACAGACACATTGCAGACAAAGATTTTGTTTTTTCATTTTTGTTGTTGTAAATATTCACTCAGTTATTCACTATCAAATACAGGAGTTTTTGTTGCATCAGATTTTAAAAAATTGTTGCAAAAAAATTAACTTCATATTTGTTTAAATGTTAAATAAATTCGTAATGAAAATGGACAAGATATATTTTTAATTAATAGCAGAGGGTGTAATTTAAATTATAAAAATTAGTTTGGGGTCTGGAGGTACTTAGTTATATAGCAATAAATTTTCAAAAAATTCAATTGTTTAGTGTTTTTATAGGTTGTATGCGCTTGTTCCATAAAATGTAAACTTGGCTGAACTTAGGTCCGATAATTTTTTGGGGAATGAAATTGGACTCTCTGGATACTGAATAACCACATTCGGGCTGCAAATATTTGCAAATCTTTTGATGACTGCACTTTTAAAATAAGAGATTTTGCATGAAATTCATACAAATTTAGCTGTGCATTTGTATAGGAGCTAAATCCAAATATGGACCTATCTTGAGAAATGTTTGCAAGGAGGAGTTCTACCCCCGGAGACACTATAATACCATATTATAGCTAAATATGTTATTAAATATGGGATAACAAGTAAAAATTCAATGAATCGGGGGTACCATAAAAGGGGCTACATCGAAACATAAATCCGTATTGAAAATGTTTTGGAAGAAGATTTTATACGCAGTGAGAACACGGAATGCAAAATTAAAGCCAAGTTGAATTAAAAATGTGGTCATGATATTCAAAATACCTTAAATTGGGAGGTATGGTTACAAAGGGGCTATATCAAAACGTGTACCTATGTTCATAATTTTTGGTGGAAATATTTCATGACCACTAGGAACCCTAAGTACCAAATTACAGCTAATTTGCTACGAAATTGTGGCTTAAATCCTCAAAATACCGAAAATCGGAAGGTACCGTTATATGGGGGCTATACCAAAACATTAGCCGATATTGTTCATATTTGGCCCATTATTACCCACATGTACAAGCTGAGTTTGTGCAAAATTTCACTGACGTATCTCAATTCGTTTGCAAGTTATGAATTTCGCGCCGCTAGATCAGTGCTTTCGACCACCGTGCTACGGTAATATTTTCCTAACGGAATTGGTCCTACATATTTTCAACTTTACAGTTTTGAACATGGCTAGAGTTTGGGTCGAGAACACCCGTCCCGGGATTTACCGGGAATTCTCGAAAGTTTTTGGACGGGATTTTCCGAGAAATTTTTTTGAAATTCCCGGTAATACGTGTATTTGTATTTTCATATATGAGGCAAATAATATTTTTAAGTTTTATTGGTACTTTTATTTAAGACGTTCTAATTCACATTGCTATTTTACCCTTAATATTGTTCCTATATAACTAACGATACAACTATAAATAGAATAAGTATCCCGGGAATTCCCGAGTTGCCGGGAATGAGAAATTTTCATTTCCGATTTCCCAGGAATGAAAAAAAGTCCGGAATTCCCAAACTCGAAACATGGCGCCTGTTATAAAAATTTCAGATGGGCTGCTAGAATTTATAAGCACATATATGTGAATGCACGACCAATTCCCTCAATCGTGTGTTGACATAACATTTCAAAGTTCTCAATTTAAGTGAAAAAACCTATTTTACTCCTTTAGCAGTTATGGATCTACTTTGAAATTTTCCAAAATGAAAATATTCATGAGTTCGAAATTACATTACCTTATACCGCGTTTACCTTTGTCAAACTCATGCATGAACTAGCTTTTGATCATGTCATTTTGTGAAGGTAATGCATAACAATGCACAAAATTTCATGGAACAGTGCACAGCAAAGTAGACATGACAAAAGACTTTCCTTTTATTGACGACAAATTCATGTAAAGTCTTATTGACAAACGTTTTCATTATACTCAACTCAACGTTGAGAAGTTTCAAACTTTGTAGTCACAACATCAACTATAGGTAGATGGATAATATTTATTTGTTCTTTGTATGCAATAAAAATGAGATGTGTGTTTTTCTTACAAAAATATTACAGACATAAATAGATTTTATATAAACGACATTTTGCAAAAGATTTAAGTTCAGTGGGGTAATATTTATTACTTTTACGTGGAACTCTTTTGATCACAAAACATATTTTATTCCAGACATTATTTATTATTAGAAGCACGTGCGCATAGAGGTTTTTGTTATTCAAAGAATTATTGCGAAACAAATAATATTCTTCGCAACAAGAATTAGTAGAAAATATTTTATGATGTGGGCGGGTCCTACCTACAATCTGTGGAAACATATGGACACATATTTATTTAACGGAGATTATTAAAGATATGAGGTTAGTTTTTAAAACATAGGCGGTGTAGCAAATGAGCGTGGCTCCAGTGAACCCAGACTTAAGGCACTCTCTACCGCTGGAGCGAAGGAAAATAGAACTTCAGGCACGTTTGGCGATGTTACTCTAACCAACAGGGTGAAGTTTTATGGTATGATACCGTCCGCCCATTAAAAATTTTAGTCAAACTCCAGGCCGCAATTATGAACCAATCGTCACTAAATAGACCAGAATAGACCCTTATTGTTTTTAGCGATGATCGTGAAATATTTAGTGGGTGAAATGGACCAAAAACAGCATTTTATCCAATTTTATCGAAATGGTAGTTTGATCGGCGTGAAATTTTATGTAAGGTTTAGGTTTACGACAAAGAAGTAGCTTGCAATTTAATGTGATGATCAGATAATATTTAGCGGGTTAAATGAACCAGCACTTTTGTGTGAAAACTGGCCAAATTTTTAGTATAATGATAATAACTTTACTCCTAGAAGTTATGTTCCACACACGTAAGTTATATTCAGAAGAAGAGCACTTGACTTTTCCATTGAAGCAAATTATGTTGATGTAGATGGTCAGATAACAGAGTTACAGAATATATACAGAGATGCCACAGTTTTAATTGTAGGAAGCGTAAACATAATCACGCTAGGGGTCGCAGGTATAGTTCAATACTGACAAAATTTTGCACGAGGTAAGAGTTCTGGTCAAGGAAAATGTCGATATTTTCTGATATGGGAAAACTATAAAAAAAATAATAATTTGGTCCACATGTTAAATTCTGGGGCCTATTCCGAGAAATTACGAAATACAAAATTTAAAAATCAACTGTTTACCACTGCTCTGTTGGTAATTATATCAATGTAAAGAACTCTATTTACCTTCCATGCTATAAAATGTCGGAATCATGATAGAACAATTTTCAAATCATGAAATTCCAAGAAATTCCAAGTTTTTTTAAAGTTGATGCAAATTACAACGCCGTACGGGGTTTTGAAGTTTTTGTGCTAAACTTGGTAAGATACAAATCGCCCAAAACCTATTTTTAAATGTCTTTTGATATTTTTTTGCTTTTTAATACAAAAAGTTCCGGCTGTCCATTATAAAATAAGAAAAGTACCCCTATCTTTTCCAGTAATAATATGTATGTATGTGCAATATATCTGAGATGTTATCATGTATGTATATCAACTTATGCTTGTATTATCGGCCGGCAAAAATAGATTACGTGGAAAACTGGTCATGTCCAAGGGTAGAGGGTTAGGGTATCACATGGTCGGCCCCGTCCGACTATAGCCCTTTCTTACTAGCAATTCATTCTTGCGGACCCTTTTACAACGGTACAATTTATTTCGAGGTCAATTCCATATCTCCTGGGATAATGGCCTAAAAGCTCCAAGAAACTCTGTCGGCACCAACTAAAATGGCAAATCAGCAGTTAACTTTCGCAGAGAGTTTTTGATTGGTCCAAACGTCACATATCGTTCAATCCTTAGGGTACCTCCCACACTAAATTTTAGAAAAATGCAGTTTGAGAACTTGTCTCGGATCTATTTGAAATTTGTTTCAGCCGGTTGTCCTAGCGGCCCCTTTGCAATGATACAAATTTTTCCGGAGTAAATCCATACTACCTCAGATAATGACCCACAAGCTCCAAAAAAAACCCTTCGGCACAAACTATCTATCTACAAATTTCACGTATTTTGGAGCAAACTCGTGATACAAAATCAATATATTTTATATACGGGATAAATATTATGTTTGCTTTTTTGGTCCATATCCATAACCCTTATTGTCAGCAATTCATTAACAACGTATTATCTACTATATCGAGTGTCCTTTATACTAATGTAAAGAATTGTTTACCTAAGCAGGATAAGGAAATACATTTCGAATTCCGGAAAACACAACATTAAAAATCAGTTAAGAGTATAAACTTCATAATTTGGCAGCTATGTGCGTATGCTTACTCAGCAAACTGAGCATTGGTTTTTTGTCACACAATATTCTCTTAAGTAGGGGGTGCTTTGTTGTAATCAACATTGAGACCATGAATTTTTATTGCAGTAAACTATGTAAAAATAACAATATCAACAACATTTTTTGAGGGGGTTCATGAAAATGATGCAAGTGTGTATGTGTTTTTACAATGCTCTTAATTTGAATGGACTCTGATAAATTTAAATGACACCAGGCAGCGTTATACAGTGCTTAAAAGCTGTAACAGGCAAAAACCAATGCAAGCACACCGCCAGACACTAGAACAGGGGCAAACATTTAACCCTTAATGTTGACATAAATGATAAAAGTTTAAACACAATGTCAACTACCAATGCCACTTTTGCACACAACGGAGAATGAAGCCAACCAACACACCTACCTATCCCCAAAAATGATTGTAGAAGAGTTAGAATACTTAGTAAGCTTAGATTTCAGCCGCAAAATATTCATATAATAATAAAGAACGAGAAGATTATCCGCCTTAATAGTGACGATTCCCACAATCGTTTTAAAAACATCAATGCACCTCGAATAACCTCATGTTTACGTTGACCATTTTTCACTTTTCATACTTTCGCGGGAAACAATAACCACCATAGAACCAAAAATAAACTAAGGGTTGAATTTATTGCAGATGGTTCAAAACTTCATAGATTTTGTGTAAATTATTTTCCAATATTATTACGTATTTTCTAATGGCCTTATGCCTTCTTTCCTTATTTCTGATTAAAATATTCTTCATTAAACCCCCCCCCCCCCCCCCCACATCAATTTTATTTCGATGTACTGTACATTAAACCATGTGGAAACTTACACCTTACATATCCTGACAGGTCCATACATTTGGTTCGTTCTTGGTTCGGTAGTGTATTTTAATTTTTCAAATGCTAAAAAACAAAACACATCGTATCTCTGTGTATACGGAGCAGGCAAAGCAAACAAGAACAAAAAAATCTAATCTCTTACGATTATGTCCTCCACATGCAGGGTAAAACACAAGCATACATGCACATACATACATATAAAACATAAAGTGTACCAGTTGGCTGGGTGTTAGCATAGTTCATAAAGTGTCACTGCGAGGACATCGTATTTCATGCATAGAAGAAATGAAACATACATATTTACTGCCAGAAAACGAAATATTTCAGTGATTTTGACCGGGCACAGTTTAGTTGCAAGACAAAAACACAAATTGTGTTAGGTGGTGTTGTAGAGTACAGCACTCTTCTGCCTCTTGTTTGCCTTTAGATTTACATACATTTTCGGTATAACTGTGAACACAGTAAAACGCAAAAAATAACGGCAATGCATTATAATGTAAGAATGTACATACACTTGCGCACGTGCATGGAAACATTAATGATGCTATATGAGATTATAATCCTTTGGAACAAAAATTTTTATATGAAAAATGTTAACCCATGTTTGGTTGAATGCTTTAATATGCTAAATAACATTGGCAAATTAATGTTTGTATTACAAAACCTGATATACGATACGTAGAAACTAAATTAGACTCCGAGGTGGGACATATAACGGCACCTGTTGATTTGATTTTTTATACCCTCAGCATTTATGCTAATGAGGGTATATGAGAAAAGGACAAAAAATTTTACTTTTTCTTCAAAAAAAAAAAAAAAATTAAGCTACATGAAATATTTTTGTACATGGATTGAGGCTAAAATCCCCATACTTTAATTTTTTCGAGATATTAGTTTTTGTTATTGCGCGCAAAAGTTATGGCTGTTTCAATTCTGATAATAAGAAAATATCTTAAAAAACGCTGATCAGCAGTGTCAATATTTGGTTAACTACATGTTATATGAGTAACTTCAGTGAAAAAAAATTTCCAATATGAACTCTATCGGTCCTCTCCTTAGGATACCTCGCACACAAAATTTCGGAAAAGTTCAGTTTAGGTCCTGCACTCGAATTGCGTTTTTCTTTGTTTTAACAATTTGTATTCGATGCCCCGATTACGACCGTACAAATTTTTTCTGGGGCAAGTTCATAATTCCTGAGAAAATAGCCCGAAAGATGTAAAAATCCCCATGGCACCATGTGTAGTGCTCGGAGTGCACGATAACTCTCGAACGGTTCTGCAGATTCGGTCTAAAATTTGACCGTCGTAATATTTTCCCCGAACTTAGTTAAACTCCTTATATGAGTCATATTGTTATATTCCCCCACAAAAGTTTGAATATGTTTAGAAAAATTGTGCGCACTATAACTCCTGAAAGCAGTAACGGATTAGGATCATACATTGCACGTCGTAATATTTCTACGAGACATACATATATCAGATTCGAATACGCACTATATTGTCAACTCCTTCGAATAAATGCAGTTCACGGCCTGCTTTCGAATCACGTTTATCTTTGTGGTAAAAACTTCGCTGACCTTATTACGACGATGCAAGTTTTTTCAGTGGCAAGTCGATACTTCCTGAAAAAATAGCCCGAAAACTGTAAAAACCCCTATGGCTCCATGCGTACTATAACTCTCCAACGGATCTACCGATTCCGTCCACATTTTGGTCTCGTAATATTCTGTCCAAGCTAAGTTTAAATTTGAAGATGGGCACTATTGGCGCGCACCTTCCGGTACTTCGCCCCCAAAAGTTAAAAAAATGACACTAAAATAGTACGACCTATTTTTGTTTAACTGAGCAAACTTTGGATCTCATAATATGTGGTCCAAATGAAGTTTTACTTCAGAAATAGTCGATATCGGTCTTCTCCTTAGGGTACATCACCACTAGACATCGGATTTTTGCATACTTTTGGAAATCGTAATGGAAATAATTCGTTTATTAAACAATAGAAGATGGATCTTTGTACGTATTATTGATTATTTTCAATATGCCATCCAATTTATATTATTAAAAAGGTATAATTCTATATAGTAACGTAGTTACAATTTAAATTTAAATTGAAATTTAAAAAATATGCAAAAATTCGATGTCTAATCACCACAAAATTTCAACATTTTTAAGTGCAGTTTAGGATGTTTTCGAAGATCCTTTGGAAAATTATACCGATGCTACTCCTTCTGATCCTGTTTAAGCGATATTATTTTTTCGTGGGCAAGTCCATTCTGACATCGTGGCACAAAATCTCTAAGTTATACGGTGATCAACTGAAATGACTGGAGGGCACAATATCTATCGAAAGAAATGACTCCCAAAATAAGATCCATTTCCGAAATACTCGTAGACTATGTCTGTACATTCCTTCCAGTACAACCTCCGCAACACTTTTGAGCTTCAAACCAAATATATTTTTATCGGCAAATACATACTTCCAAAAAGCCACAAAATCGGCGTAGCCGGTATTAGATTCGATGTTGCCAATAGATGAAAATTTCAATTCACACAATCTGTTGAGCAAACCGACTGATACTTTTTTACTTGTTAAAAGGCTATAAGCTATATATCCGGTTATAGTGGAATTGTGACAAGACGAAATAGCTGAAAGGCTCGGATGTAGGTATCATTCACGTACAACTTGAGGCAGTGTTATGGTTGTTGTAGCAATTAAAATATATTCATTAATTCTAAAATTCTACAACCTGGACTGGCTGCGTTCATAAAGAATTGTGAGTGAGCACCTAAAAAGATACACCACATCTTGGGGTTGCAGCCCACACGTCTGTCCATTTAGGCCCAATACAATGTCATCGGTGTGACTGTTATCCAAGCTTCCCTAATAGGCTGTTTAACCTGGAGGGTCTTTATCTAGATCTTGAAGATCTTTTAAGGTGCATAAGCGGGGAAAGCCTGTCCACAAGATTGTGTTAGGGATGCCTATGACGATAACACTCAATCATGTACTGTATCGACAACATAGGCACTATTGTTATCTGTAGGCGCCTTGTATTCTCTTACTGTGTATCGATAACTTTTTCATACCACAATTGCGCCGCAAAGCATACCACAACCGGCCTAATACTTTATAAGAAGCCAACAAAGTTTCTTTGTCAGTCAGCCACTTATGGATCTTGTTCCGAATCTGATCTTATTGCAAATATCCGTGGTTTGCACAGACGACTTAAACATGTTATCCAATGTTATACCCAATATCTTCAGTTAGTTAGTCGTCTGAATCAGGACACCGTCGATCAATATGTCCAGGAAGAGAGATCTACGACAGGTTTAGAGCACCGCTTGCTGTGGTTAGATCCTCGACTAATAAGTGTGGATATGGCGTGTAATAATGCTGTGGTACTATGTATTTTCAGGAATCTATTTTTTAGTTGGGCAGCTGTCATAATGCCCCAAAAAATTCTCTCAGTTGTCGGAGGAGCTGAGGGACTGAGAAGCTCTCTAAAGAGGTGGCTGTTAAATTCTGTGAACCTTTGTCAGCCAGCTTCCCCATTGTTCAAAAAAGTACGTTGGTCTGGTCGGTTAACGGAGGCGATGTTCGGAAGTCCTCTGGGCCGAGCGAAATGATGATTGGGCAAGTCAAGTAATTTATTAAACTGTCGTAGGTCCCACACTTTACTGCTATCGCCATACGTTCCATGTATGTATACGACACAGAAGGTCTATAGTCTCGCTGACATTGTTGCGGATATCGTTGCAATTGAATAGCAGGTGTGATGGGTTTTCAGAGCACCAAACAAGTTGTTGCTTTTGGATACGAAGTAGAAGATCCTCTGTCAACATAACTCCTATCGCAGTAATCCTAGAGGAATGTGGAAAAAATTACACAGTATATTTCCTTCTTTTAAAACTTTTTTGGTCCCTTCACTGTTCGGACATTATTTTGAAAAGGAAATATATCGGTCCACGTGATAAAGGTTTTGCCCACGGTTTCCGTTAGAAATTGAGTTTTTATTTGGTCTTTCCCTAGAGATAGAAAACCTGATAGAAAATTGTCAACGTAGATTATTTTTCGGAATAGTCCCCCAACAGCATTCAATTGAAATTGTTGAACTTTTTCTACATGTTATATTTCCCTCTGTTATTTCACGTACTACATGGTGCTATTGACTTCTGACTCTCCTATATGGCACATTCTATTCCTATTTGGATACATGTACTTTAGACTAAAAACACGATGGATATAACATTGTTATTTTTTTCTATTTTGTCAACTCTAAATGTAAATAAATTCAACACTTTACCTCCTTTCAATAGCAGAAATCTGCAGCCACTACAAGTTTTTTTATTCTGTTTTTATCAAAGAAAAGCAACAGGATAAACTTACTTGATTGTGTTAAATATTTCTCATGCTTGCAATTGCTGTTGGCAGCAACGTCCTGAATAAGAAAAATCCAACAGATGTCTGAATTCCAAGTGACTCGTGCAAAAATATGTTAAATTTTTAGTTGTCGTCTGAAAAGATTATTAACATCCGCCCTACCAACCAAAGGGACACACGAACAAAAATTAAATATAAGTAAATGGAAAGGAATATGAAGAATGAAGGAATATACATATGTATTTTTTTAGTGGAAAGAGTTAAAAGTAAATAAACTCAACATTCAGCTCAACTCCAACGAAAAAACAAAAAAATGAAAATTCTTGCCTCAATACAAAATGACATTGAGCTTTCTGGTGCAAAATAAATGGCCTATGAATTATCTTGTTCTCATGATTGAACGAAAACTCTAGCATCGAACATTTTGCAGTCTGGCTTCAAATAATCTTGCTTCTCGCAAAATAGACATATTCTAGAAGGCATGCGCTCTTTAAAAATATAATTTATTACTTGCAAGAATTAAGAAAGAACTTTTTATCGTTTTTGTGTACATTATATTATCTGGCATTAATATAAAAATTCTACTCTTAAAGAAATTATTAATTTTTATGATAAAATTTACATTCATTCAAACGTTTCTAAATTAGCATTTATCCCTTACGAAGAAGAAACTGAAAACTAGAAGTGAAATGATGACGACTTTCCATTATATTCTTGATGACAACCCTTGCCAGATTGCCATTATGACATACATATATTGAAAATTTATGGCGTTGATTTGTGCTGTCGTTTTCAGTTATAGCAATCCTTCATAATATATTTCATTGATAGAATCATCTATCAATTGCAAACATTTCTTGGACTGATATATCCTAACGCTCTTCCTTTTTTGTATTTTTGCATCTTCGTTTTCATTTCCGTTTTTCGTAATTGATGTGCATTTACTTCAACATGCGAATGCTATAGTTTTTATATACTGTGAAAATGTTATTTTTTTAAGAACAAATATTTATATTAAAAAGTGAGTACAACCAACTGAAGCGACCATACATCACTAGGGTCGTGATTTTATATTGTCACAGGTAATAACAGGGAAATGAAAAATAATAATAATTAATAACACCTTAAATGCGAGCGAGTAGAGACATAGTCCCCAAACCACATAACAGCTATATAAATTGAAAATGTGGTCAAGTTAAGACCGCTATAGAATTCTCTAGACGCCTATAATAAACGACAGCCCATTCTGAAGCGAACCGGTTCAACATCTTCAGAATATTTACACTTTTAAAAGAGATATGCACATACCTGAATCCATATTCAATTTTCCAGGGGAGTTCCTATCGCATAAGAAACGCGGATTTATGTACATGTTTATTTACCTGAAGAGTGACCTAACTAGAAACATATTTTGCAAAAAATGCATTCGGAATATTTAAATGTTTCGATAATTTCGACACACAAAATGTGCAAAAATAAACTTTAATTACTTACATTAAAATTACCATTTACATTGCCCTCACGTTTTCCGTTGTTCCTTCAAAATTAGAGGAAAACAAGTAAGAAAAGCGTTAAGTTCGGCCGGGCCAAACTTTTTATACCCTCCACCACAAATTTCAGCCATTTCGGTGGATTAATGTGACCACAACCTTCAAAAAACCGAAATTCGGACGGTACCGTTCTATGGGAGCTATATGATGGCGTGGACCTATACCTACAAATTTCTGGGGGAAAGTTTTATAAGCCTAAAGAACACTAAATACCAAATTTCAGCCATCTCGGTGTGATAATGAGGCTAAAACCTTCAAAATATTAAAAAATCGGGAAATATCGTATTATGGGGGCTATAACAACACGTGGACCTATATAAGCATTTTATGGTAGAAAGTTTCTTAGCCTCTGGAAACACAAATACAAAGTTACAACCGATTCTTTGGTCAAATGGGTCTGATACATTCAAATACTTTATAAGGGGCCTTATGTGGGGGCTATACCAAAACGTGGACCTATATAACCCAACTTTGGTAGGAATGTTTTCTGGCCTCTGAAGACACAAAGTACCAAATTACAACCAATCCCGTGGTCAAATGGGTCTAACACGTTCAAAATATATTAAAATGACGCGTACTTTATATGGTGCCTTATATGGGGGCTACACCAAAACGTGGACCTATATAACCCAACTTTGGTAGGAATGTTTTTTGGCCTCAGGAGACACAAAATACCGAATTACAACCAATTCTGTGGTCAAATGAGTCTAATACATTCAAAATATATTAAAATGACGCGTACTTTTTATGGGGCCTTATATGGGGGCTATACCAAAACGTGGACCTATATAACCCAACTTTGGTAGGAATGTTTTTTGGCCTCTGGAGACACAAAGTACCAAATTGCAACCAATTCGGTGGTAAAATGGGACAAATATCTTAAAAATTCCTTAAAACGACGACGCGTCACGCGTCATTTTGTATGGGGGCTATACGAAAGCGTGGACCTACATAGCCCGCTTTCAATACCAAAAGTCCTACGTACATATAATATATTTTCCCAAAGTTTCATCAACCTACGTCAATCCGTTCGGACGCTAGAGTGATTTCCACAGACGGACAGACGGACAGACGGACGGACATGGCTATATCGATGTAGAATTGCACGCTGATTAAGAATATATATACTTTGTGGGGTCTACAATGATTATTTCGAGTAGTTACAAACGTAGTGACAAACTTAATATACCCCCATCCTATGGGGGTAAATAAGCTTAAAATCCGACTACTGCTCAGTGAAAGTAGATATTGGATGGTAAAATGTCATGTGGTCTACCCACAATAACCCAAAAAGGACCTCTGCAGAATACATAGTACAGTAATACTATCTAAGGATACCTACCTACCAACACAAGAGCCAAAATCCAAAACAAATGTTATGTTACCATACTTTTGTATTTGTTGTTGTTGTTTTTCTTTTCTTTCTATTTTATGAACGAACTTAGAATTTTAAGTAAGTGCCTGGTAGATAATATCATGATGAAGAAAAAAAAAATTTAAGTCTCAAAGTTTGTGTGTAGAGAACAACGAAGACAACAGGTAAGCTGGTATCAAATCTGCAAACTGTAGAGTAGAAATATGCTATTAACAGAACAGAAAAACACTTGGCAAATCATATGAAGGCAAGTATAGTAGGGCTATAACCAAAAAAATACCACCACATAGCCGTGTAGAGCATGGAAAACTATTATGAAATACGGCGCCAATTTTTCTCTATCGCGAAAAAAGTTTCCGCACCAAATGCATTGAAGTTCAATAATGCATTTTTTAATTTTAGCTGTTATGACAACATATTTGCTTTTAATTAAAATTTTTATTTTTTTGTAATCTAATTTAAAATCATTATCAAAGCGTTCTGGACCAATTTGTTCTCAAATCGCGCCATTTCGGAGCATATTAGGAACTTTTGATACTATTGCAATTTTCGCTTTTTCTTTATAAACTCGTGAATTTTATGTTTATATTTTTTGTACCTACCGGACAAAAGAATATGGGGTCATTTGCAACGAAGTCGCGAAGTTACAGGCTGTTTTTGTTGACTTTGCCTGTGAGAATCGTATATGTTTTTTACAAAAATACAACACCAGTACCACGTGGGGAATTTTGTCCTAATAATGAAAACGCGTTTCTAAGATCGATTCGGTAAAAAAGTTTCCGCGCCGACTGTAATTACTAAAACCCTTTTGGTATTTTTCTACTTATAATTTTAAATTTGATTTGTTTGAATAAATATTTATACACAAAAATACATTTCTCACAGGCAAAGTCATTAAAAACTGTCTGTAACTTTCGCGAATTTGTTGCAAATGACACCATATTCTCTTGTCCAATAGGTACAATAAATATAAACATAAAATTCGCGAGTTTATAAAGAAAAAAACAAAAATTGCAATAGTGTCAAAAATTCCTAAAATGCTCCGAAATGGCGTGATTTGAGAACAAATTGGTCCAGAACGCTTTGATAATGATTTTAAATTAGATTACAAAAAAAAATAAAAATTTTAATAAAAAGCAAATATGTTGTCATGACAGCTAAAATTAAAAAATGCATTACTGGACTTCAATGCATTTGGTGCGGAAACTTTTTTCGCGATAGAGAAAAATTGACGCCGTATTTCAT
This sequence comes from Musca autumnalis, assembly GCF_047663935.1. Classification (NCBI taxonomy): domain Eukaryota; kingdom Metazoa; phylum Arthropoda; class Insecta; order Diptera; family Muscidae; genus Musca; species Musca autumnalis. The sequence continues at coordinate 64,237,763 of NW_027412088.1, forward strand.
AATAGTTTTCCCTGCTCTACACGGCTATGTGGTGGTATTTTTGATATTTGCAAAAAAGTGCAAAAAGTTATAACCCTAATGTATAGGTTTAGTATGAGTATTTGTATTTTATAATGAGGAGCAATAACTAAGCTTAAGTAATTATTGCTGATCCGTATTTGTAAACACTAAAAGTCAGCGATAGTAAATGTATGTTCAAAACAGTTGTGAGAAGGCCTTTCAAAATGGCTTCAATTTTGCGGTACCAGCCTTTAAAATTTGACAAACACAATTTCGAATTTATGTTTAAATATTGCAGAGTTTCGGGTAAAGGTTGAGTATTTTTGAGCATCTTTCCAATTTCCAGCTTTTGTGTTAATTCATTTCGTATTTTATATGCTATATTAGTGCTGCTTAGAGCTACCATAGAAAATAACCCCGGATCATGGTTTAGCTCCGTTTCTCGCCTTCTTATCCAACTTATATTGGTGAGGGTTTTATGTAATGGACGCCGCGTAGTGGTTTAAAAATCGATTTTCCTGTCCAAAGCTTAATTTTTTTAGTCACCTATTGTCAATTTCTATATGGGATTCGATAGTACGAACATATTGAAACTTAGAAACTTTAGAAAAACTTTTTCACGAAAAAATGCAATGTTTTCTTATAGCCCCCATATAACGGTACTTCCTGATTTTCGGTATTTTAAGGATTTTACCAACAATTTTCAACCAAACTTGCTGTAATTTGACACTTGAAGTTCTCAGTGATCACGAAACTTCTTCACTAAAAATCGTCAACATAGTGCCATGTTTTGATATAAACCCCATATAACGATACCTTCCGATTATCAGTATTTTGAGGATTTTAACGATGTTATGTATACAACCTGGACATGGACTTGTAATCCTTTTTACCAGTCCACAGTGGCCTATTTTACGGAAAACCTGGCCTAAACTCTAAAAATGAATGGATTTAGACCTAACCTTGGGCTTTTATGTTTTTCGGGTCGCTGGTTTCATTTTTCATATTTTTAATCGTCAAGCGAACTATTTGGCCCCTTCTCCTATAAAATGTGATCAGATCAAAATATTCTACAAATTTGTTCGCCATTAATTTTTACTATGGATCCTAGAATACATCAAAACTCTATATCTTACCCATACCCTAGAAAAATGCAAAATTATAAACACATTTTAGGGTTAAGGGCGTACTTCATGTGAGTTTTGGCAAAATTGTCATACAAAGCATCATTTTAGAAGAATGCACTTTAGGTGTATGACGTATTTGGCAACTTTACTGACAAGAATGTGAGGAATATTTTTCTTAAAAAAATTAACCCTCGTGCGAGTCATGAAGGGGTCTTTTTGGTCCCTTTTTCCACAAATCTTTAAAATTTCCTGGAATCAGATCAAAATATTCTAGAAATTTGTTCGCCATAAAATTTAAGTCCTAGAATACATCAAAACATATTCTGACATTCTGGATTAAAGAAAATCTGTACATATCTGCAAGACAAAATGTCACGCAAAAACGAAAAGTTCAAATATGAACAGGATGTTTCGATGGAAATTGGTAAAAAAACTCTTCTCTTTTTTTGAAATGATAAGATACACAGCCCAACTCCATCATACCACTTTTTTCTTAATTTATTGTGAAAATTTACCTTGAAAAAATCAACAAGTACGGACATCAATCTTTAATAAAACGCGCACTTCATTGGCGATACTGAACATTGTCAATACGTTTCACATACCTTTCATTAAAATTACAAGAACATATTTAAAATCCGCTGTTTATTTTGTATATTATTATAGTTTTATAAACAACTAAAAAATTGAGAGAAAAAAACTTCTAAATAGGAACGATTTTTTCTGAAAATTGGCCACTGTGCAATCTGTCTATTACAGAGCTATCTCGCTTGAACTAATGTTGGTAGTCACTAGGTGGTATTCCGAGCCAATGTTTGCTTCTCTCATTGCGATGGGGGTTGTTTAACTCTGCTATATAAGGCCGATTAAATTGTAACAAACAATTGTTAAAATGAAATCCTTTTCCATTTTAGTCCTCTTGGAAAGCTTTCGATTTTTTCCATTACTAAAATTCTGTACCAATGCCGGTTCCCTCAAATCAAACTCATGGTATTTGCATGAATGCAGATGTTTATGACTTTGAGATAGATAAACCAACATTACTTAATGGTTGCAAAGTTCTACATAAGATCCCTGAAGGGTCAAATTCTCTCATATTAATATTAATATTATCTCAATGATATGGAACGCTGCACCTAAGACGAGTGTCCTTACCATTGCACCTCCGTGTCACCCAAAGTATTTCAGTCCTTTAAGACTACACGACGATAAGAAGGCGGTTCTTATAGTTTTGCATGAATTATTGGCTGGACTCTTTTAAATGAGAGGTTCAAATTTAAAAGACTTACCTCTGGACACGCTTCCTATTTATACCATACCGCACATAGTGGTGGGGTTTAAAAAATTGATATTGGATTTTTTATGCGGCACCCTCGTACGTGTTTAGTCTTGTTCGATTTTAAGATTGCCAAAGTTTAAACACAATCGGAATATGCTAAGTCGTGCCACTGGGGCCTCAACGTTTTCATAGTAATTTGTATGTGGCTAAAGGTGAAGAGTTGGTATTGGAGCAGACGTTTTTTGCACATCGAAATAATGGTCGTAGACCTATACTATATACATATGTATATACCAAAATTAATTTCTCGACGAGCTGAATCGATTTGGGTATGTGTGTCCCTCTGTCCGTCTGTCCAACAAAACTTTGTAATCACGCTACAGGTCGCATTTTTATCCGATCGTGGTAATGGTCGAATACTATTTAGGGTACGGAATAGCCAAAAAACTTATGGAACGTTTTATATTAGGCGAATATCTCCGCTCACCTTTACGTTTATGCACAGATCACCTTTACGTTGATGCAAAGTAGGTTGGCGTAGGTGGTCAAATATTGGAATTAGAGCAAAATGCGCTAACCTGTCCCAATTTTAAAATTCTAAAGTTCTTATCTAGATGAGAAACACCTCTGCTTCTATTTGGCGAATTAAAAACATTTAAAATCCTTATCAGCATGACCAGCAAAGCTTTCAATCAGTAAAAAAAATGTTTACCCGTGAAAAGCTTATGCACAGTGTGTACTAGTAGGTAGGTTATCACATAAAAAGCCCCGTCCTGACTATAGTCTTTGTTCACTTGTTTTAGGTCTCCATTATGAAGTAAGTCGCCGTGATGCAATGTCATGCACACCCGCCTTGCCGGGTTCGATTCTTAGGTCAGACAACATTAAAACTTTCAACGGTGGTAAAATGCCACTCAGTGTAAAGCTGGCGACATTTCCTGAGTATTTCAGCCATGTAATACTTCTCTACATGTGACTTAAGACACAACGCCTTTCGGACTCGGCGATAAACTTTAGGTCGCATATCATTGAGCTAAGAAGTGAGAGAAGCTTGAGAGAAGCCTTCCTTGTCCATTTTGGCATGTTTATGCAACAATTATTATTTATTTTGTGTGTAATATTATCCTATTCTATGTACATGTTTGCCTTTGGTATCATTTTTATTGTTTAGCATTTCTATGAACCAATCTGTACACGGTTTGTGGAAATGAAAAGTTGTTTAATTTCTTCCCCTTTCAGCTTTCATACTGACTAACATTACTCGATGAAATTGGATGTTTTCCAACACAGAAAATAAAAACATTTGTCTTCTTTAATGTAACTACATATAAATTCACAATTTACGTCATTTCCTTCAGCAATTGAGGTAGGTGTGTTATCCTGTTTGGATGAGCCCATTAATATCAGCACTCAAACGGCACAGTTCCAAATTTACGAACTAACTGACTGACACACACGCACACTCATATGCTCTTCCCCAAAAAGTAGAAGCCAATCTTTTCTGCCAGTGGCAATTCCAAAATATCCATGAAGTTGAACCCATTTACCACCTCCTTTGAATAAATGCCTAAATGAGTTAGTAGTTGGGGGCTGATGTACGACTAGGTTTATTGAGGTTGGAATAAATATAACTACATACATACACATGGGAAACCACACATATGGTATATGTACTCATAGACTCCAATACCAACCACATTTGGTCTAACATAAACAAACGACGGCTACGACACCATGTTTTAAATGTTCACCACATGTTTTGGCACTACACACAAGAACACTTTCTTCAGCAACAACTTTAATGTTGTTGGAGCTGGCCAAGATTTATAGGTGTTGTGTGTTTTGTGGGTTAACAAGAAATACAAAGCCTTTGCCTCTTCGCCATATGGTCTCGGGAGTGTTCACAAGAGGTTGGGTTAAAAAACAAACAAAAAACACACACACATACTATTAACGAGAATGGTGATACAAACCTAAGAACATCACTGTTTACACCGAGTGTCACTTTGAAGAAAAATAAATATTGAAAATATTCCGAAAAAAGTGGTTCACGTTTTAGGGAATATATGTATGTATGTATTTAGCATAATACAGGCGTGTTACTTTGCTGGAAACACTGACTTCCTTCCCTGCATCAGTATTCCACTTACATCAATTTTGGTGTGTTTTGTTATGTCTTCTATGGCAACATTAAGTGAATTTGTCCTTTTTTGGGGCTAGGAACGTTTGTCATTACACTTTGATGGATTGTTGATTTGATGAAATTGGTTTTTTGGTGAAATTTATTAAAATGGGATTTGTACATCTCAATGTTGTAGAAAAGTACAATCTAAATGTCAATGTCAATGACAAAGTCTTATTGATATATTGCTCATGATTAAGACATGTGAAAAATGATTGTGTGGGCAATGCTCCGATAGAATAACTTAATCCTTCTAACATGTCTATCAACATTTTATTTTCCATTTGTGAATTTGAATGGAAATTTGAGTTAAGCATAAATAATATTATATATATGAAATGAATTTCCATAATTTCATGAAATATTTATGAACCATTAGTGTGAGATCTTAAAAACAGATAAAATACGTAGGCAGTGATAATGGGCAGAGAACAAATTGACTGATCTTATTCTAAATTATAGCCTGTTGTTTGTTTATTAATGAAACAGGTGCCCAAAATTCTTCATCAAAATCGTTATGTCCACCATTCGAAAATCGTAAGTAAAAAGCTATTAAATAAATTACTCCCTATTGGTTATAGTTTTTTTTCTTACAGTGTTATGGAGAACTGGAAAATATAACAAGTAAAAAAGTATCAGCCGGCTTTGCCGACAGAGATATACCCTCAGCCTATGTGAATTGAAACTTTCATCTGCGGACAGATCCAATTTATTTAGGGTCTTTTCAGATTTTTTTGCCCCTTTCTGGAGAATTGCACTTGCCCATAAAAATGTTGATTAGTGTTAAAGTTCAGAAATGTTGTGGAGGAAGTACTAAACGACATAGTCCATTATGGAAGTGGATCTTACTTTGCGAAAGATTTCGCGCCCACTAGTCATTTCAGTGGGTCATCGTATAACTTTTGAACCAGATGCAAATGTTGAACTTTTGTGAAGGCGGTACCATAAGGAGATAGAGTCCATATTGAAACCTCATCTAAGGCAGAAATTTCACGATGTGCAAAGTATGGACCAAATCGGTTATTTCCTTCAAGGGTTATAGTATGCACAAATTTTCCGAACGTTTTCGAACTTTTGTGGCGGAGGTACCGGAAGGAGTGGACCGGTATTGCCACCTTCCAACTGAAATTAAGTTTGAACCAAATATGACGAAGGCCAATTTGTGGTCCAAATAGGTTGATCAATTCGAGTGTTATCGTGCTCTCCAGCCACTACATATGGTGCCATAGGGGGGTTTTACATTTTTTCGGGCTGTTTTCTCAAGAAGTATGAACTTGCCACTGAAAAAAAAAACTTTTACCGTCGTAATTGAGTCACCGAATGCAAGTTGCTTCAACAAAAATCAAAGTGATTCGAGAGCAGGTCTTTAAGTGATTTTATTCGAAATTTAGTATGGGAGGTACCCGAAGGAGTGGACAAATATAGTTCATATTCGAACCTGATCTGTATCTGGTAGATATATTAGGATGTGTAAAGTATAGGCCAAATCGGTCACACCATGCAAGAGTAATCGTGAGCAAAAATTTTGCGAATATTTTCGAACTTTTGTGAGGGAGATACCTGAAGGAGTGGACCGATATGGCCTATTTTCTATCTTAAACTAAGTTTGTACATAATATTATGAGGGCCAAATTTTGGACCAATCGACAGATCCGTTCGAGAGTTGTCTTGCGCCACTACACACTGTCTTATAGAGGTTTCTTGCAACTTTTGGGCTATTTTCTCAAGATGTATGGACTTCCCCATGATGCAACTTGTACCCTCGTATGGGGGCATTGAATACAAGTTGTTACAGCAACAATCAAAGCGATTTTAGAGCAGGTCCTAAACTGAACTTTTCCGAAATTTTGTGTCGGAGGTAACCGAAGAAGTGGACCGATTGAGTCCATATTTAAACCTCATCTAAGGCTGGTAGAAATTTCACGATGTGCAATGTATGGACCAAATCGGTTATTTCCATCAAGAGTTATCGTGAGCACAAATTTTCCGAGCATTTTTGAACTACTGTGTGGGAGGTACCGGAAGAAGTGGACCGATATAACCCATTTTCGAACATAAACTAAGTTTGGACAGAATATTACGAAAGCCAAATTTTAAACTTTTGGATATTGAGGAAATTTATAAAATTTTTAAAGAGAAAATATTTATTAAAATTTATTTTGTGAGTTAAAAATGCTCCTTCTTATCAGCATCCGAAGCACTCGATTGTATCCGTCGAGGTTGCCTGTGTCTTATTCTATCTTATTGTGAAGAAATATGACATAACTGTGTGACTCCTGCAGATATTCGGAGATGTTTCAATTCTCTGTCAATTTAAGCTTTTTACGCTGTAATTTCGGTGTCCGCGGAATTATTTAGAGCTTTTCTTGGGTCAAAAATTATTAGAAAGCCCTGCTTTATCGACTGAAAGAAAATTCGGCGTTAACATTTCAACAATTCGCATCAAAAAACATGATTGTCCTATCCTCATGACCAAAAATAAATACCTATTTCTCGTAGTACTATCGGAAAAATGATCAGAAAATCATTTTACGAAAAGCTAGAAAAACATTTGTTTCTGTGTTTGATACGGGACATCATAGACTTTAAACCTGTATAATATTAACAAGTAAAAAGTCGTTAAGTTCGGCCGGGCCGAATTTTTTATACCCTCCACCATAAAATAGTCTTAATTAAAATGGAATAATTAGGGTCCTTTCACAATTTTAGATGTAACAACTTTTCGACAATGGATGGACTCCTACTGCCTCCCACTATTGCTTAAATTACGCTGTGAACACTAATGTTGGGGCAGAGATAATTCCTTTTGGAGATGAATGCCCTTGGTGTGTGTATATTAAAAACCCCGATGGACAGATGCGCCGTGAGTCGAACTTCCGAAAATCGGAAGGTACCGTTATATGGCGGCTATACCAAAACATGGACCTATGTTGACGATGTTTGGTGGAGATCTTTCAAGACCACTGAGAACCTCAAATGTCAAATTGCAGATAGTTCGGTTACAAATTGTGGCTATAATTCTCAAAATACCGAAAATCGGGAGGTACGGTTATAAGGGGGCCATACCAAAACATGGACCTATGTTGGCAATGTTTGTTGGAGATATTTCATGACCACTGAGAACCTCAAATGGCAAATTACAGCTAGTTCGGTTAAAAATTGTAGCTAAAATGCTCAAAATACCGAAAATCGGGTGGTACCGATATATGGGGGCTATACCAAAACATAGACCTATGTTGATGATGTTTGGTGGGGATGTTTCATGACCACTAAGAACCTCAAATGTTGAATTGCAGATAGTTCGGTTACAGCTATTTCGGTTAAAAACTGTAGCTAAAATTCTCAAAATACCGAAAATCGGGTGGTACCGCTATATGGGGGCTATACCAAAACATGAACCTATGTTGACGATGTTTAGTGGAGATGTTTCAAGACCACTGAGAACCTCAAATGGCAAATTACAGCTAGTTCGGTTAAAACTTGTAGCTAAAATTCTCAAAATACCGAAAATAGGGAGGTACCGATATATGGGGGCTATACCAAAACATAGACATATGTTGATGATGTTTGGTGGAGATGTTTCATGACCACTGAGAACCTCAAATGTTAAATTGCAGATAGTTCGGTTAAAAATTGTAGCTAAAATGCTCAAAATACCGAAAATCGGGAGGTACCGTTATATGGGGGCTATACCAAAACATGGACCTATGTTGACGATGTTTGGTGGAGATATTTCAAGACCACTGAGAACATCAAATGTAAAATTGCAGATAGTTCGGTTACAAATTGTGGCTATAATTCTCAAAATACCGAAAATCGGGAGGTACGGTTATAAGGGGGCCATACCAAAATATGGAACTATGTTGACGATGTTTGGTGGAGATGTTTCATGACCACTGAGAACCTCAAATGGCAAATTACAGCTAGTTCGATTATAAATTGTAGCTAAAATTCTCAAAATACCGAAAATCGGGTGGTACGGTTATAAGTGGGCCATACCAAAACATGGACCTATGTTGACGATGTTTAGTGGAGATGTTTCAAGACCACTGAGAACCTCAAATGTCAAATTGCAGATAGTTCGGTTACAAATTGTGGCTATAATTCTCAAAATACCGGGAGGTACCGTTATATGGGGGCTATACCAAAACATGGAACTATGTTGACGATGTTTGGTGGAGATATTTCATGACCACTGAGAACCTCAAATGGCAAATTACAGCTAGTTCGGTTAAAAATTGTAGCTAAAATGCTCAAAATACCGAAAATCGGGTGGTACCGATATATGGGGGCTATACCAAAACATAGACCTATGTTGATGATGTTTGGTGGAGATGTTTCAAGACCACTGAGAACCTCAAATGTTAAATTGCAGATAGTTCGGTTAAAAATTGTGGCTAAAATTCTAAAAATACCGAAAAGCGGGAGTTACCGTTATATGGGGACTATACCAAAACATGGATCACTATGAACCCTAAGTGCCAAATTATAGCTAATTCGGTCTGCAAATGTGGCGAATAACGTCAAAATACCTCAAATCCGGAGGTACCGTTATATGGGGGCTATACCAAAGAGTGGACCGATATAGCCCATATTCGAACTTGACCTGCCTATGGAAAAAAGACCCTCGGGTGCAAAATTTCAGCACTCTATCTCAATTATTGCGGACGCTAGAGTGATTACAACAGACGGACAGACAGACGGACAGACGGACATGGCTAGATCGTCTTAAAATTTTATCCTGATCAAGAATATATATACTTTATAGGGTCGCAAATGATTAGTTCGATGTGTTACAAACGGAATGACAAACTTAATATACCCTCCATACTATGGTGGAGGGTATAAAAACATATATTTATTAGCTTTAAGATAAATAAGTTAACATTCACAGCAATATAGGTGCCTTATTCTACTGGTGTGGAGTGTATGTTAGATTTTGTTGAAAGTAATTGATAAAAAACAAATGACACTAATTGCAAAATCAATTTATGTAAATTAAACAAATGCTAGAATATATTTTTTATATCCTCTTTCTATGGTTAACATTCATTCCCTATTGTATCCGCCATTCGCATGATCCTAATCGTTATTTAATTGCATAAATTTCGATCACATTTAGAATAGATATCTGCATCAATCGAGAATCGTATGGAAAGGATTTTTTTGAATAATTTATCAAACATAAAAATGATTTATTGTCTACGCCTAGTGACAGTCACATAGATGGACATTCGCATGGTTGTTGTAACAAAATATGCAAAATATGTGTGGAAGTAAATATTACAAACATACGGCATGATTACCGTTTGCTGAGATTGATTTGATAGCTTAGTTTTGTGGCAAAGACAAATTAAATAGTAGAGGATGGTTGATGTACTCAAATCAGAATAACTATAAAAAAACATCCAAAATGCCAGTTTTATTTTCGATATCAGTTCTAGTGCATTGCAAATAATACTAACAACTTAGTGACCAAAAAGCATTTGGATAAAAATCAACTAAAATTATTTTGAATAAATTGAATTGAAATTGAAATAAAGTTAAAATGATTTACGAAAAGCGACAATTTCCGTAGTGGAAATACAACTATCTTCTATCAAATATTTTGCAAATATTTACAATTAAACACATATGTATTTACTATTTGCGGTACACATTCCAATTATTTAAGGCGCCGGTAAAACTTTCAATTTATATAAAAACAAGTAAGAAAAGTCTATAGTCGGACGGAGCCGACCATGGGATACCCTATACCACTATCCCTGGACAATCACTCTCCACGGAACTTCTTTTCAATGATTTAATTATAAAATATCAGAGATGTAATGTATAATACTTATGACCAAAACCAAAAAGTTACCTAGCATGACAAAGACATTTTAGTAGCAGGAAAGGAAAATTTAGTTCATACAAACTAAAATGTAATGAAACCCACTTATGTAGTACAGTCGAAATCGCTTATAACGTCGGTCAAGGGACCGACCAAAATCGGACGCTACCCAGCAAAATGTTTGTAGCCAAAAAAGTAGTTGAATCATGAGTGCAAGTGCTTCTGGACTACATCTTTTTACGTGAAAGAAGTCATGATTTTTACAAGGGCATGGTGCAGTGAGGATACTGTCTAATTTGTATCTTTATCACATATTTTGCATGACTCTGTGGAAGTCAATAAAGAAGCATTTCTTAAGAAGTTTTCGTGTATTTTTGAGCAATAAAAGCGAATTCTCTACTATAAAAAGTAAAAAATAACCATAACGGATCATGTTTTTTGCTGTTTAAAAGTCGTTTTGCAAAAAACTCATAAATTGTTCATATACAATAAATTCGATGATATGGATACAAATCGGATGTTGTCAAAAGATATGTATCTATCATGACCCTCTGTGGACTGCTTCGGAAAGAAGCTATGAAAGTACTACTTCATCATGAAGTAGTTCAATTTTATTTTGCTGGGTATAAGCGATAGTCGTTATAAACGATACTTATAAAAGAGGTGAAATTATATTATGTAGAGTGACTTTTGGGTATAAATACATTGTTTTATTACTTTTTCATCTATATGCATACGTATGAATGACTTAAAAACAAAATAATAAAAAATAACTATATTAAATACATTCTTCAGCAGATATAATTTCGCAACTTTGGGATATGCTTATCTGGTTATCTTTAAAATAGCCTGTTACATATTTAAGTTTGGGCTTTTGAATTCCAACATAAGCTTTAAATTTAACTCAGATCTGAGTTCTGAAAGGGACTTTTAAAACACATTCTTTACTTGTAACATCTTCTGAGTAAATACATTTTTGAAGTGTTTCTTCAGCTAGACATGCCTATGACACTGACAGTAATTGAAATTCAGGTCCTGTAGTATCCTCAATTTCTTCGTTAGAATTGTCTCCATCTTCCAATATTATGTCGTCGTTGAAAACATTGTCATCAATGGGAACTTATTCATCAATGTCTTCTACGTGCTGGCAGAAATGAGAATGAAGATAAATGTCTTCAGGATCGCTTAAAGGACCATTGACAATCGCGCATGATGAAAACAATTAGCAATGGCAGACGACGTTACATTTTTCCACCCTTCATATAACAATAACACGGCATCCAACACATTTAATTTCGTAATTTGATCCTTTTCTATTCTTGCAGGATAGTGGATATTTTCCGATTCCGGCAATGTGATTTTAATAGGCCTTGGTCCATGCGTTGAAAACAAATGTGACATTGGGTGGTAACAATTTAAGCTTTATTGACTTCAGAGCGTCTCCATGTGAGTCGTAAATCAGTGGTTCAACCCCATCTTCGAACATGTTGCGCATATGTTTGGTATTTTGTTGTTGTTTGAGTTTACAAAATATACATACAACAAAATATTGAGAGCATTTTTATACCCTACACCACTATGTGGGGAGGGTATTATAAGTTGGTTTTGCCCAAACAGTTTGTAACGCATCGAAATAATGGTCGTAGACCCATACTTAAATATACAAAAATGAATGTCTCGACGAGCTGAGTCGATCTGGCTATGTGTGTCCGTCCGTCTGTCCATCTAAACTTTGTAATCACGCTACAGGTCGCAATTTTGATCGGATCGTCACAAAATTTTGGGTGTTGATGAGGGTCCTGGAGGGGAAGAAGCCTATTAATTTTAGTGATGATCGGATAATATTCAGGTGTCGGAATGGGCAAAAGACGTATGTTGATAAAAAGACAACGTTTTTTTTTTTTTTCAAAGCGAATATCTCAGCTTCTATAAGGGGTATACCAAAAGCAAAACCTGGCAAAGTAGAAAATATCACCTTTCTAATGGTGTAAAGTAAGTTCTCGTAGGTGATCAAACAACGAAGATATTACAATAGTCGCAAATAAAACCCAAATTTTCATTCTTGCGATTTTAATTATAATGACGAATATCACAGCTTTGGTTGGGGACTTTCCAAAAGCAAAGCCTGACTATGATAGTAGAAGATTCCATCTTTACAATGATGCAACCAAGTCGGCGTAGGTGACTAACTAACGGAGATATCGTAATAGTCGGTAATACATCCCATTTTTTCATTTTTTTGGAAATCACGCTACTTTTCATTTTTGCGATTTTAATAATAATGACGGATATCACACCTTTGTTTGGGACCTTTTAAAAGCAAAGCCTGACTAAGAAAGTAGAAAATCCCATCTTTAAAATTATTCAAATTAGGTTGGCGTAGGTGGTCAAATAATAGAGATATCGCAATAGTCGGTAATGCACCCCTTTTTTCCACTTTTTCTGCAATCACACTACAGGTCGGAATTTTGATCGGATCATCACGAAATTTTCTCACAGAGAGAGGAGCCTATTGATTAATTATTTTGGTTCCGTTCGCCTTAAGTCATTTGGTGAAAAAAGCCACATAGGTGAAAACTTTCGTATCTCCGTAAAAGAAATGTTTTCGAGTGAAAAGATTATGCACAGGGGTATTGGTGTAGGGTATCACATAGTCGGACCCGTACCGACTATAACCTTTTCTCACTTGTTTCTTCTTCGTATGGTTCGATGTTATAACAGATAGCAAAATTCAAATATTTCACAAAAAACCGACGTTACAACCGATATGACGTTATAAGCGACGACGTTATAGCGATATTTATTTGTGTGGAATATAAAGGGCAGAAATTCGGGACTTTTGGATTTGTCGTTATAAGCGATATGACGCTATAAACGACGACGTTATAAGCGATTTCGACTGTACTACTACTTCCGTTGTTTAACCGCTACGTTATTGAAATTTTTACCAATTTCACACAAAAGTTTCAGTCCATTTAACCCGCTAAGTATTATCTGATCTTCACGTTGGTTTGTACGCTTCTTCTTCATCATAAACTCAAACTTTGTTTAAAATTTTGCGGGTTATTATTTTGACCTACAGAGCCGCTACAAAATTGGTTAAAATTTTGTTTTTGGTCCATTTCATTCCCTGAACATTTCACGATCATCACCAAAAACTAATCATTTCTATTCTGGCCCGAACCCAACCTCCTTAAAAATTCGTTACAATCGGTCCATAATTGCGGCCTTAAGCTTGTTTACAATTTTTAATGGACAGACACACATCGCTAAATCGCTTTATCTCGTCGAGATATGAATTTTGGCATATCAAATAAGGGGTCTAGGACGAATATTTCGTGGTGTTACATATACTTTTGGAGAGACAATATGTAGCATGGGATAAAAATTTGGTTCTCTACACAGAACCCATTATATATTAGGCAGTAGGCACGTTATCTAGCAAACACTTTATTGCAATTTACATCAGAGGAAAGGTCAGTAGTTTTTTCCCATATGTAGGCTACTTTGCGAAATATATATGTCCTCAAGGAATTAAAATATCGGCCAAAAATTAAATTTTTATATTTTTTATACAAAAGTAATGGTCCATTTCACCCGCTAAAGAATATCAGATCGTCAGTCAAAATTGTAGGAATCTTTTTCGACCTATACTCTTACCCGGTGCAAAATTTCGTGACTATTGATGTATAATTGCGACTTCTAGCGAGTTTATTATTACACTACAAACAAATAACGGAATATATTAGGCTGTAACTCTGTTATCTGATCATGCGCACCAACATAATTGACATCAATTGAAAGGTCAAGCGTTCCACTTTCAAGTATATCTCACTTGTCCGGATTGTCACTTCCAGGAATTAAGATATAAGCTGTATATTAAAAATGTTCACAATTTTCACACAAAAGTTTTGGTCCATTTAACCGTCTAAATATTATCCGATCGCCATGTCAAATTGCAAGCTTCTCCTTTGTGATATACTCTTACCTTATTTAAAATTACGCGTTGATCGAACTATTATTGAGACCTACAGAGCCGCTAGAAAATTGGATAAATATTATGTTTTTGGTCCATTTCACCCGCCAAATATTTCACGATCATCACCAATAAGAATAGGGATCTATTCTGATCTGAACCCGACCTCCATACAAAATTTCGTGACAATCGGTCCATAATTGCGGCTTGGAGCGTGTTTACAATTTATAATGGACAGAGGGACGGACGGACGGACACACATCTCAAAATCGCTTTATCTCGTCGAGATATGAAGATTGGTATACCACATTGGGGGTCTCCGACGAATATTTCGCGGTGTTACATGAATTTTTACCAAAACAAACTTATAATACCCTTTTCCACATTGTGGTATAGGGTATAAATACTATTTCAAAAATCCCAATTTTATTTTGTAATGAAGAAATACGTATTGACTTTAAGAAAGAAGATACTTGTTTATAAAACACTCATACCTTTTTTGGCGCACTTTATTCAAAACATTTTCCAACCTCTGATCTTAAAATTATCACATAATGTGCAATGTTGAATTTACCTGAAAGTATAGGTATAACGAAGATACATTATTAAGATGTTGAGCAAAAAATATATACTATTAAATTGTTTATTATGTTCTTAAATACAATTTTAATATTTACTTATTCTAAGATTTGTGTATGTAAACGTAAGTATGCATAAACCCATATGTTCTGAATATTTATTTTAATTTTTGTAATTATGTACGTAACTAATCAAAAAATGCGAAGTTGTGGTCGTGGAAGTTTCATGTAGTTGCATTCTTCTTCTTCGAGAAACATAAACTGTGGAAATGTTGGGAAAACGTATAGGCTTATGTTTTCGTTTTCGTTGTATTTTCGCAACTACAAACGTCCAAGTTTTCATGAATAACACTTAGGTACATATACACTAACATAAATATTGAAAATATTCTTGTTTATGCGAAAAGTTAACTATTAACCATTTTATTTATAAAACAGCAAGTTTTCTTTATCACTATGAATATTTATCACTTTTGGTTATTTAATTTGAACGATTTTATATATGGAGACTGAACCAGTATGTGTTGTTTTAATACAATGACTGTCGTTTCATATGCCGGGAATAAGGATGTTGCATTAACCCTTCCCATGATGTTACGAAATTATAAGCGAAAACTTCCAAAGGGAAAAAATAAAAAATAATAAAGTGACTGTGAATCAAATAAGCAGTGGCTGATAAATCACCAAATCTGGAGGATACTCTTTGAGTAAATGTCGATGGAACGATAAGGTGAGTATGTAGTGTCTTCAATATAAAGTTTGCTCAAGAGAAAATATATGTTTTGGGTTTTGGATTTAGGTTAGTAACCCACTCCTAAAACACTTGCCCCATGTATACCTCTGATGTTGACTGACACTAATCTGGGGACAACTTGGTCGGCATTAGTGACACCTAATTACTTCCATACAAAAGTGCTGAATTTTGATTATTGTGTATTTATACCATACACCAAACTGTGGAAATGGTATTATGTCTTTGTGCATTTGTATGTAATATGCAAAAGGAAACGAGATAGACCTATAGTTCCTTTGAGGCATATACGAAGGCTGCACAAAAACTACCTGACTTAGGCAACAACGCGTATTGCCAGGAGCCATTTGAAATTTTTTTTGGATAGATTGACAGTTTTTAGCCTAAGCTTACTCAGGACAGTTTGTCGTACGACCATGTTATGTGTTGTTTACAGTGACTTGAAAAAATCCCTTTGCAAAAAAATGGAATTTACTTGTGAACATTTTCGTCCAAGAATTTTTCACAACTTTTGACGTAGATAATCACCGCAAGAGTGTATCGATCAAATTAAATCTTTATATGTCAATAAAGGACCATCCTATAGGACTAGAAAAACTGGGCATTTCATCCACCAAATAACATTTGATATTGCATAAACAACTGGGCGCAAAAATGGATTTTTCTCGTAAGATCCAGCAAAATTGGACAATCGCTCAAAAAAAGGCTACTGTGGATTGGTTCAAGAAATTGAGCATAAAATTGATCACGTTTATAAGATTGTCCAGACGACGAATCTAGTATCTATGCTTAGGAGCCTGAAGCAAAGCAGGAATCGACAGTTGAGGTAATCGAAAGCGAGCCAAATCAAACGAAAGTTTGTTTCTTCAGAAAAACTTAACGTTTGCCTGAAGTCTCCTGAGAAATTTGAAAAACGAGCTAGAGAAGGCGAATCATTCTGCATCATGACAATTCGAGAACATCGACTCAAACCAGCGCCTGTTTGACCGGACAAAACGTGGAATTGATGGGTCATCCGTCGTACAGCCCTGACTGGGGATCCAATGACTTCACTTGATTCCAGCACATCAAGAAAAGGGTGTGGTCAACGTTTTTTGATTGCCTGAGAACACTGTAAAAACGTTCAAAAACCATGTTTTGGAGGTGTCTCAATCGGAGTCGAAAAAGTGCTTCACTGATAGATTTGAGCGCACGAAAATGTGTATAAATCATACTGGAGACTACATAAATCATACTGGAGACTACATAGGAAAACAATAAAATCGTTTTTGATTTTAAATATTCGCGTTTTTAGTGTTAGGTCAGATAGTTATCGTTCAGCCCTCGTACATAGAGTCACTTTCTGAGTCGATTTATGCATTTCCGTCCGTCTGTCCATGTATTTTTGTAATCAAAGTACAGGTCGCATTTATTGTCCCATTCAAATAAAAATTGGGGAAGATAATTTTTTTGGTTCAAATTTGTATACAGCTCCCATACACATTTTCGCCCGATTTGAGGTTTTTGATGCACCAAACACGCAAATTCTGTCCGATTTCAATGAAATATGAAATGTGTGACGGAATTAATTCTAGAAATTAATTCTAGAGGAATTAATCTAGAATTAAGTTTGCCAAATTATATTGAAATCGGTTCAGATTTGGATATAGCTCCCATGCATATTTTCACCAATTTTGAAGTATTTGGGGCATCAAACACGCAAATTCTGTTTGATGAAAATTTAAACATACGACAGAATTTGGTGTAGAAATAAGTTTGCCAAATTGGTCTAGAAATAAGTTTGCCAAATTATGTTGAAATCGATTGAGATTTGGATATAGCTCCACCGGATTTGAGGTATTTGGTACACCAAACACGCAAATTCCGATATCAATGAAATTTGAAACGTGTGAACGAATTTGGTCTTGAAATAAGGTTGCCAAGTTATATTGAAATCGGTTCTGATTTGGATATTGCTCCCAAATATTTTCGCCCGATTTAATATATTTCATGCACCGATCACGCAATGTAGGTATAAGTAATTTTGATTAAAATTGGAATGTTAAGGATGTAGATAAGGTAACAAAATTTAATTTAATTCGGTTCGGAGATAAATGTAGCTCCCACATATATTTTATTTTGAAGTTCGGACAGATAAAGAGCGGTATGTAACAATATTGACCTATTAAAATTTTTAAGATATATATTAAGGTATAAATAAATTTTTAAGATTGATGTGCATTTTCTTTCACATTTATCTAGCTCATAAGCTGTTATATGTACCGGAAACATGGAAGGCGTCCAATAAATCTATTGTTTTTCTCCTCCGAGCAATTTCATTACTGAGGAGAAACTGTGTAATTATTCAATGTCGTACGCATATTAACTGTGGTGTAGGGTATCACATAGTCGGCTCCGACAGACTTTGATCTTTTCCTGACTGGTTTTTAACAGAATTATAATCTTTTAATAGATAACTGGACTTATAATATACCTCTATATACAAATCTATATCACAGTCATGTTCATATTAACATACATACATACGAATAATACATACATACATAATAATATGAACTCATAATACAATTGACAATCCACATTGCCACAGCATGTATGAATGGTGTCTGTTCGTTGTGCTATGTCCGTCGATATGACAATCAATACGATAGACAAAAATAATTATATCAGAGTACAAGAGAATTATGTATGTACACGAAAACAATCATAAATGAGACGAAGAATTTCTTATGACATAATAAATACAATTACGACAACAAATGAATCTCGACCAACAGAAAGAATTATAATTACCGATGATAAAATCATGAATGCAAAACAGAGAGAAAATAACAACAAATAAACGAAAACACATAAGAAATCATCTTAAATTGTACGTATGTTGTCATAATATGATTCATACATTGACAACTATTAACGATTCAAGTAGTATTCCACTGTCGATGAATGTTTGGATGAATGAATGAAGAGCACCGTTGTATGGTTTCCACATAAATGTTGTAAAAAAAGTAAAATTTTGATCAAAGGGAATTGAGAGAAGAAAGTAAAAGTGATAATACTTGCAAACTGATGTAGAAAACATACATTGATGATGGCGATGATGCACAGTGGATGCAGTTGTATGAAAGCAGCGATCAACACTTATTTTCAATATGGTCACAACATTTTAATAGGGACACAATAAATATTATATACATGACAAAAAGTGCGGGGTAAGTCCATGTATTGGTACAGATCCTATACAACGTATCTCCCAAATTCGATGTATTTTATTGGTTTTCTTTCGGTATCAATGCTGATTGCCTTGTGAGTTGACATTTTGCATTCTCATGAGACAAGCAATTATTCTACAAAAATATCAACAAAAACAGATTCAGAGACATACTCCACACGAGTATGCATATGTTTAACTTTATTAACTTCATAGATTCTTTAAACTATCACCAGTATGCAAAATGAATTAGAAGTGGGAATGGGTAACCAACATCCAAATGACTCCCAAAATACAACCTTAATTTAGATATTCTATACAGTTATGATTATTAAAATTTTAAAGTATTTTATTTATATTATTTTTCTTTGGAGTCGATGTAGTATTTGCCTCTCTTTAGAAGGTCCAATTATATCCCTTAACTTTTCCACCTGACTTTCATTGTGAACAATGAATGCGAACACTGTATGATGGTAATTCAATCGAACGCAACTATGGCTGTCTTTTTTATTCAGTTAATTGTCGGTACTTCTTTTGAAAGTATTTAAGTCTTCTTTGTGTTGTCATTGGTATTAATTGCAAAAGCTGTATTTATACGACATACAATAATATAACTTCAAATGGAAAAGAAATTGATATTGACTCATTGAAATGAAGTTATCGCTCCACAAAAATAAATGAATGCCAGAAAAAGGTCAGTATTCATGTAAGGTGGATGGGAGACTTAAATAAGACCTTTATTTTGTCAAATCCAATCATGACCTCTTCTTGGTCTATTTAATATTCCCATGAAAAAGAGGTTCTCCCAACATCCCAGAGAGGAAGGCTTTTTCATATGAATGTGAACACCTGGATAGTATATGCAATAGGGTGGGGCGATTTGAACGTCACAAGTGGTGCGTCGCCGTTCGGATTCCTGGAATTGTATTGAGCAAAAAAGTCTACTAGAGTATATGTCTACGGTGAAAATAGAGCCTGCCGATTTTGACTTTAAGTCTTTTTATCCACGTTGTTTGGATATTTTGGCATGTAATAGCCAAAACATTGAGATTTTCGATCCAAAACTGGGACAAAAATTGTAGCCAAGACAAAAATTAAGTACTCTCTAGTACATCTCAAAAGCATAGGAACGCTTCTTCAGGCAGTTTTGGCCTTGAGACAGCGCACAGTTTTCGATAAATATCGATAAATGACACTGTGCAACAAACTTAACTTAACATTTTAGGTTCCCAGTGTCACAAAACATCTCCACCAAAAATCGTTAACATAGGTTTATGTTTCGGTATAACCCCCATATAACGGTACCTCCTGATTTTCGGTATTCCGAGAATTTTAGCAAATTTTTTTGTCTGATCCACCTGTAATCTGTCGTTTAAGGTTCCCAGAGGTCATAAAACATCTCTACCAACATTTTTATGGTTTTAGCTACCTTTTTTGACAGAAGTACCTGCAATTTAACATTTGAGGATCACAGTTATCACAAAACTACTCAACATAGGTCCATGACACGGTGTAGCCCCCATGTAACGGTACTTCCCTATTATCGGTATATGGGGATTTTAGCTATATTTTTTTTGGATCCAGAGCACATAAAACATCTCCACCAAAAATTGTCAACATAGTCTATTTTTTGAAATAGCCCCCACATAACGCTACCTCCCATTTTTTTTTTTGGATTTTAGCTAAAATTTTAACCGAACTAGCTGCAATTTGCATTTGATTTTCTCAGCGGTCACAAAACCTATCCACCAATTATTGCCAAAACATGGACCTATGTTTTGGTATTGGGCCCATATAACGGTACCTTCCTATTATAGGTATTTCAGGAATTTTAAATACTTTTTTACCGAACTACGTGTTGTTTGACATTTGAGGTACACAGTTGTCACAAAAATTGTCAACATAGGTCGATGTTTGGTATAGCATCCATGTAACATTACATCCAATTATAGGTATTTGGGGAATTATATGTACTTTTTGGTCGAACTTCCTGTTATTTGACATTTGAATTTCCCAGTGCTCACAAATCTTCTCCACTAAAAATTGTCAACATAGGTCCACGTTTTGGTATAACGGTACTTCCCGATTTTAGTTATTTTGAGGATCTCAGCTACAATTGTTAACCAAACTTGCCGTATTTTGCCATTTGGGGTTCCTAGCAGCCACAACACCTCTCCACTGAAATTTGTCAATTTAGGTCCACACTTTGATATAGTCAGCATATAAAGGTGGCGCACTATTTAAACATTTTTTGATACATTTTCTAACTTTATATAACCATTTGGGTTTTCGTGGTTACAAAATATCTCCATTTAAAATAGTGGACAGGAAGGAAAATTAACTAATATGTATTTCATGCTGGAGGGTATAAAAACGCTTTTTTACTTTTTATACTCTCCATCATAATAGAGGATACAATTAAATTTATCATTCCGTTTGTAACACATCGACATATTCATCGGACACCCTATAAAGTACATATATTTTTGATCAGGGTAAATTGTAAGTCGATATAAACGTGTCCGTCTGTCCGTCTGTTGAAATCAAGATTCAGCCCGCAATTTTTAAGACAGAGCTTTGTAATTTGGTATAGAAGTTTCTATTACTCCTAGGATGTTTGGTACTGCAACGTTTTGTTATAGCCCCCATAGAACGGTAGCACCCGACTTTCGATATTTTGAAGGTTTTAGCTTCTTAGTCTTCGTTGGAAGTACAAAACTTTCCCCCGGAAATATGTCGGTATAGGTCCACGCCTTCATTTGCCCCCATACAACGGTACCTGCCTATTTTCGGTATTTTGAAGGTTGTGCCCACAATAATCCACCGGAATGACTCAAATTTAGTATTTGGTTTTCATTTGGGGTTTTAAAAGTTTGATATGAAATTTGTCGGTATAGGTCCACGCCTTAGTATAGCCCCATAAAAAGGTACCATTCGATTTTCGGTGTTTTGAAGGGTTTAGCCTCATGATCATACCGAAATGGCTAAAATTTGGTACTTAGTCTACGTTGGGGTTATAAAACTTTCCCCAGATATTTTTCGGTATAGGTCCACGCCTTCATATTGCCACATAGAATGGTACCTCCCAATTTTCGGCAACCCACTGATTTGGCTGAAATTTGCTATTTAGTCTTGGAGGTAAAAGCCTTTCAGACTGAAATTTGTCGGTACAGGTCCACGTTTCGATATAGCCTCCATAGAAAGGTACCTGCCGATTTTAGTAATTCTGAAGGTTGTGACATCAATTTTACTATCAATTGCCAGATCGCGTAATTCATATCTGGCACAAAATTTTATTTTTGAAAATGAAAAACTGAGACAATCTGTCTGTCGGCCCAGGTTTTGATACATCCCCTAAAAACGGTATCACCGAAATTTCGTACTTAGTCTTCTTTGGGGCTACAAAACTTTCCCCAGAAATTTGATAGAACAATACCTCCCGATTTTTGGTATTTTAAAAAAACTCCCAATGGGATTTATGTCCGTTTTTAAATTAATTTGTTTTTTTATTTCCAATCTATACGAAAATCTTTATATATAAAACTCAATTGTCGTTTGTTGGTAATTGAATCAGTTGAAAACGGCCACGCCCACTTTTCCGCCCACTTTTATAAATATGTTATATCTACGGAACTACTCTATAGATTTTCCTGAAATTTGCAGGGAACGTAAAGTGATGGCCCCCGGTTGAAATAGGCTACATATTTGGTTGAATTTCGGATCGGGCGGGGTACCTCCCCTATGCCCTATTTTTGTAAAAATGCAATATTTGCAACAATTACAAATGTATCGCCTTGAAAATTAATTTCCGAGTCAATGGCGATTGTGTCTCCGACCTTACGTGCCTATTTGGGGCATTAAGACTGGACAACGCCCACTTTTTTAAATATGTTATATCTACGAAAGTACTAAATCGATTTTCCTGAAACTTTCAGCGAATGTACAAGGTTGGTCCCCGATAAAAAAGGCTACATATTTTTTGACTTTCGGATCGGGCGGGTACCTCCCCTATGCCCTATTTTTGTTAAAATGCAATATTTGCAACAAATACGAGTGTATCGGTTTGTGAATTTATTTGCGAGTCAATGGCGATTGTGTCTCCAACCTTACGTACTTATTTTGTGACTTAAGATCAGACCACGCTCACGGCTGGACCGATTTTCGACCTGGGTTTTTATGCAAAGAAAATTTGACCATGCCCACTTTTACGCCCAATTTTTTCAATTTTCTATTTTTATCATTTCAAAAAAACTACTGAACCGATTTTCCTGAAATTGCCAGGGAATGTACAAAGATGGTCCCCGCTTAAAATAGGCTACAAATTCAGTTGAATTTCGGAAAGGCCGGGGAACTTCCCCTATACCCTACTTTTTTAAAAATGTTATATTTACAATAATTACGAATGTATCTATTTGGAAGTTAATTTGCGAGACAATTGTGGTTGTGTCTCCGACCTTACCTACTTTTTTAGGAACCACAGACTTGACCATACCCACTTTTTAAAATATGTTACATCTACAAAACTACTCAACCGATATTCGTGAAAATGTCAGGGAATGTACAGGCATATTTTCTTGAATTTTGAAGAGGGCATATTTAAAAAAACGCCTTACCTTTATGAATAAAAATCAAATGCTGTCATAACCCAACTTAGGTTTTTTGGAAAGAAAAGTTTACCACGCCCCCGAAAACAGGTTACATATTTTATTGAATTCCAGAGGGGGCGGGGTACCTCCCCTATGCGATATTTAAAAAAAAACCTTATATTTGCAAAATTAAGTATGTATCGGAATAAAAATTGACGGATTAATCTACAATCTAGGTACTTCTTTGGGGCCTATAGGCCCGACCAAGCCTGTTTTTTTTGTATGTCATAACTCCAATACTACTGAAGGGATTTCCATAAAATTTGCAGCAAAAGCTCAAAGTTTGCCGTTGTTATGTGGGGTACCTTCCCCATGCCTTTCTGTTAAACGCTATATGTATAAGCCAAACTTATGATTATATCGGTTTCACCATACATTTTGGTAGGCAATGAAGTTGTGTGCACCCTAGGACCGGACCAGGCCCACTTTTTTAATGTGTTATATCTTGAAAACTGATGACCACGCCCACTCTTTTCAAAACATTATTTTTCCAAAACTACTGACCCTATTTTTCAGAAAATATTCAGGAATGTCCCGTGGTCCAAAATGCTATATATTTGTAGACGAATTTCGGGGTCTATTATTTTATAATCGGTGTATTTGTTAAACTTATGAGTGCATCACGTTGCAAAGTAGTTTTCGAGACAACGATGGTTGTCCCCCGATCAAGAAAAACTATATATTTACAAATGTACTTAAATGGTGAGGTTCAACGGTCCATTAGCCATGAAAAGCTAAAACATATATGTCTAAATAAGGGGGAG
Organism: Musca autumnalis; assembly: GCF_047663935.1. NCBI lineage: Eukaryota > Metazoa > Arthropoda > Insecta > Diptera > Muscidae > Musca > Musca autumnalis. The sequence continues at coordinate 64,262,110 of NW_027412088.1, forward strand.
AATTCGATTTAATCATTTTTTTAACTTTTATTATTAGATCGCTTTAGGATAAAGACAGTGACATGGACGATAATAAATCCTAAAAGGCACAAATTGGCGAAAAATCCGACAAAGTCCGTAAGAGAAAAGAAAGGTTACAGACAAAATCTGGTAGAAAATACCTACTTTTGAATTAAAACTCATTACGACGGGCCAGCAACGCGGACCGGGGTCTGCTAGTTTCAAAATAAATTTAATTTCGTAGACATTTTCCCTTTCATAAAACAATTTATAATTGATTCAACATTTAAACAAAAATTAAAAAGAAAATCGTGCGATTTTTACAAAACTATTTGCTCATTTTAAGAAAATGTAAAGTTATTTAAAAATATGTAAAATTTGCATTTAATTCAATTGCCATTTTAAAATAAATACATTGTCGCAGGTGAATATTTTTTGAAAAAACGCACCATTTTTTGTACTATTTTAGAAAATTAAAAATTGTTTGTAAGAACATGTAAATACTTTCTGAAAAAAAAAAAAATTGCGTGATTTTTTCAAAAATATTTTCACTATTTAAGAAAAAAAGTTTTTTTGTAAAAATATGCACAAACCTTCTGCAAAATAAAAAGCTCCGCAAGCGAAAATATTTTTGAAAAAAAATCTCGCGATTTTTTACAAATATATTTTTACTTTTTAAGAAAATAAAAAGTTGCTTAAAATATGCAAATACTTTCTGAAAAACGAAAAGCGCCACAGGCGAAAATATTTCTGAAAAAATCGCGCGATTTTTTTCAAAAATTTTTCACTATTTAAGGAAATAAAACGTTGTTTTAAAAATATACAAACACCTTCTGAAGAACAGAAAGAGCTGCAGGCGAAAATATTTTTGAAAAAATAGCGCGATGTTTTTAAAAAAATATTTTCACTTTTTAAGAAAATAAAAAGTTTTTTAAAAGTATGCAAATACTTTCTGAAAAACGAAAAGCGCCGCAGGCGAAAATATTTTGAAGAAAATCGCGCTATTCTTTCAAAAATATTTTCACAATTGAAGAATATATAAAATTTTTTAAAAATATGCAATTTTTTACTACAATAAATTAAGAAAAAATTATAAAATTAAAAAATTATATCTATATTAAAAAAAAATAAATAAATAAATAATAAAATAATAATAATGAATATGAATACGAAATGTCTTCGTCGAATACCATAGTTTGGTAAAATTTCTCCGAACTGATACTAACATAATTTCATAAATAAACCAAAAAATAATTTTGTAATTAAAAAAATGGTTGGGAGTTATGTCCGCGAATTTTGAGAGTTATGTCCGCAAAGAAAAGTGGACATAACGCCCAAAATCATTTTGGGAGTTATGTCCGGGCACCATAAACATAATTCTTATGATTTTACAATATAAAATGTTTACAGCAAAGAACTCTTCATTGAGTTCATGGTAAAAGATTTTTAAAGTCCGATGTAAAATTGGAGTAACACAATAGCTGGAAGAATCCGCCAAGCAATGATTTTTAAAGAATCGTATTCGATATTAGTATGTGCTTATTGTTAAATACACATACATATGTACATTGTTACAGATTACCTTAATGCTGTAGTTGGTCCATAGTAACGGATATTGTATATTTAATTTTGGCTGCCGTAAGTACTTACAAATTAACCTTCTAACCCATTATTTGAATAAGAGCGAGTCGCACCAAATAAAAAGCTATTTTTATTAATTTTCTCGTTTAGAGTTGAGCTTAATGACCGATGATGTTTGCAAGTGAGAAAAGAAAGCCGACAATTTGAACCCACACAACCACCAATTTATGTGACTAGTTTCGCAGCTCATCAGACATCGGTTGTGGGAGTGGCAACGTGTCGCCATAAAAAGTCGACAAAAAAGCCTAAAAAATAAATTGTAATTTTTGAATTGTTGAAGTGACTTTAAGTTTAATTTCACTACAGGAGATAATATTTTTGAAAAAAACGCAATTTTTTTACAAAAATATTTTCGCTTTTTAAGAAAATAAAAAGTTGTTTAAAAGTATCTAAATACTTTCTGAAAAACATAAAGCGCCGCAGGCGAAAATATTTTGAAAAAATCGCGATATTCTTTCAAAAATATTTTCACAATTGAAGAATATATACAATTTTTTAAAAATATGCAATTTTTTACTACAATAAATTAAGAAAAAATTATAAAATTAAAAAATTATGTCTATATTACAAAAAAAAAAAAAATAAATATATAAATAAATAATAAAATAATAATAATGAATATGAATACGAAATGTCTTCGTCGAATACCATAGTTTGGTAAAATTTCTCCGAACTGATACTAACATAATTTCATAAATAAACCAAAAAATAATTTTGTAATTAAAAAAATGGTTGGGAGTTATGTCCGCGAATTTTGGGAGTTATGTCCGCAAGGCAAAGGGGACATAACGGCCAAAATCATTTTGGGAGTTATGTCCGGGCACCATAAACATAATTCTTATGATTTTACAATATAAAATGTTTACAGCAAAGAACTCTTTATGATAAAAAATTGGCACTTATATTCTTTCCCGAGGTATTCTGAAGTCGCACATAAAGAAACAGCATGAACTTAAATTTTTTCCCCTTTACTTTCTCTTCTCTTGAAGAATTAAGTTTTTCTCAAAATTAATTTTTACCAATGAAAATTATTCGATTCCAGTAACAATTTATTTCAGAATGTGCGGACCAAAGAGGCTACTGATGTAGATTAGTAAGAATTCGGAAAAAAATAAAAGAGGACAGGATGACTTAAACCTAGTCCAAAATGACATTGATTACATATGCGTATATTTTCTCTTCTATCGTATTTTTAGTACAAATATACAAAGCCAAAACAAACCCACATTGTCACATTGTAGGGTAGAAAGCAACAACACAAACATCACCATTACCATCACGACTAGATCACATAGTGGTCAATGTCGAAAAAACCAATTCAATGGTCCCTGCCATCAATGAATGAAACATTGACAGTTTTTAATTAATTCCTTTTCACAAACAGTCGATATTTGGCAACGCTCATTGCCTGCGGCGGTGGGCGTTTAATGGATGAATGCCGCTTGTATTAATTTTTGTTGGTTGACATATCGAAAGGAAGTTGGTGTGTTATTGTTTATCCTGCTAGTGTTAGTGTCATGCATTGTTTTCATAGTTTTGTCTTGTTTCAATTGTTGTTTTGATTTTGTTTTGTAACTTCCTTAGTCTTGTTGATTGTTTTGTTACACTTTTCGATTGTAAATAAAATTAAGACAAACCTGTCCAAATCCCTGCTGATTTTGTTTTCCTTATCGGGGCAATTACGAAGGGACATAAAAGGAAGACTACCCTAACGATTCCTCTTTTTCAGTCGTTTTGGAAGAAGAAGAAGTGTGGGTACGAAACGACTTTGATTGTCAGCATAAATCATTATTGAAATGTTCGCTGATTTTGTGTTATCTTCATTGACTTCATGGTAAAAGATCTTTGAAGTCCGAAGTAAAATTGGAGTAACACAATAGCTGGAAGAATCCGCCAAGCAATGATTTTAAAAGAGTCGTATTCGATACTGGTATGTGTTTATTGTCAAATTCACATATACACATCGTTACAGATTACCTCAATGATGTAGTTGGTCCATAGTAACGGATGTTGTATATTTAATTTTGGCTGCCGTAAGTACTTACAAATGAACCTACTAACCCAAATAAAAAGGTATTTTTTAATGATTTTTTTAATAATTTTCTAGTTTAGAGTTGAGCTTAATGATCGATGATGTTTGCAAGTGAAAAAGGAAAGTCGACGATTCGAACTCACATAACCACCAATTTATGTGACTAGTTTCGCTGTTAGTTTTGTAGTGGCTTCTCTGTCATCGAATTTTCTTCTTTCAAGTGCAACGTGTCGCCATAAAAAGTGGACAAAAAAGCTTATAAAAAAATTATTTTTTTAATTGTTGAAGTGACTTTAAGTTTAATTTCACTACAGTCCACATTTTTATTTTGTCCGCAGATGTGATCGCTTACATTTACGTCAACAATACATACATGCTGTTCTGGCTAACAAAATATAGTTGGCCGACGTTGTTTAAAACCACACATACTCTACGCAACCTTTACTTATTACATAGTAATGAGTAAATAAGTGGTTTTGCCTCGTAATATTTTAAAGAAATTATTCATTATTGTTGTTGTAGTGGATTATTCGGCCTATGTGACTTCCAAATGTTTGCACGGGTTGTCCACGAGATATTTAGAAATCTATTAAAAGTACCAATATAAAGGAATGACTAAGTATTCGTCATAGCCTATAATACATACACATATGTATATGAGACCACATAAACCTGGAAATATTTTAGAGGTTCTCTCTAAATGAATTACTAATTGGCCTCCATAGATTGGTACCTCCTGATTTTCGGTAGTTTGAAGGTTCTGGCCTCAATAATCCACCGAAATGACTGAAATTTGGCATTTTGTCTTAGTTGTGGGTTTGGTTTAGGTTCAGGCCTTCATATAGCCCCCATAGAACGATACCTCCCGATTTTCGGTATTTTGAATGTTGTGGTTGTGGGTATAAAGTATTCCACCTGAAATTTGTCGGCATAGGTCCACATCTTCATGTAGCCCCCGTAGAATGGTACCTCCCGATTTTCGGTATTTTGAAGGTTGTGGCCTCAATATCCCACCGAAATGACTGAAATCTGGCATATTGTCTTCGTTGTGGGTATAAAACTTTCCAACTGAAAATTTGTCGGTATAGGTCCACGTCTTCATATAGCCTCCCATAGAACGGTACCTCCGATTTTCTGGTACTTTGAAGGATGTGCCCTCAATATCCCTCCGAAATGGCTGAAATTTGGCATTAAGTCTTCGTTGGAGGCATACAAGTTTCCACCGAAAATTTATCGGTTTTGGTCCACGTCTTCATATAGCCTCCATAGATTGGTTCCTCCTGATTTTCGGTAGTTTGAAGGTTGTGGCCTCAATAATCCACCGAAATGACTGAAATTTGGCATTTTGTCTTCGTTGTGGGTTCGGTTTAGGTTCAGGCCTTCAAATAGCCCCCATAGAACGATACCTCCCGATTTTCTGTATTTTGAAGGTTGTGGTTATACGTTCCTCTATTTTATTGACTTCTCTGAAGAGAATTTTAAACCGAAAAATTGTACACACAAATATTTTTGTACCTATTATTGAAATATTTTTTGCATAAGAAAATATGTAAAATCCATAAATTTTGCATAGAAATAAATGCGGCAAATTTTTTCGAAACCGGTTCAGATTTGAATATAGCTCCCTCATATATTTTGCGACCGATTTGAGGCATTTGATGCACCAAACACCCTATATCTGTTCAAATTTGACGAAATTTGAAATGTGTGAAGGATTTTGGCCTAGAAATATATATGCTTTCCAATATCGAAATCGGTTCACATTTAGATATACCTCCCATATATTTTACATAATTACAGTGCGGTAGGGTATCATATAGTTGGCCCTGCCCGAATTTTATCCTTTCGCTACTGGCTTTTTATTTATATTGAATGTGATCGCTAATATTTAAAGGTTAAAATTGTAAATGTAATGGATTGGAGGATAAGTATAGAAAAACTACACACATATATATACAAAGTACATACAAAGTGATCAAATGTTCCTTCACACTATATGGGGTAAAACAGAAATTAACTCAAATTAAACACAATAAATCAATTCACACCTTTTCCCACTCTATATTTTAATGAAGCCCTTAAATAATGGGCACCCTCCCACTTGATGATTAATATGAGACACTCTCATTTCTCTACTTATTTCAATTTCTTAACCATAATAACTGTTAATAAATAAAAACATGGTGGTCATGGTAACCTATCATAAAAACAACAACCTTAAAAAAACCACAGCTGTAACTCGACAACTACAGGAACCGGCTGTTGAATATGTCACATGTCGGAAATTAATGAAATAAACCTTTCCTGCTGGGCGATACAAAACTTGATAATTGATATGCAACCACCACCTACTTTCTGTGAATTACTTTATACAGGCTAAGAGAAACATGAATGTTCCTGTATGACGGGGAAAATGTCAAGGTGTCTACTCCTTGTTTCAGTTGTTGCTTTTGTTGTTGTATTTTCATTTCTATAAATGTTACTCATTATCTATTTATCAAATTCAAAGAAAAATAAATTCTTTTCTAGGCACGTTTGCATATAAAAAATCCTGCCCATCATGGTGAGTCCTTCCTTTTTTTGCCACTTGTTACATTCGTATGGTGTTTGTATTCCTTGAGAAATTGTAAGGCAGTTGTGTTAATGATTGTTTTTTCCCATAGCGACAATAAATGTGTATGTTCTCGCTATGTTGCAACTATGGCAAGTAAAGTGGGAATTAATTTGGGGTAAGTGGGCAGAATTTACATAAGAATATACACTCCGTTCCATGTCAATAGTACATTTCAAATTGCTTTTTGTTGCTTCAGTTTAGTCGATATCCGTGGAATAACCTCGGGAAAGTTTATATATCTTTGTTTGTAATTTTATGAAGTATCTTTCAACAATAAGTTTGGCTTCGATAACGTACCGTTATAATTTTTTTTAATTTTCTTGCAAAAAGCCCAGCTTTTGTACGGTTTAAAGTGTTTCATCGGAATAGCACATTCTTTAGTAACCTGAGTAAAAATGCAAATTTTGAATGCTACTGTTACGATTCTTTAAAATTGGAATAAATAAAAGCTATTTCAAGTTTCAAACGCTAAAATTGGTCGATGACTTTAATACCGGGAAAATAAGACCTTATGAATGATGTGGACTTTACTGGTCTATAATACGTTCAAAAGTGTACAGTTTCTTCTTTGTTTTATAAAAAAAAAAACAAAACTAAAGAAAAACGAAGGAATGAAGAGAGATGGTGCAAAATAAACTTGAAATTCTACTAAAAATTGGGTATTTTTCATCGAGAAACTTCAAATTCCTACGACTCCTATTCCACAATACGGGTCAATGATGGCATTAAGATAAGTTAATAGTCAGGTGATTTCTATTGCTCTGGGTCTGAGCCAACATATTATAAAGAAAAAAAAACGAGATCCTTCCTATACACAGAAAGAATAAATGAGTGTTTCAGACAATTTGGAGTAAATTTAGCAATGTCCGTCCGTCTGTCTGGCTGGTGCGCACGATAACTCTCGAACATTTGGCGTTAGTAATATTTTATCCAATCTTAGTTTAAGTTCGAAGATGAGCCATATCGGTCCACTCCTTAGATACATTTCCCACAAAAGTTCAAAAATGTTCGGATAAATTGTGCGCGCGATAACTCTTGAAACTAGTAACCGATTCCATACTTTGCACATCGTGAAATTTCTACCAGACATTGATGAGATTCCAATATGGACTCTATTGGTCCACTCCTTCGGCTACCTTCCGCATACAATTTTGGAAAAGTTCAGTTTAGAACCGGTTCTTAATAACTTGTTTTGACAGGGGTAAGTCCATATTTCTTGAGAAAATAGTCCGAAAGGTTTAAAAAGATCCCTATGGCACCTTGTGTAGTGGTTGGAGCGCACGATAACTCTCGAACGGATCAGCCGATATGCTCTAAAGTTTGGCGTTCATATAATTTGTCCAAACTTAGTTTAAGTTGGTCCATACATTTCGTATCGTAATATCTCTACGGGACATACGGGTCGGTGGAACAGTCGGACCCTATTTCAATTCAATTTAATTCAGTTTATTTAATCAAACAACTCCTCATTGGGTCACAAATTGATAGAAGACATATTATTATGAACTTAAAATTAAACAAGTAAAAAGCGTTAAGTTCGGCCGGGCCGAACTGTTCATACCCTCCACCATAAAATATTCTGAACTAAAATGGAATAATTAGTTTTCATGCCTGTCCCCAACTTTAAGTGGGTACGTTAAAATGTCAGATAATGTACATTAAATGTTTCATTCGGTAGGCCCTTTTTTTGGTGCCTATATCTAACTATGTATGTTGACAATTTTTTGTGGGCTAGAAATTGGACGTACCGTTATATAGGGGTTATAACAAAACATGGACCTATGTTGACAGTTTTTGATGGTAGCCTTTAATGTCAAATAACTCCTAATTAGGTTAAAAATCCTCAAAATACCGAAAATCGGTACATAACGTGGGAACTTCATATGTCATTAACAGCTAGTTCGGAGGTATGTGGGCTATACGAAAATATGAACTTAAATGAACAATTTTTGGTGGCTTTTAAATTACAGAAAGTTCGTCCAAAAAATAAAGCTAAGGTACGGAAAATCGGGAGGTTTGTTTAGGGGCTATACCAAAACATGGACCTACGTTCGGTTAAACATTTTAAGTAAAATCCTCAAAGTACCGAAAATCGGGAAGTATCGTTATATTGGGGCTATGTTGAAAATTGTTGATGCAGATGTGTGGTGACCACTACAACCTTCAAATGTCAAGTTACAGTTAGTTCGGTTAAAAATTTTAGCTAAAATTGTCAATTACTGAAAATTGGGAGGTACCGTTATATGGGAGCTATATCCGAACATGGACCTATGTTGACAATTTTTTATGGAGAGGTGTTGTAACCACTAAAAACTTCAAATGTCAAACCACTGCTAGTTCGGTCTAATATTGTAGTTAAAATCATCAAATTACTGAAAATCGGGAGGTACTTTTATATGGGAGCTTTATGAATACATCGACCTTTCTTGAAAATTTTTGGTGGAGAGGTGTGGTGACCACTAAGAATTTCAAATGTCAAATGTTCAAATTAAATTATGGGGTCTATTCCAAAACCCGCCTGCAAACAAAAGACGCATTTTCCCAAAATTTCAGCGTCCTATCTCCATTTTTGTGGATGCTAGAGTGATTACCACAGACGGAGGGACGGACGGACAGATCGCCTCAGAATTGTACTCTGATCAAGAATATATGTACTTTATAGGGTCGCAAATGAGTATTTCAATGCGTTACAAACGGAAAAACAAACTTAATATACGCTCCATACTATGGTGAAAAAAACTACAAACTAAAATACTAACGCACCACATCCTCCAACAAAACACACATATGAATAACAAAGCATAATGTTAATTAATGAGATATCAGCATGACATGAAATATAAATTTGATACAACTTCCAACAAATTAAAAATTGTAGCAATTTGGTTTTAAAACAAGTAAAAAAGTATCGGTCGGCTTTGCCGACAGAGATATACCCTCAGCCTGTGTGGATTGAAATACTTTTTTTTCCAAACAAAAAAAAATGTTTGGGCGTATGAACCGACAGAAATATGGATTGGATTAAAGCTCAAACATTTGCGGGGGATATCGATAGATAGGGCTTTTGTACCATACTAGCGTACGAAAAGTATAATATCGGGCCACAAGGAAACAAATTGGAGCTCTACAGTCACTACATATGGTGCCATAGGGGTTTTTTACAATTTTCGGCTTGTTTTCTCAAGAAGTGTGGACTTGCTCCTGAAAAAACGTTTACTGTCGTAATTGAAACAGAGAATGCAAGATGCGTCAACAAAAATTAAAGTGATTCGAGAAAATGAATTTACCCAAAATTTTGTGTTGGAGGTACCTGAAGGACTGAACAAAACGAATATAGTCCATATTCGAAGCTGATCTATATTTGGTAAATATATAAGGATGTGTAAAATATGGACCAAATCGCTCACTCCCATCCAGAGTTATGGTGCGCACGATTTTTCCGAACATTTTTGAACTTTTTTGGGGGAGGTACCTGAAGGTGTGGACCGATATGGCTTATCTTCGAACTTAAACTTAGTTTACACAATGGGATTCGATAGTAAACATATTGAAATTAAGGAAACCAAAAAATTAGGCCCAACTATTGGAAGGTGTGGGCGTGGCGTGCCCCTAAAGACGAGCATTTTCCCCATTTTTGGGAAATACGTAATTTTTGCAAACTTCAGGAGAAAGACGAAGCTATTTCTCTGAAACTATAACAGTTATTGTGTTTATTGTTTTTTTGTAAGGTAGGTAGGATTGTGGCCTTTAAAAATCGTTTTAGTAAATTACCGTAGCGTTTACACAACATGATCTATTTTATTTTTCCTCGGGTACTAAATTTTATGAAATTCCAAATTTGGTGGACTAGAACTTTTGTGGAACAACATGGAACAAAGTTCTGTTTTCACAGAAAGATGCCCGAAAGTCTCCTCTTCCAGCCCATATATACTTTTGTACCCGTCCCGTTCAGTCCGTTTAACACTTTTTTCACTTTATTGAAATTACATCGGTATAAATGTGTGTTTTTCTATACTGTTTCCATATGAATTACAGTTTTTTGACACAAATTACAACTTTTTTGAGTATATGAGTTTTTATACGAGTTATATAAGTTTTATTAAAACCCAAGGAGAATTTTTTTTAATTTTTGAAAAAAAATTAAATTTTTTTGTAAATTTTTTTACAAATTTTTGAAAAAAAATTTTTTCGACATTTTTTCGAATTTTTTTTAAGTTTTTTTGGTAATTATTTTGTTTATTTGTTGGTGTTTGACCATCTTTAATACATAGGAAGATATAAAAACCCCAAAAACACTCATATTTTGATAAAAAATAGTTAAAAAACTCAAGAGTTTAACTTTGACCTTGCATTTCTCTGCAACTACCAGACCGAACTTTACCGCTTATAATTGGTCTGAAAGCTGATTGTGTTATCTGTCTAACAAAAAAAGAGTTATGAATATATCTCTATCCGTACAAAAGTTACAGAATTTTGACCAGGAAAAAACGTTTCTGAACCACTGTGCGTCGTATGGGGGTCAGTGAATTCAAGTTGCTACAACAAAAATCAAAGCGATTCGAGAGCAGGTTCTAAACTGAACTTTTCCGAAAATTTGTGTGGGAGGTACCCGAAGGGGTGCACCGATTGAGTCCTTATTTGAGCCTGATCTATACCTGGTAGATATATTAGGATGTGTAAAGTATGGACCAATTCGGTCACTCCCTTCAATGTCCTTCTATGGCTTATCTTCGAACTTAAACTTAGTTTACACAAAATAATACGAAGGCCACATTTGGACCGACTCAGTAGATCCGTTCGAGAGTTATCTTGCGCTCCAACCACTACACACGGTGTCATAGGGGTTTTTTGGAACTTTCAGGTTTTTTTCTCAGGAAGTGTGGATTTGCCCCTGATGAAACTTGTACCGTCGTATGGAGGGCAGTGAATACAAGTTGCCAAAACAAAAATCAAAGCAATTTAAGAGATGGCCCTAAACTGAACTTTTCCGAAATTTTGAGTGGGAGGTACCCGAAGGAGTGGACCGATTGAGTCCATATTGAAACCTTATCTAAGTCTAGTACACATATCACGATGGGCAAAGTATGGACCAAATCGGTTACTCACTTCAAGAGTTATCGTGCGCACAAATTTTCCGAACATTTTCTAACTTTTGTGGGGGAGGTACCTGGAAGGAGGGGACCGATATAGCCCATCTTCGAACTTAGACTAAGTTTGGGCAAAATATAACGAAAGCCAAAATTTGAACCGAATCGGTTCATCCGTTCGAGAGTTATCGTGCGCTCCAGCCAGCCAGGCAGACAGGCAGACGGACGGACATTGCTCAATCGACTCAAAATTGTCTGAAACACATTTCGTCCAAACATACTAAAACCATTATTTCGATGAGGCACATTTTGCCCGTATGAAAGTGTATATACCCTCGTTAGCATAAATGCTGAGGGTATAACAAGTAAGAAAGTATCAGTCAGCTGAGCCGACAGAGATATACCCTCAGCCACGTACCCCAAGGAAAAAGTTAACACAATACTTCTGTAGGTTTTTAAGCTGTTGGGAAAATTTTCCAGGATAGAAATGGCCGCAAAAAACTACATGTTGCAACAAAATTCAGAATGATCCAAGACGAGTGAATCTTTTCCAAACTTTGGGTAGGGTGTACCCGTAGGAGTGATCCGATGTAGTACATATTCGGACCTAATACAAATCTGTAGGAAATATTTTTTTCTTAATTAGTCTATGGATATTTTCCTTACAGACTATATAATTAAAAATGTTGTACTTAATTTTCTGAATTTAAATATATTACAATTTTACTTTTCAATTTACAAAGTTTGTGTTAAATTGATTTCACTCTTAAAGGGTTATTTTACACATTAGCCAGTTGGTGGTGCCGGTAGGATTTTCTGGACCTTTTTGGGTCATTATCTCAGGAAGTATGGACTTGCTCACGAAAAATATTACAAAGTCGTAACAGGGGCTCAAGTGCAACCTGCTGCATCACAAATTAATAAGATCAGAGAGGAGTTGTTAAACTATACTTTTTTTCCAAATTTTGTGTGGGAGGTACCCAAATGAGTGGACCGATATAGTCCATATTAGAATCCGATCTATGCCTGAAAGTAATATTACCAATAGCAAAGTTTGGTTCAATTCGGTTGAAAAATTTTGAAACCTTTGTGGGGGAGGTACCGGAAGGAGTGGACCGATATGGTCTATCTTCGAACTTAAACTAAGTTTGGACAAAATATTGAAAGGCCCAAAATTTGAACTAAATATGTTGATCCGTTCGAGAGTTATCGTGGGCTCCAACCACGACACATTGTATTATATGGGTTGTTTGCAGTTTTCGTGCTGATTTCAGAGGAAGTATGGACTTGCTCCTGAAAAAAATTATATCGTGGTAATGGGGGTAGTGAATACAAGTGGCTGCAACAAAAATCAAAGCGATTCGAGAGCAGGCCTTAAACTGCACTTAAGCAAAATTTTGTGTGGGAGGTACCCGAAAGAGTGGACCAATAGGGTCCATATTGGAACCTCATCTATGTCTGGTAGAAATGTCACGATGTGCAAAGTATAGACTAATTCGGTTACGCCCTTCAAGAGTTATCGTGTGGAAAATTTTTCCGAACATTTTTGAACTATTTTGGTGGAGGTACCTGAAGGAGTGGACCGATATGGCCCATCTTCGAACTAAAATCAAATCTGGACAAATATTTCGATACCCAAAATTTGAACCGAATCGATTGATCCGTTCGAGAGTTATCGTGCGCACCAAACCAGACAGGCAGACAGACGGACGGACATTGCTAGATCGACTCGAAATTGTCGGAAACGGATATCGTACAAACATACTGGGGGTCTAAAGCGATTATTGCGATGAGGCACATTTTTGGTCGTATCAAAGTGTATATACCCTCTTTAGCCTAAAGGCTGAGGGTATAATTATGTGGTGAAAATGATGCCGGTTAGGACTTCACAGTCAATGGCGGATGTTATTGCGCCGTGATAACCGACTATTTGATGTCTGAAATTGAAGCTCGTAATTGAATCAACACTTCGGTGAGCACGTTTTGGACCAGTCGATTGACCACCAAGATCGTCTCATATCACTCCGTTAGACTTTTTCCTGTGAGAATATGTAAAATCAAAATTGTATGCGTATAAAGCCGCTTCGATTCCGGAATTGGGGAAAAACATCAGTTGTGCCATTCCCCAGTTACCAGTAGAAAATCTTGCACTAGTCATTGAAAATTGGACTCAATGGATGGACCATCTGAGATGTAGGCTCGGCCAATATTTATTGGGCATAATCGCAAAAAGTAAATGTCATCGAATGTTTTTTCAATTGACTATAAACATTCCCCATTTAATTTGATTTTTATGTGTTTATTTTGTAAGAATGTTGGAACATCTAAATGGATCGCCCTTTATATTATAAAAACAGGTAGTCTTAAGTTTCGTCCTTATAAATCATTGCGTAATTTTTCCTTGTCATTAGTTGCGTTTTACGACTCTCAGTACCATTTCATCCCAAAGTGAGCAGCAAACTTTTGTTTTAGCGATTGTCCAAAATCACAGTCCTTGAGCTCGAGAGATGTTACAGTTTTTGAACATAAATCTATACAAAATAAAATAATAATAACGACAACAACAGCAACGATGCAACAATAAAATTCACATTCATCATCTAATGTTATAAAAATTTCAATTGTCCTAACAGCTTCCTTATGAAATTTTCTTTACTTGTAACATAGCCAAAAGAGTCGTTGCAAACGAGACAAATTCAAATCACAATTGTAAATATAAATTCATATTCACATTCTCCTTCCGAAAAGGGAAAAATGCAAACTTTCTTGTATTTTATTATGCTACATAGATACATACATATACATTTATGAGGTATGCATTCACATAGACTCACAGCAGATTTCAATTTAAATATATTGTATATGTGTCTTTCAGATATTTTATTTCATGTCAACTGAAGCATTGAACACAAAATGACTTGTTGTCTTATGACAATTTGGCAATAAAAGTACGATTTTTGATTTGCAACAGATGTGAAGAAATAGCAGCAGCAAAAAGTTTGACAATACAATTACCAAAAACAAGAATGAATATACAAATTTACAAAAAATTACAAAATACCACGTGACATCCTCTTCAGAAGGAAAATATTGCAACAATCTTTAAAAGAGCTCATCGTTGTTCTTTCTATCCTCTGACTAAATACAATACCAAATTACAGCAAACTCGGTTCGAAAATTTGGCAAAAAAAGTCGAAATACATAAAATTGCCAATACCGGTCCATGGTGGTTAGACTAAAATCTACATTATGTATATGGATAGTTTTTTGGGAGTAAGTTTTCTATCTTCTGGGAACACAAAGTTCCAATAAACAACCAATTCTGTAGAACAAATATGACTAAAATCTTCAAAAAATCTTAAATGGGTGGTACTCTTATATGGGGCCTTTGCCAATACGAGGACGTATGCTGTCTGATTTTGTGCAAAGAACGTCTTGTACCTGTTATAATCTTTCAAAATATCGAAAATCCGTGAGTAATGTTCTATGGGGGATATATAAAGACCTATACCGGCAAATTTATGGCGAAAAGTTTTAAACCCCAACGAGGACTAAACATAAAATTTCAGCCATTTCGATGGGATGTTAAGGCCAAAACCTTTAAAATACCGAAAAAAATACCGGAAGCTACCGTTCTATGGGGACTATATGAAGACGTGGAACTATACCGACAAATTTCATGTGGAAAGCTTTATACCCTCAACGAAGACAAAATACCACATTTAAGTCATTTCGGTGGAATATTGAGGCTAAAACATTCAAGATACCGTAAATCGGGGAATACCTTTCTATGAGGGCTATATGAAGACATGGACCTATGCCGACAAATTTATGGTGGAAAGTTTTATATACCCGACCAAGTCTATGTACCAAATGTCAGCCATTTTTGTGGGATATTTAGGCTAAATCCTTCAAAATACCGAAAATTGGAAGGTACCGTTCTTTGGGGGCTATATCAAAACGTGTACCGATATAGCCCATTTTCAATACCAAATATTCTAGCAGTAATAGAAACTTTTATATCGAATTATAAAGCTCTATCTTAAAAATTGCGAGCCGTATCTTGATTTCAACAGACAGACGGACGGAATTGGCTAATTCGACTTAGAATTTTCAGATCAAAAATATAAAAATATAGATAGGGTCTCCAAGGAATAGTTCGATTTGTTACGGAATGACAAATTTAACTATAATGCAGGGTATAGTTGTTCCACAAACACCCCAGGCGGGACAAGGGAGACTTCTCCCATATATATTAGCTCAATGATATGGGACCTACAATTTATCGCCGAATCCGAACGGCGTGTCCTACGACAACACTTGTAGAGAATTTTTACATGGCTGAAATATTCAGGAAATGTCGCCAACACTACTGAGGGGTATTTTGCCACCGTTGAAAATTTGATGTTTCCTAGCCGGGGAATCGGACCCACAACCTTCTGCGTGCGGGTGTACATACCATTGCACCACGGTGGCGCCAATAATGGAGGGTATAAAAACCTGAATACGGTGTTAGCGTTTTATGGAGAAATACTAAAACGTGGACCTATGTTAACATTTTTTGTTAGCGATGTTTTTTGACCACTGGGAACTTAAAAAGTCAAATTACAGCTAGCCATCATTTGTAAAAAAGCTATCCAGATATCAGTGCTAAATTTTTGTGCAAGATCAAGTGTTTTAGTGTTTCATATACTTAAAAAACTGTTTGTTGAATTATGCCAAACCCGTAGTAAATGAGCTGTAACGAGTTGAGTTTAAGAGATATAAGCATGAAAATTTGACTCAAGATAAAGTCGAAGAAAAAACATAAATTGTTAAGTCAGAAAACGCATTTTTTGAATAAATGAGCGATATATATACTTTATGGGATCGCAAACGAATATTTTCATGAGTTACAAAAAGAAAAACAAACTGAATATACAGTATAGTCTCGATAATCCGGACACTCGTTAAGCCGGACAACGCGGTAATACGGACACTAGAATTTGTTTACATTGTAGACTCTCCTGTCCTGTCTTGAGCATTATATTCTTATTTATTTCATTGACGTTTTCGTTCTTAGCAATAGTAATTGGTGTATGCATAAGAAAAATTAAGATTTTCAAAGTGTTCGGTCCAAAACTTGACTTTCTAGATAGCCACTGTTAACTCAGTTATACAGTCAATATGTGATTAACTATCTGAATCTGTGATATGATTTTCACATCGTTCAACCATTGATGACTGGCTATGATAAGCAACAGTATTTTCAAGCTAGGGTTTGGTAATCTATTTCCCCTAAAATTTGATGTTGCGTGTTCCTTTCGTGTAAAGAATTAGTTCATTAGCCCTAAAATCAGGAAGAAAGTCCTTTGGGGCATGTAATGTATTCCAAGAATATTTTACATAGAAATGATTAGATCATTTAAAGCGCTGGGAATAGCTTAGTTCTTACTGGGATTTGTAGGTAAACGTGGAAACGAATAAATATTCACCATAATGAGATGAGTGCAATTGAATTCTGAAGTTCTATCGCGAGTAGTAAGAGGCTCATGTCCAATGGACATGGTAAATCAATACATATATGTCTTTCTTGTAGTATATTGTATATTTCTTTCTTGTAATAATTTCACAGCAAAATATCGTATTTTTTCAGTTTTTTGATTTTTTACCAAGATTAACTTCTTCGAACATAAAAACTTTTTCTTAAAAAACGAAATGCTGCTGAATCTCTATTCAAAATGTAATGCATTATGTTGGACATTGACTGCCGCCACACTTAGGATGAATGTGAAAATTAAATTCAATTGATATGAATGAGGTCCCAGTGCATGAATTCATAGTTGTGGCGAAATCCTCCAAGGGCAACTATGTGGTGTCCTTCATGAATCATGTCAACGAAAATTGTTTACTGGAACGTAAACATACATGTATTCAACTAGTGCGTATGTATGAAGAGAACCAGACATTATGCTCTGAGGAGAATGATTAATCATTCGAATCTTTTGCACCTAGAAAGCATACAATTCTATCTACATCATATACAAATAAACGTTCACTATGCGTGAATAATGTTTTTGTCAGACTTCATTGTCTCAGATTTTGTGTTGGTTTTTGCGATTTTTGTGCACACCTTCGAATGTGAATACATATACGAGGGCGGTTCGGAAACTTCTTAGCCTATCAATGAAAGAGAATAGTTAGTTTTTCAAAAATATTTTTATTTTTCAATATAATCTCCTGAAACTTCAATACACTTAGTCCAACGCTTTTCTAGCAATTCTATCCCTTGTTTAAAATAGTTTTCCTCAAGGTCTTCAAAATAGTGGTTTACAACTGTAATTGCATCTTCATTTGAGGTAAAACGCTTGCCAGCAAGGAATTTTTTTAGATTTGGGAACAAGTAAAAGTCACGTGGAGCTAAATCAGGAGAATAAGGTGGGTGGTCAAGCAACTCGTACTTTAATTCGTTGATTTTAGCCATTGTTAAAACACTCTTGTGCGCTGGAGCGTTGTCTCGATGGAAAATTATTTTTTTGTGTTGTAAGCCAGGACGTTTTTCTCGAATTTGTACATTTAATTCATCCAAAAGGTTGCAATAGTACTCTGAATTTATTGTTTTACCCTTTTGCAGATAGTCAATCAATAAAATACCTTTGAAGTCCCAAAAAACCGTTGGCATAACCTTACCGGCCGATTGAATTGTTTTTGCCTTCTGAAAAAAGGAGGAGGAAGTGCCCCAACTTCCTCCAGCTTCAGTCCATTGTTTGGATTGTTCTTTTGTCTCTGGAGTATAGTGGTGGATCCATGTCTCATCAACAGTTATGAAACGACGCTTAAAATCCATTTTATTTCGCTTAAAACGATCCAAACAAGCTGGTCGACTGTTAACAAATGCGGCACCCATCTTGCAGAAAGATTTTTCATCTGTAGTTCTTCATGCAAAATTAAATGGATTCGATCATTTGAGATGCCCATGATATTAGCAATTTCACGCACTTTTATTCGTCGATCATTTAATACCATATCATGCACTTTGGCTACAATTCTGTTGTTGTTGCTGTTTTTGGACGTCCACTACGTGGTTCATCTTCAATGCTTGTACCACCACGTTTAAATTCAGCAACCCAATTTTTTACTGTTGCATATGAAGGAGCACTTTCACCTAACACATTCACCATATCATTATGAATTTCTTGTCCCCATAAACCTTTTTTATGTAAATATTTAATGACAGCACGCATTTCTAATTTTTCCATTGTAAAAAAATTGCGGATGCGTCTTTTTTGAACACCTGTTTCTATATGAAGGAGTTGCCAGATCGAAACAAAATTTAACATGTGTTCATAACAGAGATGGAAGTTTCCAAAACACTTAACTTTTTGCTGTTTATACCGCGCTTTTTGTGCTAGGCGAAGAAGTTTCCGAACTGTCCTCATAATTTAATTTCCTTCAATAGCAGAGACGTAAAATGAGGCGAAAAAAATATTACTCATATATTACCGATGAGGTTAATGTAAAACGAGTTAGTTTCTTTGGCTTCATAAGTAATAAGTCAACTGCTTCTACAGTACCAACTAAAATTTTTTTGATATACTTCTTAGTCCAAATTCACATTAGACAATTTTCCATGTATCAGGTAATGCATGTAGGTAGAAGCTTGTTGAGAGGTAAAAGATTCCCACATGCCTCATTTCTCTTTCCATTAAATTGAAAATTACAGCAAGGAATGTTGCTTTATGTAAATCTGGGCATACATACATAACAGATAATTTTTAAAAATTTCGTTGGAAAAGATTAGTTTGATAAACTGTAAACACCAAGTACTTAGTTCCTTTTTCCAAAGGAATAGAGTATTCAATTGTTGGTGGAAGCTACTACAGCTTCGTTTCTATGTGATTTATCAAAATATTTCCATCGTAAAATTCCATGGTCACTTGTCTTGTTTCAGCCCTTAATTCCCCAATACATTTGCCACAACCCGCTGAGATGAAACACGCGCCACAGCTTTACAGCACTGCTGGTGAAAATGAATGAAACGCCACATGAGAAAAAGGTTTGGAAACTCCATCAGAACCACTACAGCCATGTTATGGTAGATGGAAACCACAGTAAAGAGAATAATAAAAATAGCAACAACTGTGTACTATTGAAAGAAATGTATATAACAGCAACCCTAAGGATAAATAAGATGTATGCGAATGCACGTGTACATTCACACGTTATAGTCCCAAGACAGACAGATAGACAACGTAAATTTTGCGTGTTTTTTTTTGTTTGTACATTCAATGACAGCTCTACCGTAATGAAACTCGAAAAAAATATCACGCAAAAGGTAGGATGGAAATTGTGTAACTGAAAGGTAGAAACTAAGAAGCAGAATTCTTATAAGAAATGGATAGGTAAAAATAACATGTTTCTAAGTGGAAGGAAATCATTTTTATAGCCTCCACCATAATATGAAGGATATAATTAAATTTGTCATTCCATTTGTAACACATTGAAATAATCATCGAAGACGCATAAAGTACATATTTATATTCTTGATCAGGTTAAAATTCTAAGTCGATATAACTATGTCCGTCTGTCCGTCCGTCCATCTGTTGAAATCAATATACAGCTTGCAATTTTTAAGATAGAACTTTGCAATTTGGTATAGATGTTTCTATTACTCCTAGGATGTTTGGTATTGCAAATGGGATATATAGGTCCACGTTTTGATATAGCCCCATAGAACGGTACCACCCGATTTTCAGTATTTTGAAGGTTTCAGCTTCATTATTGCACAAAAATGTCTGAAATTTGGTACATAGTCTTCGTTGGGGGTATAAAACTTTCCCCCAGAATTTTGTCGGTATAGGTCCACGCCTTCATATAGCCCCCATAGAAAGGTACCTCCGGATTTCCTGTATTTTGAAGATTGTGGAATCAATATTCCAGGGAAATTGTTGAAATTTGGTATATAGTCTTTATTTGGGGTATAAAATTTTCCATACGAAATTTGTCGGTATAGTTCCACGCCTTCATATGTATAGGCCCCATAGAACAATACCTCTCTATTTTCGGTATTTTGAAGGTTGTGGCCTCAATATTCCTCCAAAATGGCTAAAATTTGGTATACAGTCTTCGTTGGGAGTATAAAACTTTCCCCTTTATATAGCCCCCATAGAACGGTACTTCCGGATTTCCGGTATTTTGCAGTTTGTGGCATCAATATTCCACCGAAAGTGTTGAAATTTGGTATTTAGTTTTCTGTTGGGTTGCAAAAGTTTCCATATGAAATTTGTCGGTATAGGTCCACGCCTTCATATAGCCCTCATAGAACAATATCTCCCGATTTTCAATATTTTGCAGGTTGTGGCCTCAATATTTTCCGAAATGGCTGAAATTTGGTATTAAGCCTTCGTTGGGGTTATACAACTTTCCCCCCAGACATTTTCGGTACCGGTTCATGCCAGGAATTTGCCTACATTTTCTGAATGCATTAGTTGTAATTTGGAAATGGGTTCCCCAGTTCTTAAAAACTTCTGCAATTGTGGGCATGGGTTCCCGTTTGAATAAAGTCCCCATATGTATATCCACTGCATTTACTGACCAAATTAGCAATCTTGAAATTTAGGGTTCCCAGAAATTAAAAGGTTTAACGACCAAAAAATATGGAAAGAGGTTCACTTTCCGATGTAGTTCATATAACGGTGCCACACTATCTTCAGTATTTTAAAGATTTTAGCTACATTTTCCGTCCAAGTTAGCTCAGTTTTGACATTTAGGGTTCCCAGTGGTCAACTAAATTTCTCCGCGAAGAAGTGTGGCCATAAACCCAAAATTGGAATAGCTCGCATAGAATGGATTAAAATACATTTTCTACGCCTAACGGTGCTTACTTATGGTTTGAGCGGTAAGAAAACTTCCTCACAAAAAAAAAAAAAAAAAAGAATTAAGACATGTTAAAATGAAAGTACCATTTGAAAAGTACCGAAAAGTTTGATTATTGCTTCATTATAGTATTTTTCTCAAATGTCGATAAAACATATTGGTAAAACAGTTATCAAACATGAAAATTGTACTAGAATGCGAATGCTTGTAACCAAATTGCATAGTTGAATCCAAAAAATCGGAAAAAGCAATCGCATAGTAATAACATCAATATATTTTATTTATTAGAAATATGTTATTACATTTGATTCCATATACCCATTTTCTGTTGATGATTTTTATACCCTCCACCATAGTATGGAGGGTATATTAAGTTTGTCATTTCGTTTGTAACACATCGAACTAATCATTTGCGACCCTATAAAGTATATATATTCTTGATCAGGATAAAATTCTAAGACGATCTAGCCATGTCCGTCTGTCCGTCTGTTGTTATCACTCTAGCGTCCGTAATACTTGAGATAGAGTGCTGAAATTTTGCACCCGTGGGTCTTTTTTCCATAGGCAGGTCAAGTTCGAAGATGGGCTATATCGGTCCACTATTTAGTATAGCCCCCATATAACGGTACCTCCGGATTTGAGGTATTTTGACGTTCTTCGCAACATTTGCAGACCGAATTAGCTATAATTTAGCACTTGGGGTTCCTAGAGATCAACAAACTTATATCCCAAAGGATATGGACATAGGTCCATGTTTTGGTATAGTCCCCATATAACGGTACCTCCCGATTTTCGGTATTTTGAGAATTTTAGCTACAATTTTTATCCGAACTATCTGCAATTTGACATTGGGGGTTCTCAGTGGTCATGAAAGATCTCCACGAAACATCGTCAATATAGGTCCATGTTTTGGTATAGCCCCCATATATCGGTACCTCCCGATTTTCGATATTTTGAGCATTTTAGTTACAATTTTAAACGAACTATCTGTAATTTGACATTTGAGGTTCTCAGTGGTCATGAAACATCTCCACGAGACATCGTCAACATGGGTCCATGTTTTGGTATAGCCTCCATATATCGGTACCTCCCGATTTTCGGTATTTTGAGAATTTTAGCAGCAATTTTTAACCGAACTGGCTGTAATGATCGGTATTTTGAGAATTTTAACTACAATTTTGTCTATTCAAAAATAGTCGTCAATATAGGTTCATGTTTTGGTATATCCCCCCATATAACTGTACCTCCCGATTTTCGTGAATTTTGCAGAGGTCACGAAATTTCTTCACTAAAATTCGTCAATATGGGTCCATTTTTGAGGGTCTACATTGTTTTGATGAAACTACCCTCAATTTGACTCTTGAAGTTCCCTGCAGGTATAAAACTTTTCCGACAAAAAAATTTAAAGATAGGTTGACTCTTTGATATAGCCCCGTTGGTGGTACCTTTCACCTAGCTGAACACATTTTGTTAGATTAGATTAGATAACACTGTGCAACAAAATGGAGGTGAAAGTCTGGGGCACGGAAAATTCCTCTTGGGGAAGAAAGGCCTTGGTGAGTATATTATGAACCTCGATGGACAGATCCGCCGTGAGTCGAACTTCCGCGTTATGGCGTGATAAAATTTTTGATAGAGATCCTGTGGGCCATCAGGAATTAGCGGTATATCTTTGTTCACTGTTGCTTAAGTGATCTACAAAAACAACAAACAAAGATATAATGCTAATTCATGATGGCATACAGGGTCTCTTGCAAAAACTTCATCACGCCATAACGCGGTAGTTCGACTCACGGCGCATCTGTCCTTCGGGGTTATTAATGTACACACACCAAGGGCTTTCATTTCCAAAAGGAATTATCCCTGCCCCAACATTTGTGTTCACAGTGTAATTTAAGCAATAGTGGGAGACACTAGGAATTTATCCATTGTCGAAAAGTAGTTCCACCTAAAATTGTGAAAGGACCCTAATTATTCCATTTTAATTAAGACTATTTTATGGTGGAGGGTATAAAAAGATCGGCCCAGCCGAACTTAACGACTTTTTACTTGTTATTTATTATTTATTTATTTATATAATTTACCTTATATAAATATAAGATAAATTGGGAGAATAGCATTAGCAACTTAGGCCATCAGCTATGATGATTTTTAATTTGATAGGATAATGTGTTTGATTGCACAACCAACGAGAATCGTTCAACGGTGTTCCTACAATATATTTTATATTAAAAGTGTTTTATTTATTTTCTTCTATTTAAGTTGTAGCGTGACACTAAATTATTATTTATTTTTTTATTAACTATTTCGTTTTACTTTCATTCTTACTTCTTATAAGATTATAATGTCTTTGGTATTTCTAAGCATTTCAGTAAAGGTAGCAACAAATTTGAAAATCGATAAAAATGTGTGATAATGTTTTATCAATTAAAAAATTGAAAATCGATAAACTATTTGGTAAATATGAAAAATATTTTATAGAAAATAAAATAAACAAGTAAAAGGAGGCTACAGTCGGACGGTGCCGACTATGTGTTTTTAGAAAGAAAAATACCAAACGCATTTAGAAATAACTTTTGGTGACTTTTCCGATTCGATCAATGGAATAGATCAATATTTCGAGGTATAGCACCACTTATAATCAAAGTAGCCTAAAAACTTCAAAACCCCGTACATCACCGTAATTTGCATCAATTTAAAAAATGGGAATTCCTCTATCGTGATTTAAATACTTTTCTATCATGGTTGCGAACTTTTGTAGCATGGAAGGTAAAGGTAGTTCTTTATAAACAAACCGGTCACGGTGCGCCTGAACCAACTTTAGGAAGTTTTTGCGGATTCTGTAACTACAATGTTCTGTAACTACAATGTTCATGCATGAGAAAAATAAAAAACGCCGGAGCGCCTTTTAAATTAATAGCGATCACAGTTAAAATGTTTAGTGTTTTTTAGGTTTTCACGATTTTGTTTGGAAAGCACAAATTCTATTGAAATGGTATTAGAAATACTCTACAAGATTGACGTTTATGACCTTTTCCTAGGTTTTACCATTTTTGAGATATAGAAGTTGAGATTGGGATAATGAACTAACTCATTACAAAACAATGTCCTGCACGGTGCGCCTTAACTAACTTTAAATGGAAGGTGCTTACATCTGTGAAGTTTTTGCAACGACGACGAAGAGATTTTTAAAAAATCGCGGTGAAAGATCACATTTTTAAGATTTTTTTGGTTTTCAGGATTTTGCTTGGAAACCAATCGAAAAGAGACTAAAGAAATTATTGTAGCAGCGAAAATTCTCTACCACATTTTTTTTGGACCATTTCGATAGGGCTTGCCTGAATACCTAAAACACTCTACAAATTTGAACTTTGACGGCAATTTATTTAATTTAGTTCATTTATTTAACTGATTCATTGATATAATTAAGTGAGAGGTCAAGAGTTGGTTTTCAGGTTTAGTTTTCGTAAGTTGTCCGAATATGCCCCCAGAATTTAAATTACTGATTAAAAATTAAATTTGGTTATTTTTCCAAAAAAGTTATGGTCAATTTTACGATCTAATATTATCCGATCATTGCCAACAATTATTAGCACTGTCCTTGACCGAACATTTGTCAGTATTGAACTAAAACTGCGACCTCTAGCGTGATAAAGGTTACACTACCCACAACTAAAACTGAGCGACCCTTGCATTTACTAGGCTGTAACCCTGTTACCCAATGGAAGGGTCAAGCGTCCCCCTCTAAATATAACTTACATGGGTTTAACATAGTTTGTAAGAATAAACATACCCAGCAAAATGTTCGATGCCAAAGATGACATTCAATCATGGGTGCAAGTGATCTAGCATGTCATCTTTTTAGCATCTTCATCGATGAATTTTATATGAGCGTGGACCCCAAAAGATGACGTTCTTTTCTGGATCCTAAGCATGTCATTTTAACCAATGCGTTGACATGTCATTTCCACCAATGATTTGGCATGTCATTTCCACCAATGATTTGACATGTCATTTTCACCTTTGACACGTCATTTTCACCCATGCTTTGACATGTCATTTTAACCAATGCTTTGGCATGTCATTTTCACCAACCCCTTGGCATGAAATTTTCATGTATTGTTTGGAAAATGGAAATGCTGTATTGAAATATGGTTTTCATGAAAAACAAAACTCTTTATTAATTCAAACGAATTCATGAAATAACTACAATTAATTTATCAGTTTAGTTTTTCAAAAGTTTACATCCAAAATTGCAATGTAATCACCACCGCTGCAACGCAAAAGATTACTTCCTCCGTTCTCCGCAACTGATATTCTTTCATCTTACAAAAGGTTTTTTCAATTATCTTCCCATCACCAGTTCAGATTTCGACATGGACTCCAAATGCACTCCTTTAAGTATTTTTATTTCGTAAATTACTTTTATTTTATAATTTTGTTATTTTATAACAACATTTTGGTAATTTATACTCTTTTGTTTAGTGACGGAAATATGTAGGGATCTACAACCCGGCTTGCTTTAGGGATCTCTAAGAACAAAATGTAACGAACGGGGAGGAGAGACTTTTTATGGAAAATACCATTTATGCTTAATTAATTTATTTTTAATTGTTTCTTTCCAAAAGTAGTTTCTTCTTTATTTTCAGATTCTTGTTCCTTTTCGCTTCGGACTTTTTTTTTCAAATTCCAAGAAGAGAGATTTGATTGATTTCATTCTATGTCAGATTTAGAACAGACAAGGGAACTTTTAAAATAGCAATGTGTGCAGTCCGATTCTATTTTTAGCTCGATGGTTGGGACTTCATATAATACCAATTGTTTAGAAGTTTTAGTTGTTTGATATGCAGGAAATGTAAGACGAAATCACGACGACAGTTCTAACAACTTTTGTCTGTTCCAGAAACTGCAAGAATCTACTTATTTTTACTACGATAACAATTTTTCCTTTATGTTATCGGAAAAAATAGTAAAAATTAGTAAATTTTTGCAGTACTGGAACATACCAAAATGAAAATAAACAGGTGTGTAAATAAAAACACAAGCATCATCTCTATTGGATCGATGGAATGGGTACAAATGCTGATGAAAAGATCGGATCTTTCACGACTTCCTTTGCAGTGGTTCAAATCCTAATGAAAAGATCGGATCTTCCACGACTTCCTTTGAACCAATGCAAAAGATGACATGAAATCACGTCATCGCAAAGAACCCGTTCCGTCAAATTTTGCTGGGTATAGTCATTTCACTAAATATTTTACCGATTTGCACACAAAAGTTCTGGTCCATTAATTCGCTAAATATTATCTGATCATCACGTTAATTGCAAGCAATTTCTATGTCGTTAACCCAAAGTTAACACCATTGCGACCTACACCAAAAACTATAGGACGGACAGACGGATTGGCACTCATTTCAAAATCGCTTCATCTCGTCGAGGTCGGTTTCACATCAGAATAGATCGCTATTTTAATAGGTGATGATCGTGAAATATTTAGCGAGTGAAATGGACCAAAAACATAATTTTTATCCGATTTTGTAGCTGCTCTGTAGGTCGCAATAATAGTCTGATCGCCGCGAAATTTTAAAAAAGGTAAGAGTATATGACGAAGAATAAGCTTACAATTTGACATCGCTATCAGAACGCTTGACCTTTCTATTGATTTCAATTGTGTTGGTGTACATGATAAGATAACAGAGTTACAGCCTAATATACCCTGTTATTTGTTTGTAGTGTAATCATAAACACGCTAGAGGTAGCAATTACAGCTCAATAATCGCGAAATTTTTCACTAGGTAAAAGTTTAGGTGGAAGATGATGCTTACAATTTTGGATGATGATCTGATATTTTATAGCGGGTGAAATGGACCATAACTTTGAAAAATACAAAAAAATATTTTTGGTCTTTATTTTATTTCCTGGAGGGCATATGCCGGCAAAGTAGACTACATATGGGAATAGAACGACTGATCTTCCCCCTGATGCAAATTACAATCAGGTGTCTGCTAGATAACGGGCCTACTGCTTAATATATAATGTGTTTTGTGTAGAAACCCACATTTTCCTATTCCCAGTTTTTGCATTACATGGTGTCCTAACGTTTTAATTGTCCAATTGGATTTTTATGCATACATTGCAGCATGCACGCAGAGAAAAAATATTTTTCGGTTTCGTTGGAACAAAAATATCTATTTTGGTTCCAAAAATGTGTTTGTTTTGTACAAACGTTTTAATCCAAATCCAAAAATACCATCTTTTGTTCTGAACATAGAATACAAAAACAACTTTCGAATTTCCCTAATATTGTAAAAATCGTTAACAATACCGATTATAGAAACAATCATAATCTAAATTTTTTACAAAACATATTGTCAGCCCTGAAAACCAGATACTAAATGTTTTGATTTGAGTGTATATACTTCTCATATACACTTTCCACACAACTTTGATATAAATATCACGTATAATATTACGAGCATTGATGAACGCAATACATGGTTTGCTACTTTAGCTGACAACAAAGACAAACAAAAAGCCACAAGCAGCCACAACAACATAAGGAATAATTAAACAACATAACAAACATGAAAAGGAAAGAAGAATGAAATAAAGAAGGAGAATGAAACAAAACAGAAACAAATAAAAACAATAGTCTCATTGTTGGTATACATACACACAAAAACATAGATAATAAAGGCAGCATGTCATACAACAAATACCACAACTCACCAAAATTGTTTTTTCAACAAGGCATCGAATAGCGAGAGAAGAGAAAAAAATTTTCGGAGAAAAGGGAGAAATATTGTTCAGTTGACACAAACTATTTTTGGATTTAACAAAAACGATTGTTGGATTCACAATACTACATAAGGAATCCAACAATATGTTAACAATACATATTTTGCTCTTGGAATATTGTTGGATCAAACATCTTTATTTCTCTGCGTGTGGGTCGCTTTGCCACCTCCTGGCAAAACGATTCCCCAGCCTTCAAAATCAAATTTTCAACGGTGGCAAAATATCCTTCAGTAAGGTTTGCAACATTTTCTGAGTATTTCAGCCATATAAAACTTCTCTACAAGTGGTGTCTTAAGGCACGCCGTTCGGACTCGGAGATAAGCTGTGGGTCCCATATCATTGAGCGAATATGAATCGGGGTACACTGACTCATTGATATGAGATAAGTCGCCATTGTCCCTTCTGAGATGTGAAACAATTATTATATTATTATTTAAGCTTGGTGTGATACGGTACCAGAATCCACAAAGTTATTTCATACAATAAGTTTATTTGTTCCATAAAGAAATTTTGATTTGTAAAAAAGCTAATTCCCAGTGGTAAATTTGTAGGGTATCATATGGTCGGCCCCGTCCGGCTATAGCCTTGGCTTACTTGTTTTATATATAATTGTTCCACAAACATCCCAGGCGGGACAAGGGAGACTTCTCTCATATAAATGAGTGCACCCCGATTCATATTAGATCAATGATATGGGACCTACACTTTATCGGCGAGTCCGAACGGCGTGTCTTAAAACACCACTTGTAGAGAAGAGTAGTGTAGAGTTTTACATGGCTGAAATACTCAGGAAGGGGTATTACTAAGGGGTATTTTGTCACCGTTGAAAATTTGATGTTGCCTAGCCGGGGAATCGAGCCCACGACCTTCTGCGTGCAAGGCGGGTGTGCATACCATTGTATCACGGTGGCACCCGGTTATTGCTTTATCAAAATAATTTTAATTTTTTTTCTACGATTGTCAATATGACATTATTTTTATCGGCAAAAATCAATTTAAAATTAATACGATCTTGGATGTTTTCGTTGTGAAAAGGTTACAATTTTTTTCTTTATTGCCAATGACATTGTTTTGTATTATTCAATCATGAGGTCATGGTAATTTTTATAAACTGCCAAACATAGTTAAAGGCCACTGAGATATACACGTAGAACTGTTCGCAATAGCCTATAGGCAATATTTTATGCATTTTGTGCAGTGTCCTTGAAATTTAATGTAGTTAGCAGACAGAAACAACCTTCAAAGATTTTCTTTACTCCACCGTAATTTGTTTTTGTTTTGAATGAAGAATATTTTTTTTAAATATTAACTAACAATCAAACAATGTTAATATGTATAATAATTCTGTAGATTAGCAATTAGTTGTACGATAAGTTCCAGACTAGTGAATATTAAATTTTTCAGGGGTGGTTAAAACTCCTCAGTAAAATGATAGTCATGAATTTCGTCTGGGTATACTCGTAAGTTCCCTATGAAGTGGTGTCGTACTATATACATTGCCCTAATATTAGAATTGATATCAGAAAAATATTCCCATTGTCCCTTCGGGAATGTTCGTGGGAAATAGTTTTTCTCTCGTTAATGGCAATTAAATATTTTCATCGTAAAAATTAAAACACATGTGGAGATTAAGAAGCATCTTAGTTTTGCGCCTTTCGGTCACAAGGAATCTTTTATAACAAACATCTACTGTTGATGACTATGTTCAAAACATTGATGTTTTTATTGCATTCAAAGTGATAAAAGGCAATGAAGAATATTTTTTAGGCCTTGATTTGGTTTTAGTTATCCTTGACATACACATCCTGTGATGAATGTGTGCATGAGTTTTCTTTTTTTATTTTGAGTTTCCTTGGTAGTTGCAGTATCGACGGAAACCAACGGGTGAACAAAGAAACAAGTGTCCTCTCGTTTGCATGATTTAATATTACAATTGTAGACCATGAAGCTATGCTGGAGGCATGCAACTAAAGACGCAAACATTTGTATTTGACAACACAAGGCATAAGGCAAGAAAAAAAAATAATATAAAAAAGACAGTACAGAAAAGAACATGACATAAAGCAAAGAAAAACGTCTACGTTTTGTACTCCTCCAATTTTAAAATAATGAGAAAAATATATATTTACATCCCAGGGATGTTTTTTGTGTCACAAAAGAAAAAAAAAACGATAAAAATTCCGACAATATGAAGTTTTTATCCTGTTCATAACGGCGAAATACTTGGTATTTGGAGGATATATAAATCTAAATCAGCTGTTGAGAGTAAAAAAATCAATAGTAATTCGTTCCTGTTGAGGATTTCTATTCACAGACTACGTTTTGCTAATCATATTTGTTAATCAACTTTAGTATTTAAATTTTGGAGTTTATTTCGGTTTTTGGCGTATAATAGTTATATGAAGCAAATTTGAATAATCTGAATCAAAGTCCGTAACATTTTTTAATTTCCTTCAAAATTGGACAGACCTAGGGTATGTGGTGCATCATCGGGCGAAAATATATGCAGAAAGTATATCCAAATCAGAACCGATTTTAATATAATTAAGGATGTCATCAGTTCCTTTGTTTCTTGTTTGTGGATATTCCCCACCGAAATTATTTTTCAATAACTTCTTCAACAAACAACTTTTTATATCAAAACATCAATAGTCGGCACGAAATATAAGAGTAGCCAAAGGAAAAATTTAAGTGAGAAGTTTTTCTTAGGCATATATAATCATATAACCCCAACGAAAGTGTTTGCAAAATAAGACTAACCCTCTCTAATAAATTTGTTGTTCTTAAAATATTGAAGCAAAAACAATGGAATGAAGCCAGCCTATTTTGAAACAAGTAGGAAAAGCGTTAAGTTCGGCCCGGCCCAACTTTTTATACCTTCCACCACGAACTGTATTAAAGTGAATAGGAACAATTAGTTTTATTTCGTTTATGAAGGTACTAACTTTTCCTTTTATTGCAGCAGTAGTACATATATCTCAACTGATAATACTCCCTTCAAAACAGTTAATATGGGGCGACATTTTTGTTCTTTCCAAAACATGGACCAATATTTACAATTTTCCGAATTGAGCGATATACATACATAAAATTGGGCAACACCGACTAGACCCAAACCTGGATATTCTGGATTTGGATTGTTAACAACATCGGGAGCGCCGTTCTATGGAGGCTGGAGGTTAACCTGTACCGATAAATTTCTGGAGGAAGTCTAAATACCAAATTTCAGTTATTCCCATTGAATATTGTGTCTAAAACTTTCAAAATACCGAAAATTTGGAGAGATCTTGGGAGATATGGGGGGTATATAAAAACATGGAATAATATCGGAAATTTTCAGGTGGGAAGTTTTATACCACCAACGGAGATTATATATTAAATTTCATCCGTTTCGATGCGATATTGATGACACAACCTACAATAAAATACCGAAAATCGGGAAGTACGCTTCTATGAGGTTATTTGAAGAAAAGGGCTTATACTTATAATTTTCTTCTGCAATATTTTATACACCCATGGCAATTTAAATACTAAATTTCAGTTATATTGGTGATATTTTGGTGGAGAACGAGCTATATGTAGAAAATCGGGAGGTACCGTTCTATGGGGGCTATATGAAGACACGGACCTATATCGACAAATTTCAGGTGGAAAGTTTTATACCCTCAACGAAGACTATGTACCAAATTTTAGCCATTTCGGTCATTTGCAGCCATTTCCGTGTTATAATGGGCCTAAAACCTTCAATATACCGAAAATTGGGATATGCCGTTCTATGGGAGTACCCCCCAAAACATGCACGTATACCGACAAATTTCTGAGGGAAATTGTTGTAGCCCAGAAAAAGACTAAATACCAAATTACAGCTACTTCGATGAAATAATGAGGCTACAAAATTCAAAGTACCGAATCGGGAGGTACCGTTCTTTCAAAACGTTGACCTGTGCCGACAAATTTATGAGAGAAATTTTTGTACCCCGGAAAAGACTAAATACCAAATTTCAGCCACTCCGGTGGAATAATAAGGCTAAAACCTTCAAAATACCGAGAAGCGGGCGGTGCCGTTCTATGGGAGCTATATGAAGACTATGTACCAAATTTTAGCCATTTCGGTTTTAAATGAGGCCAAACCCTTCAAAACACCGAAAATTGGGATGTACCGTTCCATGGGGTGTACATTAAAGCGTGGACCGATACAGATAAATTTCTGAGAGAAAGTTTTGCATCCAAAAAGAGGACGAAATATCATATTTCAGGCATTTTGGTCAAAAATACCGAAAATTGGGAGATATCGTCCTATGGCTATATGAGGGCGTGTGGCCTATACCGAAAAATTTCATATGGAATGTTTTATACCCCAAATGAAGACTAACCACGAAATTTCAGTCATTTCGTTGGAATATTCAGACCACAACCTTCAAAATACCCAAAATCGGGAGGTATCTTAAACTTCACTTATTTCGAATTTTGTGTGGGAAGTACCCGAAGGAGTGGATAATAGCCCATATTCCAACCTTATACATGACTGGATGAAATAATATGATGTGCAAAGTCTGCCCCAATCAGAAACTCCCTGCGAGAATTATCTTGCGGATTTGCCATTTTGGCTGGTGCCTTCAGGGTTTCATGGAACATTTTGCCCAATATCTCAGAAAGTATGGACTTCCGCAAGAAAAAATTGTACCGTCGTAAAGGGAGAGCATTGGACAACCTGCTGAAAAAATTTCAAGACGATCCGAGAGGAGCTCTTAAAATTCACTTTATCCGAATATTGTGTGGGAGGTATCCGAAGGAGTGGACCAATATAGTCCATATTAGAACCCAATCTATATTTGGAAGGAATAATACGATGTACAAAGTTTGGACCAAATTGATTGCTCCCTTTGAGTTATCGCTCACACCATTTTACAGACAAATTTTGAGCTTTTGAGGGGGAGGTACCCGAAGGAGTGGACCGATAAGGCCCATCTTCGATACCCAAAATGTGGTTCGAATCGGTTGATCCGTTCGAGAGTTATCGTGCTCTCCAGCCAGACAGAGAGACAGACGGACGGACATGGCTAAATCGACTCCAAACTGTCTGAAACGAATTTCGTCCACACATACTTGCGGTCTAAAACCGTTATTTCGATGAAGCACATTCTTGGTCGTATCAAAGTATATATGAGGAAAAGTCAAAATTTTTTAGTTTCCATGAAGCCAAGGTTTGCACTATTATAATACGCGAACTATTGTAGTTTACCAGTAACTATCACTATTGCTGGATTAATTTAGATGTTTTTGTACAAAGCTCAAAAATTTAGCAAAAAAATTTAATTTACGTGGTAGTTACGACCGCGTAAAGGAAAAAACATAGGTAAAAACACGTTGAAGCTAAACAGGTTTTTTACATTGCTATTCGATTTCTGATTAAACCATTAAAATGACGGACATCTGTTCAAAGTAAAAGTAGGAGAATACAAAATGAAGATTACACTTCTAATGTATCACTTTCCAAAATTTCCACTGCATCCACCTTTTATCGATGCTGACATTTTGAAGCCGGATTTCAGGTGTTTTTTGTATTTTTTATGTAACTGGGACGCGCATTCGGATATTTCAAAAAACCAATTATAGGATTAAAGAACTCGCGATTTCGCATAATCTGATATGTATATTGAGTATGTAGTCCACACAGCAGCAGAGCAATCTACTGCCAAAGGCCAAAATTTAGTGCGATATATTTTCTAAAAAACCTATTTTTTGGGTACAGTATTTACAATATCGTTTTGAGTGTGCTGGTACCCCGCGATATTTTAGTTTTTCGACGATCCGGATCATATGAATCACAGATCGTAAAAATCCATCTACTAGAACGGCGGAAATGGCTACTGCAAAAATTGAAAAATTTGCGAAAAATGTTTTTGAAAATATCGCGGATTAAATGGCGTTTTCTATGGATCGTTTCCTTTTCAATGAAGAAACTTACACATCACTCGAGTTTTTGCGAAAACAGTGGTTTAAAAAATTTAGTGCCATGGGAGCTTTATCCGATTT
The DNA here is from genome assembly GCF_047663935.1 of Musca autumnalis. NCBI lineage: Eukaryota > Metazoa > Arthropoda > Insecta > Diptera > Muscidae > Musca > Musca autumnalis. The sequence goes on from NW_027412088.1 coordinate 64,296,174, forward strand.
ATCCCAAAAATAGTGTGTGATGCTACATCCACGGTTCTTAATGGATTTTATCGAAATAGGTTTAGATCGATGTATTTTTTCATGGATGATAGTGAAATCGGATGCGCATAAAAAGTGTATGCACTTTGTGCAAATTATAGGCGTTATACAGTTTGTTGCACACTAAACTGCAGATGATGCTACATCTTAGCGGCCAAAGTAAATCCTGCCAAATGTGTGCAAATTAAAAGAGAAGAATTCGCTGTGTTGTTAAACCGCATGCGCATAAAGTGATTTTGAGGATTTCGCGTTTAACACGCATTTCAAAAAGAACATTACTCGATACAGTTTTATTTGAAGAGTATACCCCATTAAAAGGAACCCAACATTTATTTGAACGATACCCATATCTTCCGCTAGATGTTAGTGTGTATTCGAGACGTGATTAGAATAAAAAATTCGATTTTTTGCGTGAAATTTCTCTAAAATAGAAGAATAACTCCGACAAATTTTTCCTACATTTTGTTCAACTAACTCATAAAATAAATTTTAATAAATATTTTCTCTTACAAAAATTTTATAAATTTCCTCAATATATTTTTTTGTTTTCGCTATAATATGAAAACCACTAAACGGATTTGTATAGTTTTGGTTTCATTTGAATCTTCGCGATGTATAGATTACGTACATATTTATTATATATTTTTCAGAGGCATAAGCAGGTTGAATTTTATTAAAACAAGATGCAAACTACCAATTGTTTGGAATTCTTTCCTAATTTCCGCGAAAATGCACAACTTTTCACTAAAGTTATGGGACCTCAGTAAACATATAGTATGTAGGGAGCCCCTAATTAAGAGAGTTTCTCAATATAATGATTAGAGTCTTTTAAAGATTTTTTTCTTTTTATCAGAATTGAAACCGCCATAACTTTTGCGCGCAACAACCAAAATTAGTATCTCGAACAGATTTAAGAATGGGATTTTTTTCCCAATCTATGCAATAAAAATCTTTCATGTAGCTTAAAAAAAATTTTTTAATTTTTTTTTTATGGAAAACTAAAAAATTTTGTCTTTTCTTCATATACCTTTTTAGCCTAAAAGCTGGGGGTATAAAATATTATTAAATATTTTCCTAGAAAATATAGTAATTGCGCCATATCATTTGCGCGCATACAACAAAGTAGATAACAAACACATATTTGACGCGATGATTTTCTCCTTAATCAATGATGTAGCAGAATAAAAATTTGTATTTATACCCTATACCACAATGTGGAGAAGGGTATTATAAGTTTGTTTTGGTAAAAATTCATGTAACACCGCAAAATATTCGTCGGAGACCCCCGATGTGGTATACCAATCTTCATATCTCGACGAGATAAAGCTATTTAGAGATGTGTGTCCGTCCGTCAGTCCGTCCGTCCGTCCGTCCGTCTGTCCATTATAAATTGTAAACACGCTCCAGGCCGCAGTTATGGACCGATCGTCACGAAATTTTGTATGGAGGTCGGGTTCAGATCAGAATAGATCCCTATTCTTATTGGTGATGATCGTGAAATATTTAGCGGGTGAAATGGACCAAAAACATAATATTGATCCAATTTTCTAGCGGCTCTGTAGCTCTCAATAACAGTCCGATCAACGCGTAATTTTAAATAAGGTAAGAGCATACCACAAAGGAGAAGCTTGCAATTTGAGATGGCGATCGGATAATATTTAGAGGGTTAAATGGACCAAAACTTTTGTGTGAAAATTTTGAATATACAGCTTATATCTTAATTCCTGGAAGTGACATTCGGGACAAGTGAGATATACTTGAAAGTGAAACGCTTGACCTTTCAATTGATGCCTATTATGTTGGTGTGCATGATCAGATAACAGAGTTAAAGCCTAATATATTCAGTTATTTGTTTGAAGTGTAATAATAAACTCGCTAGAAGTCGCAATTATACATCAATAGTCACGAACTTTTGCACCGGGTAAGAGCCCAGCAAAATAAATTGGAAGTAGTGCAATGTGGACTAGTTCTGTCACGGCATGTTTTGATGCAGTTCAACTGGAGTCGTGAAAAAGGCACTCCAGTCCTCACATTTTAACCGCATTTGGATGCAATCCAAAGAATCACATCCACTTGTCACATTTTAACAACATCAGGATGCAGTTCAACGGAGTCGTGAAAAAGGCACTCCAATTCCTCACAATTTAACAGCATCCGGATGCAGTCCAAACGGAGTCGTGAAAAAGGCACTCCGTTCGCTACATTTTATTAGCAGTTGTTAGAGATCCCTTTATGTACATAAATCAGATTGTACATCTCTACAGGCAGCGGCTTTCATTTTCCAAAAAGAGATAAGCGTGTTAACATGTCCAAACATTTGTTAATACAAACTAAATAATATTTAATATTTAAATAATATTTAATTTGTGAACATTTTTCCGGCAACTCACCAGAAGAAAATGTCCGAATGGAGTGCTGTTGGAGTACGTGTCGAAATCTTAACCCTTCGTTGGACACCGATATTGTTTGTCACATTCGTAACACATGAGTCTGGCCAGACCCATGTAATAAATATAAATTTTTTAGTAAACTTAATTAATATTTTCGTATAAAAAGTTGTAGAATATGTTTTAAGGATCCTAATCTTACATATATAATCGATATTTTTCAAAAAAACATACCGAAAAACACTAAATTTAATTAATTTTATCAAGGTAGTAAAAACGGACATATGCCTATGAAGTAAAAATTCTTACTTTTCTTGTCTCTATGCTCGAAAATCCTATTTATATATAACTTCAATGCACTATATTTTATTTTGGGGTATTACTCTGAATGAATAGGGTCTATTTTATAACTTTACAGCTTATTGCAGTGCAATAACGATAATATCAATAGGTAAATGAGGGCATATGTCCTAAGGACTTTCTTCTAATTCATATGGAGAATCCAATATTTGAACCATTCCACTCCACAAAAAGAGCATAAAGGCTTTGTAATGGGTTTTATTTGTCCAGTTATGTGTAAAATTGTCTAAAATAAATGTGTAACCCTATTTCCAAGGGATTTTTTTAGGTTGTGGTACGTACACTGATTTCAAACCCATCTCCTACTTTTGCGACCTTTTTACGTGCAATTTTGAAGACATGGTAGGGTGAAATGCGACAAATTTCATAAAATGGTATTCATTCTGTCAAATAATTTAGAAAAAAAAACAATTTTAAGAAAAATTTTGGAAAATTTTCAATAAAAAATAGGTGGGGTCTGGCCAGACTCATGTGTTACGAATGTGATATGCATGTCAAAAAATCCTTGTAGCTCCTTTTCTGGTGATCCTTTTGACTTCATGTTTCTTTCGTTGGAAAGGTAAGAAAATTTCATGAAGCTACCTGAAATCTCAGGTCCATAGCTTTATTTTAACCCAGTTTAAAATGCAAAATAAAATGAAAAAGGCCTGGCTAGACTCAGGTGTCCAACGGAGGGTTAACTGGTGATGGGAAGACAACCCAATTAGCAAATGAAGCAAAAACAGTTCAGCTTGGAACAAATGTAAGCGGAGGAAACACGCATGTTTGCGATTGAATTCAATGGAGAATTTTCATAATTTGTGTTAATGTAATAAAGTTCTTAATATTTTTGTTCTCCACAAATAATAAATGCATTTTATTTGTTCTGGGATATTTTGTAATGGCTTGCACAAAAACACGTGCATTGGACTGCATCCTATTCTACCCCAAAGGGTTAGTTAAAATGCAATGCCAAAGGGTCAGTTAAAATGCAGTGCCAGAGGGTCAGTTAAAATGCAGTGCAAAAGGGTTAGTTAAAATGCAATGCCAAAGGGTCAGTTAAAATGCAGTGCCAAAGGGTTAGTTAAAATGCAGTGCTTTGGAGTGCATCTTTCAGTAGTCACGCTCTTGTAAAAATCATCAGTGAAAATGCATAATTTGATGCACATCCAGATCACTTGTACATATCATTTAACTGCATCTTTGGAGGCAAACATTTTGCTGGGAGTATAGGTCGAAAAAGATGCCTACAATTTTGAATGATGATCTGATATTCTTTAGCGGGTGAAATGGACCATTACTTTTGTATGAAAAATATAAAAATTTTATTTTTGGTCTATATTTTAATTCCTTGAGGAAATATATATATCTCGCAAAGTAGCGAACATATGGAAAAAACTACTGACCTTTCCTCTGATGTAAATTGCAATAAAGTGATTGCTAGATAACGGGCCTACTGCCTAATATATAATGGGTTCTGCGTAGAGAACCACATGTTTATCTCATGCTACATATTGTCTTTCCAAAAGGTTATGTAACACCACGAAACATTCGTCCTAGACCCCTTATTTGGTATGCCAAAATTCATATCTCGACGAGATAAAGCGATTTAGCGATGTGTGTTCGTCCATTAAAATTGTAAACAAGCTTAAGGCCGCAATTATGGACCGATTGTAACGAATTTTTTAAGGGGGTTGGGTTCGGGCCAGAATGGAAATGATTAGTTTTTGGTGATGATCGTGAAATCTTCAGGGGATGAAATGGACCAAAAACAAAATTTTAACCAATTTTGTAGCGGCTCTGTAGGTCAAAATAATAACAAAATTAAACAAAAATTGAGTTTATGATGAAGAAGAAGCGTACAAACCAACGTGAAGATCAGATAATACTTAGCGGGTTAAATGGACTGAAACTTTTGTGTGAAATTGGTAAAAATTGCAATAACGTAGCGGTTAAACAACGGAAGTAGTAGTACTACATAAGTGGGTTTCAATACATTTTAGTTTGTGTGAACTAAATTTTCCTTTCCTGCTACAAAAATGTCTTTGTCATGCTAGATAACTTCTTGGTTTCGTTCATAAGTACTATACATTACATGTCTGATATTTGATAATTAAATTTTCACAATCATTGAAAAGAAGTTCCGTGGAGAGCGATTGTCCAGGGATAGTGGTATAGGGTATCCCATGGTCGGCTCCGTCCGACTATAGACTTTTCTTACTTGTTTTAAATTGGGAAACTTGATTTTAATCGGTAAAATTTAAATGCAAAATTATGAACAAAAATTCAAATTAAAGTTGACAACACTGTTGCTATCGATAGAACTTTACGACTACTTTTTATTTGTCGCTAACTTACCGAAAAATGTCGTGAATTGCCGAAATTATAAGCATTTTAATTTTACACCTGGGACGTTTTTGCGGATTCTGAAACAGCAATGCTCATAGATGAGAAAAATCCAATGTCAAGTACGGTGCATCTTAACTAACTTTAAATAAAAACCGCTTACACCTGGGACGTTTTTGTGGATTCTGAAACAGCAATGCTGAGAAAAATCCAAAAACAGGAAAAAATAACTGGAGGAATTTTTAAATAAATCGCGATCAAAGTTCACATTTTTATACCCTCCACCATAGTATGGAGGGTATATTAAGTTTGTTTTTCCATTTGTAACGCATTGAAATACTCATTTGGGACTCTATAAAGTATATATATTCTTGATCAGGGTAAAATTCTGAGTCGATCTGTCCGTCCGTCCGTCTGTGGTAATCACTCTAGCATCCACAAAAATGGAGATAGAACGCTGAAATTTTGGGAAAATGCGTCTTTTGTTTGAAGGCAGGTCAAGTTCGATGATGGTCTATATCGGTCCATGTTTTGGTATAGCCCCATATAACGGTACCCCCCGATTTACGATATTTTGACGTTTTAGCTACATTTTCAAACCGATTTAGCTATAATTTGACATTTAGGATTCTTAAGTGTCAATAAATTTATATAACAAAAGTTGTGGACATAGGCCCACGTTTTGGTATAGCCCCCATATAACGGTACCCCCCGATTTACGGTATTTTGACGTTTTTAGCTACATTTTCAGGCCGATTTAGCTATAATTTGACATTTAGGGTTCTTAAGTCTCAATAAACTTATATAACAAAAGTTGTGGACATAGGTCCACGTTTTGGTATAGCCCCAATATAACGGTACCCCCCGATTTACGGTATTTTGACGTTTTTAGCTACATTTTCAGACCGAATTAGCTATAATTTGATATTTAGGGTTCTAAGTGACCAAAAAACTTATATTCGAAAAAATTATGATATAGGTACATGTTTTGGTATAGCCCCATATAACGGTACCTCCCGATTTTCGGTGTTTTGTGATTTTTACGTACAAGTTTTAACCGAATTAGCTGTAATTTGAACATTTGACATTTGAAGTTCTTAGCGGTTACCACACCTCTCCATCAAAATTGTCTGAAATTTTGGGAAAATTCGTCTTTTGTTTGCAGGCAGGTCAAGTTCGATGATGGGCTATATCGGTCCACCTTTTGGTATAGCCCACATATAACGGTACCCCCCGATTTACGGTATTTTGACGTTTTTAGCTACATTTTCAGAGCGATTTAGCTATAATTTGACATTTATGGTTCCTTAATTTCAACAAACTTATATAACAAAAGTTGTGGACATAGCTCCACGTTTTGGTATAGCCCCCATATAACGGTACCCCTGATTTACAGCATTTTGACGTTTTTAGCTACATTTTCAGACCGATTTAGCTATAAATTGACATTTAGGGTTCTTAAATGTCAATAAACTTATATAACTAGCGGACATAGGTCCATGTTTTGGAATAGCCCCCATCCCATTTAAGTCACATTGCTGGTTTGAATTAGATATAATTTGATATTTAGGGTTCTTAGTGACCACTAAACCACACCTCTCCACCAAAAATTGTCAAGAAAGGTCATTGTATTGATAAAGCCCCCATATAAAAGTACCTCCCGATGTTCAGTAATTTGATAATTTTAGCCACAATATTAAACTGAACTAGCAGTAATTTGACATTTGAAGTTCTTAGTGGTTACAACACCTCTCCATCAAAAATTGTCAACATAGGTCCATGTTCGGATATAGCTCCCATATAACGGTACCTCCCAATTTTCAGTAATTTTGCAATTTTAGCTAACTGCAATTTGACATTTGAAGGTTGTAGTGGTCACCACACATCTGCATCAACAATTTTCAACATACCACCAATATTTTACTTAAAATGTTTAACCGAACGTAGGTCCATGTTTTGGTATAGCCCCAAAAAAAACCTCCCGATTCTCCGTACCTCAGCTTTATTTTTGGACGAACTTTCCGTAATTTGAAATTCAAAAGCCAACAAAAATTCTGCAAAAAAATTGTTCATTTAAGTTCATATTTTCGTATAGCCCACATACCTCCGAACAAGCTGTTAATGACATTTGAGGTTCCCACGTTATGTACCGATTTTCGGTATTTTGAGGATTCTAGCTACAATTTTTAACCGAATTAGGAGTTATTTGACATTAAAGGCTCCCATAAAAAACTGTCAAAATAGGTCCATGTTTTGTTATAACCCCTATATAACGGTACCTCATAATTTCTAGCCCACCAAAAATTGTCAACATACGTACATAGTTAGATATAGGCACCATAAAACAGGGCCTCCCGAATGAAGCATTTATGTACATTATCTCACATTTTAACGTACCCACTTAAAGTTGGGGACAAGAATGAAAACTAATTATTCCATTTTAGTTCAGAATATTTTATGGTGGAGGGTATGAAAAGTTCGGCCCGGCCGGAACTTAACGCTTTTTTACTTGTTAGGTATATTTTAGGTTTTCGCGATTTTGCTTGGAAACCGCACATCCGTGAAAATTCTTCAGAGGATTGGCCGATATGATTTTTTTAGGTTTTTTTGTTAGGATTTCACGATTTGCTTGAAAACGACAAGTCTTATCGAAATGGGACTAGAAAAAATCTTATATAGCTCTATAAGATTGGTTTTCGTATTTTTTCCTAGGATATACCATTTCTTGTTCATATAAGTTTAAGTTGGGAAATTGTTGGCATGGTCTTGTTTTATAAGGAGACGACTGTAAATTGTTAAAATTTTAACTTCTATATCTCAAAAATGGTAAAACCTACGAAAAAAATATAAAGGACAATCTTGTAGAGAATTTCGCTGCAATAACATTTTCTTTAGTGCCATTTTGATAGGGCTTGCAAAATTGTGAGAACCTAAAAAACCTACAAATGTGAACTTTGACCACATTTTATTTAAAAAGCGCTCCAGTTTTTTTTTTGTTTTTTTTTTTTTTTTTGATTTTTCTCATCAATGAACATTGTAGTTTCAGAATCCGCAAAAACTTCCCAGGTGTAAGTACCTCCCATTTAAAGTTGGTTCAAGATCACCTTGAAATGTGTTCACATCTACTCCAAATAGGTTAAATTTCTCCGAAATTAAATTATTAGTGATTACTTCGTTCCGTACTCTTTAAGAATGGCTGCAAATAATAGCGTCGATTAATAGTTGATATGCGATTTTTTAAGCTATTGATGTATTTTCCTCGTCAAAGCCGACGGATGCTTTTTTAATTGTTAATTGTCAATATAAATATGGTTAATAGTGTATTCTCTTCGTGTCTCGCACAATCTTCTTCAGAAAGATGCTTTATTAAATAAATAGTAAATAATTGAAAATTATCACTACGTAGGACGAACTATTGAAGATAGGTGTATGTTTAATGTATCACCTTATGTTTAATTTCATTTTTTGCACACATTATATTAACTTTATAATTCAAAAGAATATCTCAAACTCACCTTGAAAATGTGCTATATCCTAATCCACTTATTGTTACCAAATGGGAAAATATGTTGTGAAATGTTTAAGTAGACACTTCCATTCAAATTGCTCAGCACATTTTTAACTTTCTTTTTACTTTAATAATTTTCAAGATTTTCTTCCTTTGTACACGCAAACACAGACACAATGTTAATTATTCTTGCTTATACCACTGTAGGATATACAATCAGATATCAAAAACTGCTGTTGTTGCTACTTCAGCATCAAATTTTTGTTTTGTTTTAATTCAGCACTGGATTGTATGGATTTTCACACACTAATACACACACCAGGGAAAACTGAGCTTTGTTGTTGTTACTTCATAGCAGACATCACTGTTGACTAAGCACAAAAATTACAAAACGGTAGATTTCGCATTTCTGAAAAGAATAAATGAATTTCAATTAAACATTCTGTTCACCGCATGAATTTCAAATCAAATAACATTTTTTTGTTTCACTGTAGCTGTTGATGTTTGTTTCCACACAAATACATTTGGGAGTAAAAAATAAAACAACAAGAACGCTGAAACAAAAACATTTCTGCTGTTGTTTTTGTTTTGTGAAGAGCACTAAACAAAATTGTTTTCCACAGAGGAAAAGAAAGCAGAAAAACGAAAAAAAAATCACAAAAACACAGTAAAACTTTTCAACGTCGAAGTGCACCACAAAACAAACAACAAATGCTAACATCATTCACAAACACACATATATAAATACAATGGCTGCTTATTTTTGCAATTTTCACTTCTTGGGAAATAATGTGTAACTTTTCCAATATTTAGTAGACATTTCTTTTTGTTTTTTATTTGATTTTGCACTCACACTTGATCAATAATTTTCATACCACAAAACTCTCAGAAAATTCAATCTCTTATTACACAAAAAAATTATTTATTTTTTTCTTTTCAGTTGTTCATTTTCCGTTAATTTACGCGTATTTTAGGTATAACTCGCCAAACGTAACTCGCAAAACTGTTTTCATTAAACTCACCATTATTATCACAAACCCTAAGCCACTGGATACGCTGTATGAAAGGCAAAATTACACTTTGTAGAGAATACTAACAGAAGAGGCATACAATATGAGAGAGATTTTTCCCTCAACCACCCAAAAACCAAGTGTAGAGTTTTCCAAAAATCTCCCCGCTGAAGTAACTGGGCAAGCGTACAAAAATAAAGCTCAGAGAGTGATTAATAATATAACAAACAAAAAGCCACCCGCCATGCCCTTATATGTACGATGATAATATTCCCGCACACACAAGCGAATGTGCATGAGAGTCAATAGCCCGACACCCACCCAAAACGAAGAAAACCAAAAACATGATGAAAACACCACTATCACCCCAAGATCATTCGTAGGCTGAATTACATTCAACGCACCTTATAACGCATATATGAGTAAAGCACACAATCTTGATTCTCTTTTTGGGTAACGATATACATTTATGTCTGTGTGGCAGCAATCCACCACACCCCATACAGCACCACCACCCCAACACTAGACCACAATTAAAAACATAAACAAGCAACATGACACTTGAATTACTTGAATCAATGAGAGCACAAATTTTAGTAAACACAGAGTCACTAAATTGCTCAGTTACTTCACTTCCAACCTAAGCAATCAATCTGTATTTCCACAAATGAGTGTGACGCAATAAAGGTTAGTTAAGAAGGTTTGTTGGGTGGCTGTGTCATCAACATACATACATTACTGTCCAAAGTGTTGAACATGTTATTGTTCAAACATAAACAATCCACAAACAACTACATAATACATTTCTAATTGGAATGTTCCCGTCTTGATTTCGTCTTTTCTCTCTTTTAACCACTTCCGAATCAACCCTCGTCAACAAAAAGCATTCAATTATAACCAGAGGTTGTTATTCTCTGAACTCCGAAATCATGATTTATTCATTACAATTGTTGCTTTTCTTAACAGAATGTTACTAACAGAGTATGGTAAGGCATAGGTAAATCACTGTTATTACTTACTTACATACATACATATGTTACTATAGCAACCACACACTATGAGATACTGAAGTAAGTATTGCGATGGTCAAAACAGATACAGTATGTCAAGTAAATGTTTATATACCCTTCACCATAATACGGAGGGTATAATTAAATTTGTCTTCCATTTGTAATACATTGAAATATTCTTCGGAGACCCTTTAAATTATATGGGGAATTCTGAGTGAAATCGGACACTTTTGCAAACAGAGATTTTGGATTTCCAGTATTATACCCTACACCACACTGTGGTAAGGGGTATTATGTCTTTGTGCATTTGTATGTAACTTACAAAAGTAAGCGAGATAGACCCATAGTTCCCTGATATACATACAGTGTTGCGCATATCAAAAGCAAAAAATCCAGGATTTCGCATTAAATCAAATTTTTGGATCCGTTACAATTTTTTAAAATGTAATATTTTGTGTCCAGTTGTTCTTTGCTATGTACAGAGACCTTTCAACAAGTTGTTTCTGTACTTTGTAGTTGGATGGGATAACAACAGCAACAATATTGACTGATCCTTGAGAATGGGGAGTGCAAAACAAAAACGGTTTTAATTAGCTGTAATTTTGACTTAAATTTGTTATTTTTGGGCATGTATTATGTATTTTTGAAAAAATGAATTTGTTATCCTAACATGGTTGCCATCTCCTATCGTTTTCCTATGGTCTGTGGAAAATATCATAATACCCTCAAATCAAAATTTTTCCCTTATACAATAGCGATCATCTGAATAGGCTTGAATTTTTTTTCTTTTTATATGTTAACGTATCTTCTGATGTGTTCGTATTGCAGATCCATACTATTTAGTTTTTGAGAGTCCTATACTATGCCAACATTCCCAAGAAAAAACTTGACGGTGTTGCCATATTTTCGGAAAATATCCCAATTATAATAAAAAATTTACAAAAAAGTGTCCAATTTTTGCGATCATCAGAATAGGTTTGAATCAAATAAAATTCAAAAATTGTACTACCCATGCAAATGTTGCGCAATTTTTTGGTTTAGTTTAGTAAAATGGAACATTCTGATAAATCCTACAACAAATTTGACCAGCTTTATTAGGGTTCAATTCTCAGCATGGAAAAGTTACCAAGAAATATTCCAACAAAAATGTTTTATAAACCTGCTTTATTAGACTTTTTTAATTCGTTAGATCTCTTCTGAGCTTCGAAAATTGTCTGAAAGCTAATAGTTAGCCATATTATTAGGATGGATAAATTAGGAAGGTCATTGAAAATATTTGGTATTTTAGCTCAGGTTTCATTATACCCTCCACCATAGTATGGAGGGTATATTAAGTTTGTCATTCTGTTTGTAACACATCGAACTAATAATTTGCGACCCTATAAAGTATATATATTCTTGATCAGGATAAACTTCTAAGACGATCTAGCCATGTCCGTCTGTCTGTCCGTCTGTTGTAATCACTCTAGCGTCCGCAATAATTGAGATAGAGTGCTGAAATTTTGCACCCGAGGGTCTTTTTACCATAGGCAGGTCAAGTTCGAAGATGGGCTATATCGGTCCACTTTTTGGTATAGCCCCCATATAACGGTACCTCCGGATTTTAGGTATTTTGACGTTCTTCGCCACATTTGCAGATCAAATTAGCTATAATTTGGCACTTAGGGTTCCCAGTGATCAACAAACTTATATCCCAAAGGATATGGGCATAGGTCCATGTTTTGGTATAGTCCCCATATAACGGTACCTCCCGATTTTCGGTATTTTGAGAATTTTAGCCACAATTTTTAACCGAACTATCTGCAATTTGACATTTGAGGTTCTCAGTGGTCATGAAACATCTCCACGAAACATCGTCAACATAGGTCCATGTTTTGGTATAGCCCCCATATAACGGTACCTCCCGATTTTCGGTATTTTGAGAATTTTAGCTACAATTTTTAACCGAACTAGCTGTAATTTGCCATTTGAGGTTCTCAGTGGTCATGAAATATCTCCACCAAGCATCGTCAACATAGGTCCATGTTTTGGTATAGGCCCCATATAACGGTATCTCCCGATTTTCGGTATTTAGGAATTTTAGCCACAATTTGTAACCGAAATATCTGCAATTTGACATTTGAGGTTCTCAGTGGTCATGAAACATCTCCACCAAACATCGTCAACATAGGTCCATGTTTTGGTATAGCCCCCATATAACGGTACCTCCCAATTTTCGGTATTTTGAGAATTTTAGCTACAGTTTTTAACCGAAATAGCTGTAATTTGACATTTGAAGTTCTCAGTGGTCATTAAACATATCCAACGAAACATCGTCAACATAGGTCCATGTTTTGGTATAGCCCCCATATAACGGTATCTCCCGATTTTCGGTATTTTGAGAATTTTAGCTGCAATTTTTAACCGAACTAGCTGTAATGATCGGTATTTTGAGAATTTTAGCTACAATTTTGTCTATTCAAAAATAATCGTCAATATGGGTCCATGTTTTAGTATATCCCCCCATATAACTGTACCTCCCGATTTTCGGGAATTTTCAGTGGTCACGAAATTTCTTCACTAAAATTCGTCAACATGGGTCCATTTTTGAGGGTCTACATTGTTTTGATGAAACAACCCTCAATTTGACTCTTGAAGTTCCCTGCAGCTATAAAACTTTTCCGCCAAAAAATTTAAAGATAGGTTGATTCTTTGATATAGCCCCGTAGGTGGTACCTTTCACCTAGCTTTCTTCTTCTTTATTTGCCTATTCGATTTTCGAATGTTGGCGACCAAAATGCAAATATAAGAATATTATTACAATAGTTTTATATTATAATAATTAAATTATTAAATATTGTTTATAATATCGGCAAAAGTCTCTCTGTTTCTGGCTTCGCTTAGCAGATTTATGACATCACGTATACCGGTCCATTCTTGGATGTTGTTGATCCATAGTAGTTGTTTCCTCCCTCTAGTAGGCCTTCCTTCAATGTTTACACGGATAATACTTTGCAGCAGTTTGTATTTCGGATTCCTCATAATGTGGCCCAAGTATGCCGTTTTCCGTCGCTTTATGTTGTTCAGCAGTTCTTTTTCTTTATGTAATCTTCTTAGAACCTCATTATTTGATATGAATTGTGTCCATGATATCTTTAAGATGCGGCGATATGTCCACATCTCAAATGCTTCCAGTTTTTTCATATCTACGGATTTTAAGGTCCATGTTTCCATGCCATACAATAGGACAGACCATACATATGTTTTCATATATCTTATTTTGGTTTTTAAGTTTACGTTATGGCTTGTAAAAACTTTTTTATATTTAAAGAATGTGTCTCTGGCCATTTCAATCCTGCAGGCTATTTCTTTAGAAATGTCCCATTCGTCGTTGATTATCGCTCCAAGATATTTAAAACTTTGGACTCTTTCCACATTTATTTCATTAATTTTTAATGGGGCCGTATTAGCATATGTATGATGTTTACTGATGACCATGTATTTCGTTTTTTTGATGTTAATTTTTAGACCGTATTTTTCGCTGCAAGTGGTCAATCTGTTAACCAGTTCTTGAAGTGCTGTCATATTATCGGCTATGAGAGTGGTGTCATCGGCATACCTTACGTTGTTAATGAACGTTCCATTTACATATATTCCTTTCCGGACACCATTTATTGATTCTTGGAATATTCGTTCAGCGTATATGTTGAATAATAGAGGGGAAAGGACACAACCTTGTCTAACACCTCTGGAAATATTAATATTAATTCGGTCAGTTCGCCATTGACGTTGACTTGCGCTGTTTGGTGCCAGTACAAATTTTTTATGCATTCAACCTCCTTCTCTTCTACTCCAATGGACAATAAAATCTCGATCATTTTGTCATGTTGGACCGTGTCAAATGCTTTTTCATAATCAATAAAGCATAGGAACACGTCTTTCTGCGAATTTCGGCATTTTTGAACTAACGCTTGTAAAGCGAATAGAGCTTCGCGGGTTCCCATCCCATCTTTAAACCCAAACTGGCTGGTCCCCATAGCCTTTTCACATTTCATGTAGATTCTGGAGTGAATGATCTTCAGAAATATTTTGAGTGCATGGCTCATTAGGCTAATTAGTCGGTAGTCATTACAGAATTTTGGACGACTTTTTTTTGGGATGGTTATAAAAGTTGATGTAAGCCAATCTTTGGGATATTTACCAGTTTCGTGGACGTAGTTAAAAAGGTTCTTAAGAAGGTTTACGTTATTACCATCAATTAACTTTAACAATTCTGAAGGAATCTCGTCAGGACCGCACGATTTTTTATCTTTTAATGCCTTTATGGCTGTTTCAACCTCTGTTCTTGTGATAGGTATCCCGGATAATTGTTGGTCTACCCGTCTTTCATAGATTAAACGATTTTCGTCAGTAAAAATGGTTTTTATGTAATTGCTCCATATATTTTTCTGTTCAGTAGTATCCAAGACCGCTTGATTATTTTCATTAAATAACACTTTTGGTATTCCTCTGTAGTATATCCCAGCAGCTTCCTTAATTTTTTTGTGAAGATTGAAGTCGTCGTGTAATTGTTGCAGTCGCTCTATTTCCCTGCATTGGTCATTAAGGTATTCATTTTTGGCATGGCGTATATTAATTTGTATTTCCCTGTTTATTTCGTAGTACAATTCGTAATTCGTGTTTTTATACCCTCAGCCTTTAGGCTATGAAGGGTATATACACTTTCATACGGGCAAAATGTGCCTCATCGAAATAATGATTTTAGCCCCCAAGTATGTTTGGACGAAATGTGTTTCAGACAATTTGGAGTCGATTGAGCAATGTCCGTCCGTCTGTCAGTCTGTCTGTCTGGCTGGCTGGAGCGCACGATAACTCTCGAAGGGATGAACCGATTCGGTTCAAATTTTGGCTTTCGTAATATTTTGTCCAAACTTAGTTTAAGTTCGAAGATGAGCTATATCGGTCCACTCCTTCCGGTACCTCCCCCACAAAAGTTCGAAAATGATCGGAAAATTTGTACGCACGATAACTCTTGAAGGGTGTAACCGATTTGGTCCATACTTTGCCCATCGTGGAGCGTGTACCAGACTTAGATCAGGTTTTAATATGGACTCAATCGGTCCACTCCGTCGGGTACCTCCCACACAAAATTTGGAAAAGTTCAGTTTAGGAACATCTCTCGAATCGCTTTGATTTTTGCTTTAGCAACTTGTATTCACTGCCCTCCATACGACGGTATAAGTTTCATCAGGGGCAAGTCCATACTTCCTGAGAAAATAGCCTGAAAGTTGCAAAAAACCCCTATGACACCGTGTGAGGAGGTTGGAGGGCAAAATAACTCCCGAACAGGTCTGCCGATTCGGTCCAAAGTTTGGCCTTAGTAATATTTTGTCCAAACATAGTATAAGTTCGAAGATAAGCCATATCGGTCCACTCCTTCAGGTACCTCCCCCACGAAAGTTCAAAAATGTTCGGAAAAATTGTGCGTACGATAACTCTTGAAGAGAGTGGCCGAATTGGTCCATACTTTACACATCCTAATATATCTACCAGATATAGATCAGGTTCAAATATGGACTATATTTGTCCATTCCATCAGGTACCTCCCAAACAAAATTTCAGATACATGTTCACTTTAAGACCTGCTTTCGAATCACTTTGATTTTTGTTGAAGCAACTTGCATTGCTGCCTCAATTGCGATGGTAAAAGTTGTTTCAGGGGCAAGTTCATACTTCTTGAGCAAACATCCCTGAAGTTCTAAAAACCCCTATGGTACCATATGTAGTGGCTGGAGATCCATTCTTCTTAGTATCTCCTCCGCAAAACTTTTGATATTAAATCCTAATCAACATTTTTGTCAGTTCAAACGCCCAAAATTTTTAAAACTCCCTAAATACATGAGTTTTTTGGAAAAAAATTGTTTCAATATACACAGGCTGAGGGTATATCTCTGTCGGCAAAGCCGACTGATACTTTTTTACTTGTTATATTTTCGCCGTTCTTCCATTAAGTCCAGTATCTGTTTTGTCATCCAATCTTTTTTTTGTGGTTTTCCTGTGTAGGAAAGATTGTTGTCAGCAATTGTTTTAATGACACATTTTATGGATTCCCAAATATTTTCTCCATCTTCACTGTTTACTGAGGTGAGTTTGTTGCTTAAAAGTTGCTTTACATTTGTTCGAACTGTTGGCTCCTCTAGTTTCTGTACATCAATCTTTTTCTTGTGGTTGGCCCGCTTAGCATGTGCAGAAAGTTTAATTCGTAATTTAGACATTAATAAGTTGTGATCCGATGGCACGTCCGCCCCCGGGTAAGTCGAAGTCTTTTTTACGCTTGAGCTGAAGCGTTTATTAATAAGAATATATTCAATCTGATTTCTAATAATATTGTCCTTTCTGTCCAGGGGTGATTTCCATGTATAGAGGCGTCTTGCAGGCAAGCTAAACAATGTGTTAGTTATAATCATTTTGTATTCTTGACAGAATTGTACAAGTCTGTCACCTCTTTCGTTTCTTGATCCTAAACCATAGTGACCTGTAATTCCAGGGACCATATGTTTGCCAACTTTGGCATTAAAATCACCTTGGATAATGGTAATTTCGTGAAGTTTTGTTAATTTTAGTAGGTCGTTAATTTCTTCATAGAAGTTTTCTATTTCATCTTTGCTTTTGTCAGCTGTGGGAGCATATATTTGAATTATATTTATTTTCACTGGTTTTGCATCGAGTTGTATAAGCATAGTTCGGTCCGATTTCGGTATGTAACCTGTTACGCTTCTTGCTATACTTTCCTTCATGATTACTCCTACCCCATTCCTATGGTTTCTGTCCAGATTTCCAGAGTAATAGATTTTCATGTTTTGCGAGGTGAAATCTGCACTATCAGGCCACCAAGTTTCGCACAGTCCTAGTATATCTATTTTCAGTTTCTTCATTTCAGATATCGTGTTTGCCAGTTTGCCAGATTCATAAAGACTTCGTATGTTCCATGTTCCGATATTTAAAGTATTTTTTGTTTTACCTCCGGGGATTCTTAGCACCCTCGTTTGGCCGGAGACTGAGGGCCGTGTATTGTTGTTCGTATTCATAGATGCATGGTTTGCAAGGGATTTTACTTCAGTGGTTTCCTCTTGCCTTCTGAAGGGTTTATAGTTTCCGTCTACATATTCAGCCGCTCCTCCTGGAATTCAGACGCTGTTTGCGGCCGCCAACTGTTGATCAGACGCTGCCTTTGTTTTCCTTTTTTATTTTTGGTTCGCCCCGCATATTTTATTTTTGCGGTACCCACCATATCTGATGAACGTTCCCCTATCCACCACCTGGGGAGGCGTCCGATGGGAGAAAAAAAAAGAAAAAAAAATAACTCCGCACGGACACCTAGCTGAACACATATTTTTAGATTACATCAGATAACACAGTGCAACAAAATGGAGGTGAAAGTCTGGGGCGAGGAAAATTCCTCTTGGGGAAGAAAGGCCTTGGTGAGTATATTACGAACCCCGAAGGACAGATCCGCCGTGAGTCGAACTTCCGCGTTATGGCGTGATGAAATTTTTGTTAGAGACCCTGTGGGCCATCAGGAATTATCGTTATATCTTTGTTCACTGTTGCTTAAGTGCTCTACAAAAACAACAAACAAAGACATAATGCTAATTAATGATGGCTTACAGGGTCTCTTGCAAAAACTTCATCACGCCATAATGCGGAAGTTCGAATCACGGCGCATCTGTCCTTCGGGGTTTTTAATATACACACACCAAGGGCTTTTATCTCCAAAAGGAATTATCTCTGTCCCAACATTTGTGTTCACAGTGTAATTTAAGCAATAGTGGGAGGCAGTAGGTGTCTAACCATTGTCGAAAAGTTGTTCCACCTAAAATTGTAAAAGGACCCTAATTATTCCATTTTAATTAAGACTATTTTATGGTGGAGGGTATTAAAAGTTCGGCCCGGCCGAACTTAACGACTTTTTACTTGTTTTTTACTATCCTTGCAGTACAAATTTAATTATCATGCTCACAAATCCACCATAGTTGACCACATGTATCATAAATGTTCGAAAATTGGTTTTGAAGAATGTTTCTTCGACGACAATAAAGTAGAAAATTGTAATTCAAATTTAACTCAAAGGGGCATGATATCGCCGACTTTTATAGTGCTGCAATACCTATATAGTCTGGTCAAAAAGTTTTTTTCCGTTCACTACCCAGCAAACCAAATGTCTGATGTCCGACACGTCTGAACAATTTCGGAAGCAAATTCGTTCAGATTTCGTTCCGATTTCTAAACGATTTTTCGGATAGGAAATAGTTCAGATTTTGTACCGATTTCGTTCCGATTTCGGAACGAATGTAGGAAAGAAATTTCCTTCCCGAATTTTCGAAGGTTTTTCTTTAGATTTCGTTACGAAATCGGACCGAAATCGATCCGATGTCGCTAAGACATTTCGTTCCGAAATTATGTCAACCACATCATACAACTTTCGTTAAGATATCGTTACGATTTCGGATCAGATATCGGACGTATTGTCCGAATTTTGTTCCGATTTCGTTACGATGTCGGTACGATCGGTTTGCTGGGTAGTCATAAAACAAACACGAATAAGTACAAAATAATGGACTGCTGAGGTTATACAGCGCTATAAAAGTCGGCGATATCATGCCCCCTTGAGTTAAATTTGAATTACAATTTTCTACTTTATTGTCGTCGAAGAAACATTCTTCAAAACCAATTTTCGAACATTTATGATACATGTGGTCAACTATGGTGGATTTGTGAGCATGATAATAATTAAATTTGTACTGCAAGGATAGTAAAAAACAAGTAAGAAAAGTCTATAGTCGGACGGAGCCGACCATGGGATACCCTATACCACTATCCCTGGACAATCGCATCTTTTCAATGATTGTGAAAATTTAATTATCAAATCAAATCAAATCAGAGATGTAATGTATAATACTTATGACCAAAACCAAAAAGTTATCTAGCATGACAAAGACATTTTTGTAGCAGGAAAGGAAAATTGAGTTCACACAAACTAAAATGTAATGAAACCCACTTATGTAGTACTACTACTTCCGTTGTTTAACCGCTACATTATTGAATTTTTTACCAATTTCACACAAAAGTTTCAGTCCATTTAACCCGCTAAGTATTATCTGATCTTCACGTTGGTTTGTACTCTTCTTCTTCATCATAAACTCAAACTTTGTTTAAAATTTTGCGGGTTATTATTTTGACCTACAGAGCCGCTACAAAATTGGTTAAAATTTTGTTTTTGGTCCATTTCATCCCCTGTACATTTCACGATCATCACCAAAAACTAATCATTTCTATTCTGGCCCGAACCCAACCTCCTTAAAAAATTCGTTACAATCGGTCCATAATTGCGGCATTAAGCATGTTTACAATTTTTAATGGACGGACACACATCGCTAATTCGCTTTATCTCGTCGAGGTATGAATTTTGGCATACCAAATAAGGGGTCTAGGACGAATATTTCGTGGTGTTACATACACTTTTGGAAAGACAATATGTAGCATGGGATAAAAATGTGGTTCTCTACACAGATCCCATTATATATTAGGCAGTAGGCCCGTTATATAGCAAACACTTTATTGCAATTTATATCAGAGGAAAGGTCAGTAGTTTTTTCCCATATGTAGGCTACTTTGCGAAATATATATGTCCTCAAGGAATTAAAATATTGACCAAAAATTAAATTTTTATATTTTTCATACAAAAGTAATGGTCCATTTTACCCGCTAAAGAATATCAGATCATCATTCAAAATTGTAGGCATCTTTTTCGACCTATACTCTTACCCGGTGCAAAATTTCGTGACTCTTGATGTATAATTGCGACTTCTAGCGAGTTTATTATTGCACTACAAACAAATAACGGAATATATTAGGCTGTAACTCAGATCATGCACACCAACATAATTGGCATCAATTGAAAGGTCAAGCGTTCCACTTTCAAGTATATCTCACTTGTCCGGAATGTATATTAAAAATTTTCACAATTTTCACACAAAAGTTTTGGTCCATTTAACCCTCTAAATATTATCCGATCGCCATCTCAAATTGCAAGCTTCTCCTATGTGATATACTCTTACCTTATTTAAAAATACGGGTTGATCGGACTATTATTGAGACCTACAGAGCCGGTAGAAAATTGGATAAATATTATGTTTTTGGTCCATTTCACCCGCTAAATACTTCACGATCATCACCAATAAGAATAGGGATCTATTCTGATCTAAACCCGACCTCCATACAAAATTTCGTGACGATCGGTCCATAATTGCGGCCTGGAGCGTGTTTACAATTTATAATGGACAGACGGACGGACGGACGTAAGGACGGACGGACACACATCTCAAAATCGCTTTATCTCGTCGAGATATGAAGATTGGTATACCACATTGGGGGTCTCCGACGAATATTTCGCGGTGTTACATGAATTTTTACCAAAACAAACTTATAATACCCTTTTCCACATTGTGGTATAGGGTATAATGAAACCTGAGCTAAAATACCAACTATTTTCAATGACCTTCCTAATTTATCCATCCTAATAATATGGCTAACACTTTGTATTTGCTTTCAGACAATTTTCGAAGCTCAGAAGAGATCTAACGAATTAAAAAAGTCAATTAAAGTAGGTTTATAAAACGTTTTTGTTGGAATATTTCTTGATTTTATCTGAAAGTTCTTAGTAACTTTTCCATGTTGTGAATTGAACCCACGTTCCTAATAAAGCGGGTCAAATTTGTTGTAGGATTAATCAGAATGTTCCATTTTACTAAACTAAACCAAAAAATTGTGCAATATTTGCATGGGTAGTACAATTTTTCAACTTTATTTGATTCAAACCTATTCTGATGATCGCAAAAATTGGACACTTTTTTGTAAATTTTTTATTATAATTCGGATATTTTCCGAAAATATGACAACACCGTCGAGTTTTTTCTTGGGAATGTTGGCATAGAATAGGACTCTCAAAAACTAAATAGTATCGATCTTCAATACGAACACATCAGAAGATACGTTAACATATAAAAAGAAAAAAAAATCAAACCTATTCAGATGATCGCTAGTGTATAAAAATTTAAATTGTAAAATATTTATTTGGAAAATGGTTAAGTATCAACCGTTCTTATGTTTGCCGAATACTAAAATATTTCAACAACCGAATATTGGTAAACACAATACATCCTGGTGTAAACCCCTTGAGGCCTTCGGCACATTGTGGCTAAAACGTTTGGGAAACTTTAAAAATAATGCGAATAGGAACTTCCAAGAATTAGTCGAATCTCTTATTTCCGAAATACGCCCTGTATCAGTTCGCAGAAGAAGTCTTGAAACCAATTTGAAAAGTTATACAGATACCAACTCAAACAACACCCTGGCCAAGAAGCCATTGTTTCAACCAACATTGGGTAAAATGAAGTCATAAGGCTATATACTTCAGGTTTTTTTTTATATTTTTGTTATTAAATCTTATTTTTAATATAATTTATTAAAAAACAAGTAAGCAAAGGCTATAGTCGGACGGGGCCGACCATGTGATACCCTACACCACAACCTGTAGGAATTAGCTATGTATGTATGTGCAACCGCCTTACACCCTGCATGTCCGGGTTCGATTCCCATCAAACTGTCTACGGTGGCAAAATACCCCTTAGTAATGTTGGCGATATTTCCTGAGTATTTCACCCATGAAAAACATCTCTACAAGTGGCAATTTAGGACACGCCGTTCGGACTCGGCCATAAAAACTAGGTCACATATCAATAACATAATATGAATCCATTGATATAAGAGAAGCCTCCCTTGTCTGTACTGGGATGTTTGTGGAAAAATATAATAATTATACATTTCTAAATAGTATTCGAAAATGGGAAAATTCACATTGATTAGCCCCTCCTGCTACATCCTTAAATTGTCTTTGAATATTGGAATACACCTAAAAAAAATAAATATATATACCATGCAATTTGGTATATTTGAAAATTGGGTAAATTGCGAGTGTTATTGAAGTTCTACCGTCCAAAAATTGTTAACTTGTACCTCACATTTGCTTCGAAAATAGTTATATGTGGGCATATGTATATTGTGATATCAAAAATATATTTTATACCGGTAGAAATAACTAACAATGAATATAAATTCAAAAATTTTGCATGCAAACAAATTTATTAATCCCAAAATTATTCATATTCAATTATACAGCAAAGAAGATGTCAGATGCGCTAACGGTGATATACCTTCAGCCTCTAAAAATATATTTATTTTTTAACACGAGTTTGCTTCAAAATGCGTGGAATCTGTAGGTATCGTAATATAGGGCTATACCAAATCAATTTTAGTAAGCTAAATTCTGAGTTTTGGAAATTTTTGAGATTTTTTTTTTAATATTTGTAATTTTAGTTGGAGCCGACAGGGTTTTTTGAACTTCTGGACTATTAAAATTTTAATGTTTGACATAATTGTGACTAAAGATAAGGTAACAAAATTTAATTTAAATCGATTCGGGATTATATATAGCTCCCATATATATTTTATTATGAAATTCGGGAAGATAGCGACCGCACGCTATATATATAGCAATACTGACCTATTAAAATTTTTAAGATATATAATGAAAGGTAGATACATTTTTAAGATATAAATCGGTCCGATTACATGTGTATGTGCATCTTCTTTCACATTAAAGTAGCTCATGAACCGTGATACTGACTTATTAAAATTGTTAAGATACATAATGAGATATAGATAAATTTTTAAAATATAAATCTGTCCGATTACATGTGTATGTGCAACATGAAAGGCGTCCAATAAATATATTGTTTTTCTCCTCCGAATAATAAGCCATGACCTGAAGATGGAGCTAAGTGCTTTTATTACTGAATCTCTTCAGTAATTATTCAATGTTGTATACATATTCACTGTGGTGTAGGGTATCATATAGTCGGCTCCGCTGGACTTTGATCTTTTCCTTACTGTTTTTATTCTGGCACAATGGCCGTTTTTGGACGATCCTCACGACATTCGTTTTTTTGGCGAGTGTTGGTCACGATTGAATTCATTAAAACAGTTTTTCATAGTGCTATAGGATGATTCTTTATCGATATACTAGCAAAGTGCCCGCTACATCGTATGCGGAAAGGATATAAAAACAAATAAACAATATATAATATGGAAATGGCGAACACTGAATTTTATTGTACTTATACCAATTTTAATCAATATTTGTTGTTATTTTAGTACTGTTCGTACCGCTTTAGTTCGATTTTCAAAAAATCAGCCGTATCTCACCCTTACATGTTAACAGCGAGACCAACATTGCACACCAATACTCATAATAAATCCAAAAAATACAGATTCCAGCACTGTCCCTACACCCAACAACAAATTGAGTGCCATTTAGTACGATTTACCAAAACTACCACAATCCTTCACTTCACCATTAACCTTAATTCCAAAAACAGGATTCCAGCGCTATCGGTGCACTCCAATTCAAATTGTACCATTTGGTATATTTCGTGCCGATAAGTATGAATTTCGAAAACTATCTACATGTCTCAATCCTACAATCCAACCGTAGTCTTACCAAATTCCAGGATTCCAGCTCTATCCGTTCCCCCAAATACCCACTGTACAAAATTTAGTACCATTTACTACTGTTCGTACCCATAAGTACGAATTTCCAAAACTACCTTAATCCTATACTCCAACAGTAATCTCAATTCCAAATTTAAGGATTCAGATTCCAGATTGTACCAAATTTAATACTTTTCGTTCCCATAAGTACGAATTTCCAAAACTACCACAATCCTACACTCCAACAGAAATTTGTTCACTCAAATCCAAATTGTACCAAATTTATTAACATTTAGTACTTTTCGTACCCATAAGTACGAATTTCCAAAACTACCTCAATCCTACACTTCAACAATAATCTCAATTCCAAATTTCAGGATTCCAGATTCCAAATACCAATTGTACCAAATTTAGTACTTTTCGTTCCCATAAGTACGAATTTCCAAAACTACCACAATCCTACACTCCAACGGAAATCTCAATTCCACATTTCAGGATTCTAGGTCTATCCGTTGACCAAAACCAAATTATACCAAACGCAGTGCTTTTCATATCCATAAGTACGAATTTGCAAAACTACCTCAATCCTACACTTCAACATTACTCTCAATTACGAATTTAAGGTTTTCAGCTCTATTCGTTCACCCAAATCCAAACTGTACCAGATTTAATATGTTTCTTACCCGTAAGTAAAAATTTGCAAAACTAACTCCATCTTACACCCCAACAGCAAGCTTAATTCTAAATTTTATTATTCCAGCTCTGTTCGTTCACCCAAGTCCAAATTTTTACTTTTTGTACCCATAAGTACGAGTTTTCAAAACTACTTCACTTTACACTCCAAATATAGCCCACGAAGTACGAATTTCCCAATTATCTTAATATCATACTCTGACATCAATGTTAATTCGAAATTTCAGGGCTACAGCTCTATCCGTTCACCCTAAATCCAAATTGTACCAAATTTAGTACCACTTAGTACTTTTCGTAACCATAAGTACGAATTTTCAAAACAACTTCCATTCTACAATCCAACAGTAGCCAATCTTATACTCCAGCATCATTTTTTATTCCAAATTTCAGAAATTCAGCTCTATCCGATGACCCAAATCTTAATTATACCAAATTTATTTCTCCATCTCATACTACAACAATTATCTTAATTCAAAATTTCAGGATTCCTGCTCTATCCGTTCGCCTAAATCGTAATTGTACCAAATTTAGTTTCATTTAGTACATTTCGTACCCATAAGTACGAATTTTCAAAACTACTTCCATTCTACTCTACAACAGTGGCATTAGTTCAAAATTCCAGCTCTATCCGTTCGCCCAAATCGTAATTGTACCAAATTTAGTATCATTTAGTACTTTTCTTACCCATAAGTACGATTTTTCAAAACTGCTTCCGTTCTACTCTCCAACAGTAGCCTTAGTTTAAAATTTCAGAAATCCAGCTCCATCCGTTCGCCCAAATCGTAATTATACCAAATTTAGTACCATTTAGTACTTTTCGTACCCATAAGTACGAATTTTCAAAACTACTTCCATTCTATCCTCCATCTGTAGCCTTAATTCAAAATTTCATGATTCCAGCTCTATCCGTTCAACCTAAATCCAAATTGTATCAAATTTAGTACCATTTAGTACTTTTCGTACCCATGAGTACGAATTTTTAAAACTGTATCCATTTTACTCTCTACCAGTATCCTTAGTTCAAAATTTCAGGATTCCAGCTCTATCCGTTCGCCCAAATCATAATTGTACAAAATTTAGTACCATTTAGTACTTTTCGTACCCATAAGCTCGAATTTTCAAAACTACTTCCATTTTACTCTCCAACAGTAGCCTTAGTTCAAAATTTCAGGATTCCAGCTCTATCCGTTCGCCCAAATCATAATTGTACCAAATTTAGTACTTTTTGTACCCATAAGTACGAATTTTCAAAACTACGTCCATTCTACTCTCCAACAGTAGCCTTAATTCAAAATTTCAGGATTCCAGCTCTATCCGTTCGCCCAAATCATAATTGTACCAAATTTAGTACCATTTAGTACTGTTCGTACACATGTGTACTAGGGCTATAACCAAAAAAACACCACCACATAGCCGTGTAGAGCATGGAAAACTATTATGAAATACGGTGTCAATTTTTCTCTACCGCGAAAAAAGTTTCCGCACCAAATGCATAGAAGTTCTGTAATGCATTTTTTAATTTTATCTGTCATAACAACATATTTGCTTTTCATTAAAATTTTTATTTTTTTGTAATCTAATTTAAAATGATTATCAAAGCGTTCTGTACCAATTTCTTCTCAAATCGCGCCATTTCGGACAACATTAGGATTTTTTGACACTATTGCAATTTTTGGTTTTTCTTTATAAACTCGTGAATTTTATGTTTATATTTTTTTAACCTATCGGACCAGGGAATATGGGGTCATTTGAAACGAATTCGCGAAAGTTACAGGCTGTTTTTGTTGACATTGCTTGTGAGAATCGTATTTGTTTTCTACAAAAATACAACACCAGTACCATGTGGGGAATTTTGTCCTAATAATGAAAACGCGTTTCTAAGACCGATTCTGTGAAGAAAGTTCCCGCACCGGCCGTGATTACTAAAACCCTTTTGATATTTTTTCTACTTAAAATTTTAAATTTTCTTTGTTTGAATAAATATTTATAGAAAAAAATACAATTCTCAAAGGCAAAGTCAACAAAAACAGCCTGTAACTTTCGCGAATTAGTTGCAAATGACTCCATATTCTCTTGTCCGATAGGTTAAAAAAATATAAACATAAAATTCACGAGTTTATAAAGAAAAACCAAAAATTGCAATAGTGTCAAAAAATCCTAATATGGTCCGAAATGGCGCGATTTTAGAACAAATTGGTCCAGAACGCTTTGATAATGATTTTAAATTAGATTACAAAAAAATAAAAATTTTAATAAAAAGCAAATATGTTGTTATGACAGATAAAATTAAAAAATGCATTACAGAACTTCTATGCATTTGGTGCGGAAACTTTTTTCGCGGTAGAGAAAAATTGACACCGTATTTCATAATAGTTTTCCATGCTCTACACGGCTATGTGGTGGTATTTTTGATATTTGCAAAAAAGTGCAAAAAGTTATATCCCTAATGTGTACCCTTTTCCTAAACCACCTCCGCATGTCAACCGTATCTTTCAACCTTGATTCTCACACAAAATTTCAACCTTTATCCGTTCACAAAATACGAATTGGTACCAAAGTTAGTACTTTTCGTAAACTTTTAGTTCGAATTTCTAAAAACCCTTTAGCACATCTTTTCTACACTCCATCAGTGACCTTCATTCCAAATTTCAAAGTTCTTGCTCTACCAAACAAAGGTACCATACCATATTTAGTACCTTTTAGTACTTTTCGTACCCTTCCAGTTCGAATTTCCAAAAACCCAGCCTTATCTGACCCCTTCGGACCAAGAGTCATCCAAACCCAAAATTTCAGGATTCTAGCTTCAGCCGTTTCGTCTGGGCGTTGATGAATCAATAAGTCAGTCAGTCAATCACTTTACTCTTTTATTAATATAGATAAAGATTTAATTTGAACGATGCACTCTTGCCGCGATTATACGCGTCGAAAATTGTGAAAAAGGATCGGACGAAAATGTTCACAAGTAAATTCCTTTTTTTTTTGCAAAGTGATTTGCTCATCGTATTTTGAGGATTTTTGCTACATTTTCTGAACGAACTACATTTAATTTTATATTTGAGGTTCCTAGTAATCACAAAACATCTGCACTAAAATTTATCAACATAGTTTCATGTTTTGATTGGTATATATATATATATATATATATATATTTTTTTTTTTTTTGCTTCATTTTTTGACCAAACTAAATGTAAATTGATATTTGAAGTTCGCAGTGTAGGGTTACGTAGTGATATGCAATAATCGGTTTTTCGATTATTAGTTTTCGTCTTAAACTTAAAACTCAATATTCGTTTAATCGTTTTTTTAAGAGTGTTTCAAAAGTCGACTTTCGCTTTTTAATTTTTCAACCGAAAACCGGTTATAATCGATTATAATCGACAGTTTCCGTTTTCAATATTCAACTACAATTTTTCGGAAATATCGATTGCTCACAAACTGTCACACAGCCACAAAAAATTTTGCGGTTGCCTGATGACGACAAATATGAGCCCCACACTGGGATGTAACCGATATTTGAGCAACAATCGACAGTCAAAATTGGTATGTATCCAGTTTAATATTCGACTACGATTAATGGACAACTACCACTGTGCTACAGTGAAAATTTGCAGGGGTTCTGACGCATAAATTCGGTATTGTGAAAGTCCATGGAAGACGAAAATACCCTTGGTTTCTTTGGGTCACTTCGTTTTTTGATTTTATAACGGCAAATGTAGTGAAAACGGGGTTTCTTGGATTTTCAAATTAAAACGGGCATAACTTCTTTTTTCCACAACTGACGTTTACAGCTTATTTTTTATTTCGGACAAGCCATAATTTTTAAAAATCGGGTAACAAATAGCTAAGTTATAGTGATTTAAATGTGACAAAAACGCATTAAAAAACAGGAAAATGTTTTCCTCGTGCTCTAGGCTGCGTGGAAGACACCTAACTGCCTAATTATTTACTTTTATCAAGAAGGAAATTTAGTTAGCTTAAAAAAAGGGGGAACCAATGAAATCGGTTGAAAAATTGATGAGTTATGGCATTTTTTGTGTTTTAACTTCTTGGGTTTTCCTTTATAAAAGTGGGTACCTTAGTGCGTATGATTGTAATTTGAATTTGTCTACTTAATAATTACGGACAAGCTACCAATCTTTTATAAAGGAAAAACCAAAAAGTTAAAACACTGATAAAAGAAAATAATTATGCACTTTGGTGTCTCCTACGCAGCCTAGAGCACGAGGCAAAGCATTTTCCTGTTTTTAATGCGTTTTTATCACACTTAAATCACTATAACTTAACCATTTGTTACCCGATTTTTAAAAATAAGCTGTAAAAGTCCGTTGTGGAAAAAATAAGTTATGCCCGTTTTAATTTGAAAATTTAAGAAACCCCGTTTTCACTACATTTACCGTTATAAAATCAAAACACAAAGTTACTTAAAGAAACCAAAGGTATTTTCCTCTTCCATGGACTCCCACAAAACTGAATATATGCATCAGAAACCATGCAAAAAAAAAAAAAATTGCCGACTTTTGTGGCACAGTGTAATAGACTACGACTAATAGTCGAGTCAGTTTTCGAAAATCGATTGAGAATAATCGATAATTCGATTTTAGCGCAGAGAATAGTCGACTACGATTTTTAGGAATTTTACGACTAATATTCCATTAATCGGTTAACCCTAATCGACTTTGAGTATCCCTATCCCAGTGGTCACAAAACTTCTCCACCAAAAATTGTCAACATAGGTCCATGTTTTGATAAGCCCCATAATACGGTACGTCCTGATTTTCGGTATTTTTGGAATTTTCCAGTGGTCACAAACTTTTTCCAGCAAAATTTGTAATTGAGGTATTTGGGTTGGTATGCACCCCATGGATACATTCCTGACCGTAGTACATGCTTTTTGATATGTGAAGTACCCAGTGGTCACAAAATGTCTTCTCCAAAAAGTGACAACAAAGTTGCATATTTTGGTATATTCTCCATATAACAGTAGATCCCGATATTAGGTAGTCTAAGATCTTAGCTACATTTATCGACCGGTTTGTAATTAAACATTTGAATTTTCCAGTGGTCACAAAACTTAGCCAACAAAAATTGTCAACATAGGTCCACGTTTGGCCCCATAAAACGGCAACACAGATTTCAGTATTTTAAAGTTACTATCTACATTTTCGGGCCAGATTGGACATCCATTTATGGTTTCCACTGGTTAAAACAATCTCCATCAAAAATTTTGGACACAGACCCACGTTGCACAGTGTCACGACCGTGGCCAAAAATGGCAAAAACTAAATACTTCGATGAAAAAATTTATTGATGGGGAGTGATAAAAAAACATATTAATTAAGAAGAATCTGAAGTTTGGTACTGATACGTGAAGTAGTTTTTGCTATATGTGGATTTAAATGCGACAATTTTAGTTAATACGTATTTTTGTGTTTTTATACCCTCCACCATAGGATGGGGGTATATTAAGTTTGTCACTACGTTTGTAACTACTCGAAATAACCATTGTTGACCCCACAAAGTATATATATTCTTGATCAGCGTGCAATTCTACATCGATATAGCCATGTCCGTCCGTCTGTGGAAATCACTCTAGCGTCCGAACGGATTGACGTAGGTTGATGAAATTTTGTGAAAATAAGTTATATTTACGCAGGACTTTTGGTATTGAAAGCAGGACTTTTGGTATGTAGGTCCACGCTTTCGTAAAGCCCCCATACAAAATGACGCGTGACGCGTCGTCGTTTTAAGGAATTTTTAAGATATTTGGCCCAATTTACCACCGAATTGAAACATTTCTACCATAAAATGTTTATATAGGTCCACGTGTTGATATAGGCCCCATAATACAATATCTCCCGATTTTCGATATTTTGAACGTTTTAGCCTCATTATCACACCGAGATGGCTGAAATTTGGTATTTAGTCTTCTTTAGGCGTACAAAACTTTCCCCCAGAAATTTTTAGGTATAGGTCCACGCCATCATATAGCCCCCATAGTACGGTACGTTCCGAATTTCGGTATTTTGAAGGTTGTGGCCACATTAATCCACCGAAATGGCTGAAATTTGTGGTGAAGGGTATAAAAAGTTCGGCCCGACCGAACTTAACGCTTTTCTTACTTGTTTTTTCTAAAATTAATAAATTATATTATGCGTTAATATTTAAAGTTTAAAAGTAACTGTCGCTGCAAAAATGGTTCCTAAGTTCTCTTGGGATGTAATAAACTTGGCTACACTTTTGTTTGCATGTAAAAATTAATCATATGGTGTTTACATTTACCCAAACATGTATTGCTAAGTTTATTAATTTTCTGAAGCAAATTTTAAATTGAGAGGATACACCCTTTTTTAACAAATCGTTTTGCGGTGTTGGCTATAGCGCGAAAATGAATGAACCAATCATCATATATTTTTCTGGGCTTATTTAGTACCTAATAATCTTGCTCTGAACCGAGAGAATATCAATTTTTACAAAAAAATTGTGAACAGCGAAAATCAAAATTCGATTTTTTACAAAAAATTGACCGTTTTTGACCACTAATCGGTCAAACAAATTTTTTAAAGGAAATTTCTCATATATAAAGACAAGAGTTTGATGTATTCAATATGCTCACAAACAATATGAAGACTAAACACCAAACTTCAGTCAAATCGGGTGGATATTGACGCCACAACACTCGAAATACCGAAAATGAGAAGGCACGGTTCTATGGGGGCAATAGGAAGACGAGGACCTATACCGACAAATTTCTGGTGGAAGGTTATAAGTCCCCCAACGGAGACTTAATACCAATTTTCAGCCATTTCGGTGTGATAATTAGGTTAAAACCTCCAAAATACCGAAAATCGGGAGGTACCGTCCTACAGGGGCTATATGAAGGCGTGGACCTATTCAGAAAAATTTCAAGGTGAAGGTATACTGCCCCCTACGAAGACTAAATACCAAATTTCAGCAATTTCTGTGTAATAATGAGGCTAAAATCTTCAAAATACCGATAATCGGGAGGTACCGTTGTATGGGGGGCCATATCAAAACGTGGACCTAAGCCCACAATTCTCTGTTGGAATGTTTGATACCTCTGCCGAATACTAACCACAAAATTTGAATACTTTCGGTTGGTCATTGTGTCTAAAACAATAAAAATACCGAAAATCGGGAGGTATGGTTCTATGGG
Source organism: Musca autumnalis (assembly GCF_047663935.1). Taxonomy (NCBI): domain Eukaryota; kingdom Metazoa; phylum Arthropoda; class Insecta; order Diptera; family Muscidae; genus Musca; species Musca autumnalis. The sequence goes on from NW_027412088.1 coordinate 64,328,267, forward strand.
GGCTATATCAAAACGTGGACCGACCAACCCAATTTTTTGTCCTGAAGATTGTAAGTCAATAATAGGTACGTGTACCAAAATTGATGCACGTACGATAACTCCCTCTAGTTTTGGCCACAGTTAATATGAACTCGCAACATTGTGCGTTGTAGTATAGCGCCCATATAGCGGAAACACCCGATTTCAAGTATTCTTAAGTTTTTAGCTCACCGAATTATTTAAAATTTGTTATTAAGGGTTTCTCTATTACGCTGCGGTGTCGGAATATGAATAACTTTCCATGGCTCAAAAAATTACACACAGTGTAACTAAAGAAGAAATAAAACTATGCTTAGTTTGTACTCGTCATGCATTCCACCTTTTGTTATCTACTTTTTATTAAGTTGCGGTTATCCTTAATCACATTGTCTTCGTCAATAGGCGTATTAATAATAGCGGCAACTCGCACGTTAATATAACTACTGAAACAAGGTTAATCGTGCTGCATGTTTTGCTAATTATTATTTCATCTGGAAAGATAATTTTCACAAAACTTCTACTTGAACGATTCTATGCATTAAAGGTATTTTTAAAAGGTTTCTTTGTTATTGCCATTATTTCTGTTTTTGCTTCATTATTGTGTTGTGGTGCGCCGTACATAAATTTTTCATTATGAGGAATTTTAATTTTTACCATTCCACATATCTGTAACAACAACATTGCGTTTGCGAAATTTTTGGATTTTGAGGTATAAGCACACGCCAGCAAAGATGCTGTGTGCACACAACGCATTGAGAGCAACAATTACTAACATTGGTATTGATACCCAACCGCAATAATTACAATTGTCTTGTATGAAGATATTGGGCATTCTAAACCACACTACTTGCATGTCGGCAACAGTCAATACCTCCATAAATCTGAAAATGGGTTTAAGTGAATTCCTAACTAATGCAGTATACATGTATCCATGGTGCCTAAAGTTCTGTGATAGAGGTTGGTTTTGTGGTTTACTAATGGACTTCCTAATTTTGCCCAATAGCCTTGCTGTGGTGTACTACGCTATAAGATTATCCCAAAATGTATGTGTATGTATATAGTGGTGCTCTTTGCCTGACCTTTGTTACCCTAAACTAGTTTGGTCAAAGTTTTGTCAGGTTGTGAAATATTTACAAATTGCTTGTGGAAAATAAATGCCACTCTTTATTACATCTAAGAGATGGTTTGGTGCAAACATGTCTTAAGTGTGTTTGTGTTGCCATGGTCATGGTGAGGAAAATAATATTTGGCGAGCGAGTTTAAATTGACAATGCAAAATTAATTAGTATGATCTTGCATACCAGAGTTATGGTGCAAATAAATTGGGGTGAAATTGTGTTGTTTAGTTCAAATTATAGGAGCTCATTAAATGTGGTTACGCTATTTCCTTACCGTTTTCCAAAAACATACCAGATGTGACAGACGGTGATTTTTGTATTTCAAAAGATCAATGACATGGAGCGCATAGTATCAGAAATATGTTTGCAAATGCCAAATGCTAAATTTCGCACAAAATCCAAACATGGATACCGAAGGTTTCCATTAAGAATCTATGGTATAACCAGAAGTGTTTGCTTCTTCCGAAGAAAATGATATGGCCCAGCAAACCAAATTTCCGATGTCCGAAGCCTCTGAACAAGTTCGGAAGAATCTTAAGAATCTTCGTTCCGAATTCGGTCCGATTTCTAATCGATTTTCTTAGGATTGTTTGTTGGTTTGTTATCGAAAAACGATGTGATGTGTTTTAAAATTAGCATATACAATTTTTAAATATAAATGCAACATATAATATTTCAAGCTACACGCAGAGAAAAATAATTAATCGCTTTTGTTGGAACAACAATATCTATTCCCATTAATAAAAATGTCTATTTTTGTTCCAACAATTCATTTATTTTGTTCAAGCATTGCAATTGCAAATCCAAAAATACCATCTTTTGCTCCAAAAATACAAAACAAAAACAACTAGCGAAATTTCTCAATATTGTAAAAATCATTGACAATACCTATGGTAGGAACTATCATAATCTGGAATTCTTACAAAAACTATTGTCAGCCCAGAAAACCTGTTACTGAAATATTTGATTGGATCGTATATAATTCTCAATACACTTTCCACATAACTTTAGTATAAATGTCACTTATAATATGAGAATTGGCAAACACAACACATGGCGAGTTTTTGCCAGGTTTTCCCAGGTTTCACTAAAAAGACAAATTGAATGAAGAAACAAAACTACTTCATTGCGCTCATCCTCCAAGCACCTATTCCAACATAAGGAATATCATAAAACCACAACAAATATGAAAAGAATTACGACTAAAAATACTTCTCAGATTGTGGTGTAACTGAACTAGCAAAACACAAAGAGAAGAATGAGAAAGAAGAAATAATAAATAAAAAGAAGAATCTCATGGTGTACATACATAAAAAAGAAACAAAGATAAAATAAAAAAAAAAATAAAAACAAAGGTAAGAGGAACTCGTACAAACAAAACTCACCAATTTTTTTCACCACGGCATCGAATACCGAGAGAAGTGAATAAAATTGTCGAAGAAAAGATCATAATATTGTCCAGCAGACAAGAACTGTTGTTGGATATGACAAAAACAATTGTTGTAATTAACATAAACGATTCTATACAATACTACATGCGGAATCTAACAATATCTTTACAATACATATTTTGCTCTTCGAATATTGTTGGATCAATCGTGCGTGTAGTGTTGATGGCCTCAACATACTCGTAGACACCGTTTACGTTGTTCTACTATTAACCACATAATGATAACAACAGTGAAAATCATTAGAACGTTTGAAATAAGAATCTTTCATAAATAGCGCATTAAAAGAAAATTGTCTCTGAGTGGGGTTTGTTCTCTGTGGTGTAGCAATAAAAAGCGTCGGCAAAAAAGTTTTTATTTTCATACGACAGTAAAGAAAAAAATTCCTCTTCCGAATTTCCCAAGCCCTTTCTTCTGTTTTCTGTTTCGGCTCCGGCATTGAAAGTGGTGTCCGAATTTCGAACCAATCTCGTTACGATTGGTTTGCTGGGTGGATACCGGGTGCATCGGAATTTGGGTAACTTTACTACACTTCAGACTTACCACCGTCGAAAAATACATTTAACGAAGTGCTTTATATTGGATACCAGAGGTCCGCAAAATGCCACTCGCTTTTAATGCATATTCGCAATTTCGTGCTTTTTTCATTGCTTGCTATTGCCATCTCTGTTTAATGCTATTGCTTGCTTTGCCTTTACTTTGATGAGTGTGTGCCAATTGCACACACACAACACACTACAAGAGCTCGTTGCCTTTTTTTTTGCACGCTGCCTTCGAAAAAGCACGTTGCATTACAAAAAGCAGTAGATATTTCTGGTCAAATTTACATGTTAATAAACATAAAAAATTAATGTTGAGACAATAAAAACAATTACTAGTTTAGTTTATTCTATTATTAAAGAAACTCAAAGAAAAAGCGAAATTTTGGCAAATGTATTCATTTATTCAAACAGAAGATGGTACGATACTGTGTGGTGGTATGCAGTATTGTGCATACTGCATTTGCGAATCGTGTGAATACAAATGTAAAAGCAAGCAAGCATGCACTAAAGCAGTGAATCATTTTTTGGGGTGAATCTGCTTTTTGCACATTCATATTTTTTATATGCAAGGCACTGCACTATTCGCTTTTGGGAAAAGGCAATAGAGTGTGCCTTTTATATGCATTTTGCGGACCTCTGTTGGATACATACAATTGATATAAAAAATAAAAAAACGGAAAATAAAATTTAATAATACTGTGCAACATTTTTGAGCCAATCGCGTGCAAACAACTTCTGTCCAGAATTTTATGAAAGTAGAGGACCAATAGGCAAAAACCATATTTGGGTTTTGTTTTCTTAGATCGGGTTCGGTTTTTATGGCCTCATCTAAACATGGTTAAATATCGAATTTTTAAAACAAATCGGGGCTGTATCTCTGAAACCAATACGCATCTTGTGTTGACATCTGCAGCAAACTTGTAGATAAGAGCAAGAAGAAAATATTTGGAGGAATAGTGAACTCAAATTTTATAATATATCTAAAAATTCTATAATTTGTGTATATTTCGCAGCGTATCTTCCAAAATGTTAAATTCTTCTTAATGTTACCTTTTCGGAAAATATTCTCTGGAATGAAATACACAACTTTTCAGAAAATTATATTGTTGTAAAATGCCTCTATCGCCTTGTTTATAGCAATTTTTTCAACAACATCTTGGTAAATATTTCAATAATTCATTGAAATCCCCAACATGAGAATAAACAGCCTGTGTGAACATTGTTTGAAATAATTTTTGTATAAGGTATGTTATGAAATACCACTTAAACAATGTGAAATAACCATTTTAGAGTTTCAGAATATTCTGAAGAATTGATGGTGACATTATTTGCAAAAATTTTTGAATGGTTACTTGTTTCAACTCCTAACAGTTTATTTGTTACTGACCAGAATTTCAGAAATTATGTAAACTTTTTTATATTTTAACGAGTTTGATGTGCTAGATGCAGCTTTTCCTAGTTCATCTGTTTGACACGTAAGTTCTACTACTTTAGGACTACAATATTGCTGAAGACTGCAAAGCAAAATTCTTATTAGTTTCGGAGAAAAAGGCCCGATCACTGGAAAAATGCTCATTTTAGGTCGGTTTAGATGAGGCCATAAAATCTAAACCCGATCTAAGAACACAAAAACCAATTAAGGTTTTTGTAGTCTCAATATGTACTTTCAGAAAATACCCATTAGAAGTTGTTTGCATTTCCAGTGTTGCACAGTGTAATGGAACTTGCTTTCAAGGCGAAGGATAATTTGATGAGAATGTTATTTCAGAAGATAAACATTTATTTAACGTTAATATTGGTTCGCCATGCCTATATGCTGCTTTTTAAAAAAGTTATACCTAAAACTAGTATTCAAAACTAAAAATGTGCAATATGCTTAACAGCACGTTTTTGTTATAATTTTTTTCCAAATGTGTTGTGTGTTGTTATCCCTTTATATTTATTAAAAATCTTCAGTGCAAAAATAAAATTAAGTTACAAACGATATTGTTGATGCTGTTGCGTCAGGTGCAATTGTGGTAAACAGTGTTTTGAGATGAATACAAATACACTCCGTTTAATTTCAATAGCAGATTTCAAATTGTTATTTTCTACTTCATTTTAAGTGACATTCGTCGAATATCTTGGGATATGTTTATATATCTTGTTTTGTACTCTTATGAAGTATCTTTCAACAAAAAGTGTTGCCTCCATAAAGTGCCGTTATTTATATATTGTTTTTTTAATTTTCTTTCAATAAAACCCAAAATGTGTGACTGCTATTCCATAATAAGGGTCAATGTCGGCATTAAGATAAGTTAATCATTAAAATAGCAGGTGATTGTTATTGCTTAAAGAAAAGAAAAAATTCGATAAGGACCAGAGCCTTCAGAAGGTCTTATTTTCATAGTACTAAAGCCATAGTTTGACCAATTTTAGCGTTTTAAACTTGACAGTAGCATTCAAGTTATTAAAGAATGTACTCAAGTTATAAAAGAATATGCTATTCCAGTGAAACACTCTAATCCCTAATATGGCGGAATTTGTTGCAAAAATATAGAAGTAAGGTTGTTAAAATCAATTAAAGTTATTTTCTAAAGTAAATTTTCCCTTAAACACAACATATAAGTCTCTTCTTAGGTTACCATTATCTGATTACAAGTCATTCATATTCTTCTTTTAAAATTTATAACGATTAGCTACCTTCTAGCTCGTCGATATAATTAATTAAGTATTTTCGCTGTTTAATGCCAGAACCACTTTAGAACACTCTAGTTCAACTTTGTCACAAGTATCGATTACTTTCATACTTAATTAGGTGGTTACTACAGAAAATCTGTCCTAAAAGCTGAACTAAGAATATATTTCCTTTCCTCTCTATTTGTTGTTTCTAATTCTCTGTTTTGAAAATCAAAATTTGTGATGTCATCTTCCACTTGTTTGCTCCATCGCAGTCTTGAGCTTCCAGTTTTGCTTGTACCGCCATGTATACGTCCAGTATTTGTTGCATTTTAGTGGGTTCATCATCGCCGTTGGCAACATACAAATTACTATTAGAACAAATATCGCATGGTTGGCACGGGTTAACCTTAACGGATCGCCATAAAACATGAATGAATTGCGAAAAAAATTCCCATTCTCAAATCTGTTCGAGATACTAATTTTGGTTATTGCGCGCAAAAGGTATGGCGGTTTCAATTCTGATAATAAGAAAAATCTTAATAAATAAAAAACGCTACTCATACTTTTGATCAAAAGTGCCTATATTTGGTTTACTACATGTAGACATAGACATTGAAATAGCAAAAATTCTATCTTAAAAAAAAATCCAATAAAATTGGAGCGTGTTTATTAGAGCTATTTCATGTCATTGTTGTTTTATGCAACAATAGCGTTTAACCCACATGTGTAATCGAAATACTTACGGGAACGACCCCAACGAGAACTCTTATGGAATTACTTAACACATGGCGTTTTTATTTAAACCGGTCCAACTCATAAAGTTCCTACAGGGCTTACTTCTTCACATTTGTAATTACTCTTATATCACGATATCTCAATTCTTAAGACTACAACTTTTATTTTAGTCGATTTCTGATAGGTATTACCGTTTTTTAGAAAAAGAAAACAGAACACGTAAAAAAGGGCTATAGTCGGACGGGTCCGACCATGTGATACCCTACGGCAGTAGTTGAGCGCGGAATTTAGTTGTATGATTGCGAAGTCTCTCTTGTGCCTTCGGGGATGTTGAAGGAATATATGTATGTATGATTGCGACACGTTATATATTATTTTCATTATTTCGTAATGGACAGATAGACAATATTGTATACATATACATTAGGCCGGGGCGATTTGTATGGAAGGAAAAAAATCTTATTGGGCCCTTCGCGTTTCTCATTCCTAGGATTGAACTGAGCAAATAAGTCTACTAAACCATAGATCTATCGTGAAAATCGAGCCTCCCGACTTTTACTTTAACAACCAAACCATTAATATTTTCGATCGAACACAAGGACAACAATTGTAGCCGTGACAGTAGTTAAGAACTCTTTAATACATCGCAAAAGCATTGGAACGCTCCTTCAGGCAGTTTTGGCCTTGAGAAAGTGCAAATTTTCGAAAAAATGTTGATAAATGGCACTGTGCTACAAAAGTTGATCAGAAAAATATTCAAGCGTTCTGATGCAAAATTATATTGTGTTGGGATCTATGGACAACGACAATACCTTCAGTTCGTTTGTATCACTTCGTTTTATTTTTTTATAACGGTAAAAGTAGTGAAAATCTGAGTTTCTTACATTTTCAAATTTATACGGTCATATCTTCTTTTTTCAAAACGGATTTCTATTGATCATTCTTCCTTTAAATCGGTTAACAAATGGCTAAGTTTGTCACGATCTATGATTTCTTTGATCCGAACCGTCAAAAAACTAAAATATCGTTAGCTAACAGCACAATCAAGATGGTATTGTAAATACTGTTTTTTTTTTTTAATTTAAACTTAATCCTATGATTGGTTTTTAGAAATAGCCGAATGCGCGTCGCAGCTAGATTAAAAATACAAAAAACACCTGAAATCCGGATTCGAGATAGATAACGTTTTTAGCTACATAAAAATAGTATATACCAACTTCCACAATTGGTCTGCAGTGCGCATTTAATTTTCCGCTGTTGTTAGCACCTTAAAGACTGTGCCAAAATCGTACTAACGAATGTTCACATCCGCTCATTCATAACTCTGAAAGGATTATCTTTCGCATGTTTACTGAAGTGAAACACGTTTATTATGCGTGACTTTTAGCAATTTAATGTTATTAGTGCAGCAGCTGAAGAAACGGAATGAAAATTTACACGAACCACAAAAATTGCTACTGCACACACACACATGTGCGCACTCAGTATCTAGGCATGCATCTGCATCAACTGTTATGCTCTTCAAACAGGATATTCGTATAAAAGTGATATATTTTGTGAGACACTTAAAGTAAAACCACAATATGCATCGTGGCAAGATGATCATTTATTTATACATATGTATACGGAATGTTACATCACGAAAATTGTCAATACTACATACACACGCGAAAAATTTAAAGAGTGCCGTAGAATCGCAATCTGTTATAATCTCTTTAAAACCTAGCAATTCGGATAACACTATGCAATACTGAAAATGCAAACAACTTCTAGCATGCATTTTTTGAAAGTACATATTGGACTGCAAAAACCCTACTTGGATTTTGCCCTGTCGGATCCAGTTCGGATTTTATGGCTTCAACTAAACCGGGCCAAAATTGCATTTTTGCATTTTTGGGCCTTTATCTCAGCAACCTATTGGAATTTTACGTTGCTGTCGTTAGCAATATTGTAGCTCTAAACTAGCTTACAACATAAGACAAACCTAATCTAGGGCATCAAAATCGATAAAATTCAGAAAAGTTTACATAATTTCTGGAATTCTGGTTAGTATCAGCTAAACTCTTGGGAGTTGAACCAAGTAACCTTTTGCAAAAATCTCCCAAAAATAATGTTCTAATCAATTCTTCAGAACGCTCTGTAAAATGCTATTTCATCGGTATTTTGTACCACATATTTTACAACACGTGTTTCAAACACTGTTCACACGCGCAGTTTATTCTAGCATTTGGAATTTCTCAAATATACTAAAAACAACATGATAGAGGCATTTTACAAGAATGGCATGTTCTGAAAGGTTTTGTATTTCATTCCAGAAAAACATTTTTTAAAAGAAAACATTAACAGTTTTAGCACCATATGTATACAAATTATGGAATTTTTATTCGAGTTAATTTTTTCTCCATATTCCATATTCCAAATTCTTGCTCTAAGTTGCTTCAGGGGTCAGATGAAAATTAATATTGGTTTTAGAGATATAGCCCCGAATTTGCTTTAACCATTTAACCATGTTTAGATGGGGCCATAAAATCCAAACTGGATCTGACAAAACAAAACCCAAGGAGGGTTTTTGTCGCTTCGGTCTGTACTTTAAAAACACCTCTCTTGAAATTGATTGTACAAGATTACCTTAAAAATATTGCACAGTGTAACCATAATATTTTCTAAATCTATGGGTCTTTGATTTGCAGAAAAGGACAAGTTCAAAATTAAACATATAGTATGGAGGGTATAACAAAATTCTGAGTCGATACAGCTATGTCCGTCTGTTATTATTACTCTAGCGTCTACAATATTTGAGCTAGAACGATATATGTTTGCATCAGGCCAAGTTCGGCCTAGGTTTTGATATAGCCACCATATAACGGTTCCTCAGGATTTTCTGTATATTGTAGATTTTAGCTAATATTTTAACTAAACTAGCTGTAATTTGACATTTAAGGTTCTTAGGGGTCACAGCACTTCTCCATAAAAATTGTCAACATAGATCTATTTTGGTATATCCCCCACGGTATCTCACGATTTTCCGTGTTTTAAGGATTTTAGCTAAATTTTTTAACCAAACTAGCTGTAAATTGGTATTTGAGGTTACCTGTACTCACGAAACTTCTTCACTAAAAATCGTCAACCTAAGTTCATATTTTTTATAGTCCCCTTATAACTTTACCTCCCTATTTTCGATATTTTCAGGGTAAAGCTACAATTTTAACCGAACTAGTTGTAATTTGATATTTGAGTTTTCCTGTGGTCACACTTCTTCTTCACTAAAATCGTCAAAATAGGTTTTGGTATAGCCCCCATATAACAGTACGAACCAACTTTCGGTATTTGAGGATTTAGTTACAATTTCAAACCGAACTAGATGTAATTTTACATTTGAGGTTCCCTGTGGTCACGAAACTTCTCCACCAAAAATCGTCAGCACAGGTTCATGTTTTGATATAGCATCCGTATAACACGTATTACCGTACCTTCCGATTTTCGGTAATTTTGAGGGTTTTGGCTACTTTTTTCACCGAACTAGCTATAATTTGACATTTAAGGCTCTCAGTTGTCGCGAAACTACTTCACTAAAAATCGTCCACATAGATCGGTCCATGTACCACCTAACTTTCGGTATTTTCGAAGTTTAGCTGCAATTTTTAACCAAACTAGATGTAATTTTACATTTAAAGTTCCTTGTGGTCACGAAACTTCTCCAACAAAAAATCCCTATAACGGCAATCATATAACTGTACCTCCCAATTTAGAGTAATTTGAGGGTTTTAGCTACATTTTTAAACCGAACTTAAGGTTCTCAGTTGTCGCGAAACTTCTTCACAAAAGTTCGGCCCGGTTGAAATGAACGCTTTTTTACTTGTTACATTTATTATACAATAATACCCTCAATTCCGGATAATGAGATGTTTTCAAGCCATTTACAGTCCGGATTGTTCTTTCGGGTACGTAAGACTTAATTAATCTTCCTGTTACTCCCTGAGTTTTGAGACCATGGAGTGCAGGAACAAGTCGAAAAGGACAAACGATCCAACTCCTACATACGCCATTTTTGACTTTTTGAGATATAAATGTTTTTTAGGGTTTTCGGGTATGCTTTTTAAGAATATTTGGTCGTGTTTTCCATATCTGCTCTAGATTCCGAGATATATACTTTTCGACGCGAAATCGTATGTTTTCTTAAGGCACTTAATTAATATTATAATAACTTACAAATGTGGAAACAAATTTTAAAAATCAGAAATTTAATTTTCGATTTAGAATGTTGAATTTATTGGGGGAATAGATGTGAAAACTGTTTTTTCACTTTGTTCCATGTGATTTACAATATTTTGCATTTGTGTCATAAGTGTGGATATGGAACAAATTGACAAAATCCCTATTTTTAAAAAATCTTCTATAACTTTTATGTTCCAACAGATATTCCTCTAAGTTTTTGCAGAGATAATCTATATACTATTACTAATAATTCAAGAATAAAAATATTTTCTTCAGTCAGCTCCACGCAGTTATGACGCAAACAATAAAATGCGATTATCTCAAAATGGAAAAATGGCGCATGAAACATTTAAGCATGACACCAACGATGTGTACTTCGCTTATCTACAGTAATAATAAAGAAGGAAAAGAGGACAAAAAACCTTCAATAAAATATGAAAATGAATTTATCTTATAAATTCATCAATTTATTATATTAATCAAAAATTTATTCATTTTCCTTTGTTATTTGATACTTTTATTTCCTTTTTACAACGTTTACCTTTACACACAATTGGAATGCATAAATTAATATGTTCTGTCAAAGTCACGCAAAAATCAATTACATCACACTGCTTGCCAATTCCACAATGAAAGTCAAAACATTTCAATGTCGACTGGTATGGCGTGGTCCACCACGATCGTTATTTCAAGCAGCACTTTCTGAATGTCATTTACTCAATTCGCTGCCATTCATTTGGATCTCCATCCTCGTCATCCTCACACACAAAAGAATGAGATTCCTAAAATAGTGAAAAAATCAAAAAACCTACTGTATCACATGAATAAAAACGCATTCAAAATCAGCCATGTGAAAGCGTGACCATTATCAACAACAACGTCAGCTGTTGTGTTACAACTGTGTCCACCATTGCAATTGTTTTGTATGTACGGATCCATACTTTCACACAGTGCACAGTGTCCGATTTTCCGAAAAACCTGGCCAAAACTCTAAAAATGAATGGATTTTGACCTAACCTTTGGTTCTTATGTTTTTCGGGCCGCTGATTACATTGTTGATATTATTTAACCCTCAGGCGGTCATTAAAGGGGTCTTTTTGGTCCATCCTCCTATAAAATGTGATCTTATCAGATCAAAATATTCTACAAATTTCTTCGCAATCAATTTTTACTATAGGTCCTAGAATACACCAAAACTCTATATCTTACCTTAACTCCAAAAATATGCAAATTAGAAAAAAATTTTAGGGTTAATGTCGTACTTCATCAAAGTTTTGGCAAAATTGTCATACAAACCATCATTTTAGAAGAATGGCGTCAAAGACAAAAATGTTCTCACCTAAATTTCACTTTTTCAAAGAAATGAAATCTCTATTTGCATTACATACCAAGGAAATATCGGTATCAATTTTGCCAAAAAATCAAGAAACTAAAATAGGGGTGCAAGCTTCCACAATTTCTACAGTTTTGGAAATATTTGAGTTAAGATCACTTGGAAATCTTGCACTTTAGGTGTATAATGTCTTTGGCAACTTTACTGACAAGAATGCAAGGAATATTTGTCTTAAAACAATTAACCCTCGTGCGAGTCATAAAAGGGGTCCTTTCGGTCCCTTTTTCCACAAATCTTTAAAATCTCCTATAAAATGTGGTCGGATCAGACCAAAATATTCTAGAAATTTGTTCGCCATAAAATTTTACTATAGGTCTTAAAATATTTTAAAACTCTAAATTATGCCCAAACGCCACAAAGTGACCCTATACTATATTCAGACATTCTGAATGAAAGAAAATCTGTATATGGTAAATAAAAAATGTTTTGCAATCGATGAATCCGAGTTTCACCCTTTCAGAATTCGCGAACTGTTAACATATTCTATAAAGTATGACTACAATTCTTTAAAATGAAGTGTTTTAGGAGGGATCCCATAATGTCGACCATTAAAAGTAATTTTCGTGGAAGCTGTGTTGGCATCAATGTAGAAAAATGAGTAAACATGGGTTGAAGCCAACAAGTTTTTTTATGTTCCCATGCGATTTCTGGCTTAACCTTACATGTTATAGACCTATTCCCAAAGAATGAATCACAGAATACTCCATGGGCAATAAGATAGCTGTGTATGATTTTTCGATATATCCACTGCATCCACCTAAAATTGATGCTGAAATTTTGAAGCCGGAATTTCGGGGTTTTTTGCATTTTTTTAATAATCCGGACGCGCAAGAAGATAATATTCCAAACTCATAACACGATTATAGAACTCGTGATTTTACGTCGTTTGGTGCATATCTCATGAGTGTGCTCCTTACAGCATCCTAGTAATTGGAGTCGAAAGGCCGAAATTTCATGCGTGAATTTTCTTACAAAACATATTTTTTGCGTGTAAAATTTACAACTGTCATTCAATTTCCTTTGAAACCCGCGTGAATTTAGTTTTTTTACGTGACGGTTCTAATGAAGCCTTCAGCGATCGAATTCATCTACTAAAACCGCGGATATAGATACCTTGAAAATCGGAAAATCAGCAAAAATATATTTTGACAAATCCGCGTACTAAACCGCGATTTTCTTTAAAATTTTTTATATAAATGGAATCCTTTACTCGCGATTATAATATTTGCGGAAACACGTGTCATAAAAAACAGAGATACGCGAGTAATATGGGTATTTCGCCAAAAATTGAATGTGGAGGCACATCCGCGGTTTTTGAAGAATCTATTTGAAATAGGTGTATATTGACGTATTTTTGATGGGCGCTGATGAAACCGGATGCGCATCAAAATCGTATGCACATTGCGCGACTTTTACCAACTTTAAGGTTTTTTGCAGTGCATGATGCAACTGGAAATTTTGGTGCATCTACGGATGGATATCAAATGCTGTTACTGATATATGCTTACATTTTCTCAATACAAATATAAGAAATTTTAAAATATTTTTTCTTTATAAGAGGATAAAAACCGCTATAACTTTTGCGCGCATCGGCCAATTTCGTGAACGCGAGCAGATTTGAAACCAGATTTTTTTCCTTTAACTCTATACCAATAATCGTAAATGTGCTCGCGAAAAATTTTTTTAATTTTTTTCAAATGGAATTGCAAAGGAATTTTGTTATTTGCCATATACCTGCAAGACAAAATATCACATAAAAACGAAAAGTGCAAATATGTGCAGGATGTTTCGATGGAAATTGGTAAAAAACCCTTCCTTTTTTATGAAATGATGAAATGAACTATTTTCATAATTTATTGTGAAAATTCATCTTGAAAAAAATTAACAAGTACGGACATCAATTATTAAAGAACGCACAATCCATTGGCGACACTGAACATCTTAAATACGTTTCACATACCTTTCATTACAATTACAAAAAGAAAATATTTAATAACCGTTGTTTATTTTGCATATTATCATAGATTTATAAACAACTTAAATATTAAAAAAAAATAAAATTCCAAATAGGGTCACTTCGACCTGCTTTTATACCCACTTATTAAACAAGAAATGTATATATTTTTTCATAACTACACGCACTGGGATCCTATAAACAATATCTGACCCTTTTTAGTGTAAATTGATAATTTTTTTTTTCGATTTTTGGCCAGGTTTTTTGGGAAATCGGACACTGTGCAGTGGCATGAAATGACGAAGTAAATGCCAAGAATTGAATCCATGGTGTACACAAAGAGAACATTGTTCCTCCAATTCATATACCATACCTCCGACTACTGTGAAACATTTTAGTAAAATTGACTTTATAGACATTTGATTTTCCATGCAAATTCAGGCATACTCATACAAATGCCAGCCTGCACACAGAAATAACAACAAAGACACAAACACCATGAATGCTAATCCTTGTGTACAGTAGTTGTAAAATCCACGAATGTGTGTGGTTACATTATGCTCCACCTGGAATATTGAATTGGGGAAATGTATAACATTCGTTGTGTATTTATAGAGTTTGGCGACGCACAGTGGTTCAAAATCGTTTTTTTCCGGGCCAAAACTCTTGGTGGACTTGATAGAAAAAAGTCTTCAAAAATACTTCATATCTGCAATACTGTCCATATAAATAGAAATTTTCAAACTCCGCCTTTGTCATTTAGCCACCCACATCCGATATGTCTGATGAGCTCAATCGCCACCAGTAAAACGATCGCAGCATTTTGGTTGGGTGTGTTGGAATTAGCTAGAATTCACTTTTCAATTCAAACTCCTTAGGTAATGTTAGCCCAATTAATTCATTTAATTAAAAACTTTCATAAAATATTACCTTCGTCCTAATAAGACAACAATAAATAAAAACTCTGTAACTTCCGAACGGATACCCATTTCATTTCTATAAATTTATAAATATGTTAAACGGACGGAACGGGACATGTTGCAAGCTTCTGCAAACACCAAACTTTGTTCAATACTGCCCCCTAAAAGTTCTAGTCCACTAAAGTTCAAGATTCAGTAAAATATAATAGCTGAGGAAAAATTAAATAGATCGCTACGAGTAAACACTGCAGTTCTTTAAGGCAACAATCCTATCTACATAACAAAACAACAATGAACGCAATATCTGTTATAGTTTCCTAGGAGTAGCTAAATAGCAAGTAGCACGCCACGTCCACACCTTCCAATATTTTTACCTAATTTTTTGGCTTCCTTAGTTTCAATACGGTTACCATCGAATACCATATAAAAATTAACCATCGCACAATGGCCCCAATTCCAAATTTTCTAGCCAAAACTATTTCAACGTCCATTTTGTATTGAAATTAATTATTATTTATAATAAATGTGTACAAACAGCAATTCTTACGTTTTATTGACCAAAAACTGCCAAAATTTGTTGAACAGGGTGGTCCCGTTGTGTGGGGTCTAAACCATAACATTGACCTATGTTAATAATTTTTGGTACGAAGGATTCATATCTTCCAAGAGGTAAAAATACCAAATTTTAGCCGAATCGGTCATAAAGTGTCGCTAAAATCCACAAAATATCTAAAATCTTACGGTACTTTTATGTGGGGGCTATGACAAAAAATGGACCTATTTTCAAAAAAAATTATACATACTTGTTTCTACACTTTGAAACTCTTAAATATGAATTTTAAGGAAAATCGGTTGATAGATGTTGGTATTACCGTTCTATTTCAATTGGATACTACGTACGGTCACAACAGGAATTTACAAAAAATTCTCTCATTTTAAAATAGAAAAATTCACTTTATTTCAACTGTGGCAAATTTGAGCAAGATTTGACTTCTGCATTTATTAGTACAGACCCCCTGCAATCTTTCAAATTCGATTTGGAGGTGGACATATTTGGACATTTTTTGAAAAGTTTAAGTATATTTAAAAATATTTGTAAAAATAATTTTTAATATATATAAAAACATTGATTTTATTACGCTAATTTTACAAATTTCATCAATCTTTTTGTAAACATTATGAAAGTACTCATTAACAGCTTCCCGATTCATAATAACTTTGGTCTCACTTCTGTATATTTATACAGCGACGCAATACAAAAAAATGTATATTTTACAGCACAAAGTGTGTTTTATTTTTACATAAAAAAGTGTCAACTTTGGTACTGCGTCAATCAACGAATACTAACGTTATTTACAAAAAATAATTATTTTCAGATGTCTTGATGTGTTTTTAATTATTCTGTGCAAAAAAAAAGTTAAAATTTCGAAATTTCAAAAATAGGGTTTTGGCCAAAAATTTCCTGATTGAAACCTATTTGCATCGGTGACGACAACAAATTGGGGTTTTAGCCAGGAAAATCGGTTTCTGGTCCACCGTGCGTCGGTAACTTCAATTGTGTATTTTATGGTGAGTGGTTTAGTTAGCATTCATTTTATGTTTTATCCCTTAGTGTAAATTAAACATATTAGCATAAGTATGTTGAAAAGATCACCGTTCCTCGTACAAATCCACTTCGACATACAATCAAAATTGTACGTATACTCAAATGTAATACTCTTACTTACTTACATGAATAAAAACACATTCGAAATCAGTCATGTGAAAGCGTGGCCATTATCAACAATATTGTCAGTCCTCGTGTTACAACTGTTTCCACCATCGCACTTCTTTTTGGATTGACAAACCTAAGTCGACATACATATATGTATGTATATGTACGGATCCATACTTTCACACAGAGGCATGAAATCATATTGTATCTGATATCCATGACGAAGTAGTAAAAGATGTTATGTTTAACTGATTTACCGGAAAGCGGGCAGCATTACTATGAGTTTTTCGCATAACTGAGACTTTCTTGCCAGGAATTGAATTTAGATTTTCGGGCTGCCTATAATCCGAAATGGTCTATTTAGATGCCCACATTGTCTCATATATGCATATAATATTTTGATTTAATATATGTTCAGTAATTTAATCGTGGTCATTAGATCATTTCTTGAAACAGTTTTTTTCCACGTTAATTTACCAGGTGATTTACTTTGACTGATATTTGAGCGACACTGTCGCTGATATTATCGATTACAGAAGATCTTGTAACATTGATGAGGATCTCTTTATGAGAGATTATAACAGCTTTTTGACATTTCAGTAAAATTTTCGTTATAGGCATTTGATTTTGTAGGCAAATTCAGGCAATTTTGTGCGGAAACACTTTTTTCTATCCACTATTATCAATTCTTTTTTCGTGATTTTCTTAACATTGCTTTCAAGAATTCCATTTAAGTGGTGTGAATTCTGTTGTCGTTTCAATGATATTTAATACATTTAAGCGGATTTAAAGATGAGAAGTAATCAACAATAAAAATGTTATTAGCACTTAAAGCATAAGTAATGTATAGTAATTAAGTGAGGAATAAATACAAGAAATTTTTCGGAAATATTACCGTATCGGTCGTGGGACACGTGTTCTCTACCGGTCCACCTAAGCAAGCATGTAATGACAGTCAGTGATAATTTATTGATAGCACGATATGCGAAAGTAAACTGTTGAGAAAAAGGATAGTAATATCAATTAGACAATGGCAAAAGCTCGATCGCCACATACAAACTTGCTCGAGTGCCACTGAACACCACAAAAGAACTGAGGATATGTAGAGGAACATCGTAATTAGGATGTCCATAAAAAACGGATTATAAAATTATGATTTTTGATCTCGTCATCCTCTAATTTTCTGCATCTGAGCCCTGTCATAGCTGCTCCGCGTGTACCGCCATGCGGTGTCGTCTCTAGTATCTACCTTATTGTTCCTTATCCGGTTAATTGTTGTCTTTATCTTTATGGATGTTGAGGAACAACATCAATATTGAAGAATTTAGCTTTTGTCCGAATTGCAGAAAGCATTTTATCCACCGGAGGTGAGCGTGATGTTTTAACGTCCGACTGACTACAAATTTGTGACCAAACTCTTGAATGGTAGTTATGAAACAGAGCGTTGCGTTTAGGGATTGTTGTGACGTCTTCCTTTCCCTGTAATTTTTGAGTACATCTGCCAGTGTCTAAACTGCACCACCTCTGTAAAGAGACCACGCGAAGGTCAGTGTCCACTTGACATGAAAGAGATGCCAAGAGAAGTCCTGGTTTTTGCCATGTCATAGCCGGCCAGGACCATTATTTGGTATTTTTCATCCACTGTATGTATATATAAAATAAATCTATATATAAAATTGAAATTAGTTGGTTTGTTTGTGCCTTATAGACTCGAAAACCGCTGAACAGATCTTACTGAAATTTTTAGGGTACATCGCTACATGGCCTGAAATGAAAATAGGCTATATCATTTTTTGAAATTTCGCGTTGATCTGGAGATATAGCATCAAAACCTGAGGTACCTCCAAAACATTTAGATTTCGTATGCAAATATCTTTAGAACTATTACAGATACAATCTCCAAATTTTGTATGTGTGACGGAATTTGATGTAGAAATAAATTTACCAAATTATATTCAAATCGGTTCAGATTTGAATATAGCTCCCATACACATATATTTTCGGCCGATTTCCTTATTTTATGCACAAACAAATAATGTCCAATTTCGCTGAAATTTAGAATGTGTAATGGATATTGCCCTATGGAAAGAAAAATTGACCACACCCACTTTTACGTCCTCTGTTCTAAATATGTTATATCTACAAAACTACTGAACCCATTTTCCTGAAATTTTCAGTTAAAGTTTAGGGACGGCCTCCGGTGAAAATAGGCTACATATTTTGTTGAATTTCGATATTTTTTGATATGGATATTTTTTAATGTTTATCATTGCCCAACTTAGGTTGTTATGGAAAGAAAAATTTACCACGTCCTCCTTTTTAGATATGTTATATCTACAAAACTACTGAACCGATTCCTGATTCCTGAATTTACAGGTTTGTATCGATTTAAAAAGTAATTTGCAAGGCAATGGTAGATGTGTCTTCGACCTTACGTACTTATTAGGGTCCCATTTTTTGAAATATGTTATAATTTTCATAAAATTTGCAGCCAATGTTTAAAGTTGCTCATCGTGATATCATAAAATATATTGGATGAATTTCGCAATTTGAAAATTAATTTACGAAAAAAAAAACAAGTAAAAAAAGTATCAGTTGGCTTTGCCGACAGAGATATACCCTCAGCAGTCTATGTGAATTGAAACTTTCATATACGGACAAATCGAATGTATTTAGAGTCTTCCCACCGAAATGGCTGGAATTTGGTATTTAGTCTTAGTTGGGGTATAAAATATTCCAGAACACAGAACAGTATGTTGTCTTCGTTGGGGATATACAACATTCCTGCAAAGAATTATTTTAGCCGATTTTCAAAGTTTTAGCCGCATTATCCTACAGAAATGGGTAAAATTCGATATACAGCATTCCTATTAGGAATTATCTGTATAGGTCTACGTTTTAATGTAAACCCAGAGATGGTAACTTCCGGTTTTCCTAATTTTGAATGCCTTAGCTACATTAGTTAAACAAAATGTCTGATGTGAATTTAATAATCGTTGGGGTTACATTTTTTCCTGCTGCGAATAGCCGGTCGATTCTGAAATGGTATAATCGATGTCTCATTGGTATTAAACCATGTTTAAAAGATATATGATATTCTCCAGTTAGCAGATTCCATTTCTCCTTTCATAAACGAATGGAAACTAATTGTTCCATTTTACTTCAGTACAACTCATGGTGGAGGGTATGAAAAGTTCGTCCCGGCCGAACTTAATACTGTTCTTACTTGTTTTAAACTACTGAACCGTGTTTATGAAATTTGCAGAAAATATTCAAGGTTTGCGTGGAAATGCAAATTTTTATAAATTTCGGAGGAGATGTGACAATACCTTTTAACATTTCGATTTGAGCGTCAATTTTGGGAGACTTACGACATTTTCAGAAAATTTTCGGATAGGTCCCCTCAGAAAATAGACTATATAATTATCGATGAATTTCGAAGGGCTTTTGTTTAAAAATCGCTATTTTTTGCTAATTTTATGAACGCATAGGCTTGCAAAATAATTTGTGAAACAACGGATGTTGTGATTTTTTAAAACATATAGATCGCTTTAGGATAAACAAGGACGATTATCAATCCTAAAGAGCACCATTGGGCGGAAAAATCTGAAAAAGGCCGTTGGAGAAAGGGAAGATTACAGATAAAAATTTTAATATTTAAAATTTCAAACCGAATAACTCTGTTTGACAATGGATCCGTAGAAATGAAGTACAAAATACCTATTTTTTTGAATTGTAAAGTATAAAAGGCATAAAAGTTGCCATTAAAAAAACAAAACGACGGGCCAGAACCTCGGACACGGGTCTGCTAGTACTGTAATATAATCCGGTAGTATTTTGGAATGCATGTAAATGACTAAGTTCTTTGATTCGCAAATTAGAAAGGACAACTTTAGCATGCGTGGTTCTGACATTTCAATATAATTTGACGTATCCTTCATACAATTTGTTCATTGTCCTTATATTTAACGTCCTTTAACTTAAATTCTGTAAAATTTTGGTAATGATCGGACAATCCGAACAGAAGTTATAAACAAATATTTACTTAGCATAGTACTGAAGGTCAAAAAAAATCCAAATTTTAGAGATTGTCCTGCAAAACTCGCTCTTCAGAATTAGCAAACTATTATTTGGAGGTGTCGAACGTCCTTTAACTTAAATTCTGTCTAATTTTGGTAATGATCGGTCAATCCGAACAGAAGTTATAAACAAATATTGACTTAGCATAGTACTGAAGTTCAAAAAAATTTCCAAACTTTGAGAGCTTCTCCTGCAAAACTCACTTTTTAGACTTAGCATACTATTATTTGGAGGTGTCGATATGTACTTGTCGTCCAACAATCTACATACATTTTTTTGACATTCCATTTCATTTGTATTGGTCTAATTAACACAACATATTTGCAGAAGTAAGAGTGTTGCATTTGAATGAACATACAAATGTTGATTGTATGCAGATGTGGATTTGTATGAGTGGAATGTATACCATTTTTACACAATTATGCTAATATGTCTAATTTACACTAAGGGATAAAATATAAAATGAATGCTAACTAAACCACTCACCGTAAAATACACAATTGCAGCTACAAATGCCAAACTGTATACATACACAAACAATTTAATGCATTTTCGCAATTCAATATTCCAGGACAAGTATAATGCAACGACATTCATTCGTGAATTTTACAACTACTGTACGCAAGGATTAGTATTCATTGTGTTTGCGTATTTTTTGTTATTTTTGTATGCAGGCTGGCATTTGTATGAGCTTGCCTGAATTTGCCTACAAAATCAAATGCCTATAACGAAAATTTTACTGAAATGTCTGACTGACACTGTCGCTGATATTATCGATTACAGAAGATCTTGTAACATTGATGAGGATCTCTTTATGAGAGATTATAACAGCTTTTTGACATTTCAGTAAAATTTTCGTTATAGACATTTGATTTTGTAGGCAAATTCAGGCAAGCTCATACAAATGCCAGCCTGCATACAAAAATAACAAAAAATACGCAAACACAATGAATACTAATCCTTGCGTACAGTAGTTGTAAAATTCACGAATGAATGTCGTTGCATTATACTTGTCCTGGAATATTGAATTGCGAAAATGCATTAAATTGTTTGTGTATGTATACAGTTTGGCATTTGTAGCTGCAATTGTGTATTTTACGGTGAGTGGTTTAGTTAGCATTCATTTTATATTTTATCCCTTAGTGTAAATTAGACATATTAGCATAATTGTGTAAAAATGGTATACATTCCACTCATACAAATCCACATCTGCATACAATCAACATTTGTATGTTCATTCAAATGCAACACTCTTACTTCTGCAAATATGTTGTGTTAATTAGACCAATACAAATGAAATGGAATGTCAAAAAAATGTATGTAGATTGTTGGACGACAAGTACATATCGACACCTCCAAATAATAGTATGCTAAGTCTAAAAAGTGAGTTTTGCAGGAGAAGCTCTCAAAGTTTGGAAATTTTTTTGAACTTCAGTACTATGCTAAGTCAATATTTGTTTATAACTTCTGTTCGGATTGACCGATCATTACCAAAATTAGACAGAATTTAAGTTAAAGGACGTTCGACACCTCCAAATAATAGTTTGCTAATTCTGAAGAGCGAGTTTTGCAGGACAATCTCTAAAATTTGGAATTTTTTTGACCTTCAGTACTATGCTAAGTAAATATTTGTTTATAACTTCTGTTCGGATTGTCCGATCATTACCAAAATTTTACAGAATTTAAGTTAAAGGACGTTAAATATAAGGACAATGAACAAATTGTATGAAGGATACGTCAAATTATATTGAAATGTCAGAACCACGCATGCTAAAGTTGTCCTTTCTAATTTGCGAATCAAAGAACTTAGTCATTTACATGCATTCCAAAATACTACCGGATTATATTACAGTACTAGCAGACCCGTGTCCGAGGTTCTGGCCCGTCGTTTTGTTTTTTTAATGGCAACTTTTATGCCTTTTATACTTTACAATTCAAAAAAATAGTTATTTTGTACTTCATTTCTACGGATCCATTGTCAAACAGAGTTATTCGGTTTGAAATTTTAAATATTAAAATTTTTATCTGTAATCTTCCCTTTCTCCAACGGCCTTTTTCAGATTTTTCCGCCCAATGGTGCTCTTTAGGATTGATAATCGTCCTTGTTTATCCTAAAGCGATCTATATGTTTTAAAAAATCACAACATCCGTTGTTTCACAAATTATTTTGCAAGCCTATGCGTTCATAAAATTAGCAAAATATAGCGATTTTTAAACAAAAGCCCTTCGAAATTCATCGATAATTATATAGTCTATTTTCTGAGGGGACCTATCCGAAAATTTTCTGAAAATGTCGTAAGTCTCCCAAAATTGACGCTCAAATCGAAATGTTAAAAGGTATTGTCACATCTCCTCCGAAATTTATAAAAATTTGCATTTCCACGCAAACCTTGAATATTTTCTGCAAATTTCATAAACACGGTTCAGTAGTTTAAAACAAGTAAGAACAGTATTAAGTTCGGCCGGGACGAACTTTTCATACCCTCCACCATGAGTTGTACTGAAGTAAAATGGAACAATTAGTTTCCATTCGTTTATGAAAGGAGAAATGGAATCTGCTAACTGGAGAATATCATATATCTTTTAAACATGGTTTAATACCAATGAGACATCGATTATACCATTTCAGAATCGACCGGCTATTCGCAGCAGGAAAAAATGTAACCCCAACGATTATTAAATTCACATCAGACATTTTGTTTAACTAATGTAGCTAAGGCATTCAAAATTAGGAAAACCGGAAGTTACCATCTCTGGGTTTACATTAAAACGTAGACCTATACAGATAATTCCTAATAGGAATGCTGTATATCGAATTTTACCCATTTCTGTAGGATAATGCGGCTAAAACTTTGAAAATCGGCTAAATCGACTTTTATCGATAATTCTTTGCAGGAATGTTGTATATCCCCAACGAAGACAACATACTGTTCTGTGTTCTGGAATATTTTATACCCCAACTAAGCCTAAATACCAAATTCCAGCCATTGCGGTGGGACAAGCTTCAAAATACCGAAAAACGGCAAATACCTTTCTATATACCAACACATTTTAGGTGAAAATGTTTAAGTCCCCTAACGAAGACTAAATATCAAACTTAAAGAATTTTGGTGGGATATTGGGGTCACAACCTTCAAAATAACGAAAATCGGGAGGTGTCGTTCTATGGGGGCTATAAGAAGGCGTTGACCTATACCGACTAATTTCAGGTGGATAGTTGTATACCCTAATGAGACTACATGGGAAATTTCAGCCATTCCAGTGGGATATTGAAGCCACAAAATACCGTTTTATGGAGGCTATATGAAGGCGTGGACCTATACCGACAAATGTCAGGTGAAAATTTGTATACCCCCTACGAAGACTAATTTCCAACTGTCAGCAATTTCGGTGGGAGAATGAGGCCACAGCCTTAAAAATATCGAAAATCGGGAGATATCGTTCTATGGCGGCTATATTAAAGCGTGGACCTATACGGAAGACTATATACCAAATTTCAGCCATTTTGGTGGGATATTGAGTCTAAATCCTTCAAAATAACAAAAATCGAGAGGAACCGTTCTATGTTGGCTATATAAGGAATATTAGTTATCCCCAACGGAGACTAAATACAAAATTTAAGATATTTCGGTGTTATAATGAGGCTAAAACATCCAAAATACTGAAAATAGAAATTACAGTTGAATGGGGGCTATATCAAAACGTGGAACGATATATCCCATTTGCAATACCAAACATCCCAGGAGTAGTAGAAACGTCTTGTTATGTTAACCGTTTACATTGTATGTTGAACCCGAGAGAATGTAAACGTAACATACGTAAACGGCGGCGTATGGAACGCCGTCAAATAAATTTGGCCGACCAAATTTTGACGTTTTTTTGGGTAAGGGTGGCAACATTGCATGCAAATGGCGTGATCTCGACCTACGACAACTTCGCTGACAATTTGCATTTCCCATTTTTCGCATTGCAGCAAACGAAGACAAAAGTGCCGGTTAAAGCAAAGAAGTTTTTTTACATCAACTTGTGCGACGCCATTAATGAAAAAGTTAATTTTTGTAAAATTGGCGCTCATAACTTTCATTTAATGAAATTAAATGAAAGATAAACCAAACGTCAACATAATTTTTGCAACGGCCAACAATATTTCGGGTAAGAAAAAGGAAAACCCAACAAACGAAAAGAAACCTCAAATCAGTAAATTTATTTTGTGAATTTTAGACCACACATTGGAGGGACAGCGGTAGAAGCCACATGGTGGAAATTTCTCGTCAACCTGCCGCCATCTTTTAAGACAGTTTTTTTGCCCAGTTCCCTTTTATACCTACCCCCCTCCATTGTGCTTGCTTATGGGAATAGAAAGACGGCTTCAACTGTCACCTAGCCGCAAATTTAAATCGATTTGCCGAACTCTTTGTTTTATTTGCGGAAAGCAACGTATGCCATTGTGGAATTTGCTGGTCGTAGACGACAACATCTGCCCGATCCCTAGATGTAAAATTGTGTATCGGGCAGTTGCTAAAGCCATACACCAACGCTTTAATTAGATGTGTGAATGTTTATGGGATTTTATCCAAAATGTGCCACACCATAGTAGCCGCAAGGTAAACCGGTACACAACCTCATACAATCTAGAATTCAGGAACTCAGGATCGGTTAAAACTTTTGCCGCGTACCGCCCCAACATCTTCTCAGCGGGTACCACCTCGGCAAACCAGATTCCTGTTAGAACATCATCGTGCTGAAGCCTGCAACCACAGCTGCGAATCTTTTGGGGATATTTCCGTAAGGAGACAAATTAAAGCAACAAGACAACAGTAAGGTATCAGTGAGCCGTGCATTTTCTACTTCTATGACCAGGAGCCATCTGTAAGTAGACAATAAGTAGATGTGTTTGTGTAGTGAGGTGGTAAAAACCCAGTACGTTCCAAGCTGGTGCACTAGGTGTCCATATTTGCCAGCCACAGGCCGGGAAATATTGGGACCTAGATTTTTCGTATCCCTCGACGGTGAAGCCGAGTAGACATCTTTATATTTTGGAAACCAGTTCCTACATCCAGCCCTCGACGTCAGCAGAGCAAATTATTTATTTCTTTCTCTTTTTAAGTATTCTCTTGGCATTGCACTTTGTATGCACACATACATAGCCATAGCCCTGTATGTATGTATATAAGAAATTAATGTTGTTGTTGGACCTGTAACGGTTCGTCTCCGCGTGCAAAAAGAAGATGAAGATAATCATGAAAGCTTTGCAATAACGGTTTAACAGAAACGTTTTAGTGTACGTTGTTGTTGTGTTATTCTCATTTCCATTTTCGAATAAGAAATTTACAACAACAACATCTTTCTGTTTCTTTCTATCAACGATAAATCCAACTCACTTTAGTGAGAGAAAACAAATTCTTGCTCTCTTTGATGATTTTTTTATCTCTTTTTTGGGAAAGAGAAATAGTCGGCTAAATCAACAACTGTTGTAGTTTCTTTCTATTAGCATTTCTCGTGCTTTTCAAATTTCATCTTCATTTTGTTCTGCGCTCGAGATTGTTTCTTTTTTCCAAATTTATGGGTATATTCGGCGTATGCCTGTTAACTTGTTGTCCATTGCTTATTGTAGGAAAATAACCCGTGATTACCCAGTGTAGTCCGGTCAGAAAATTTAGGTCCCTGAGAACATGATACTTGATATAGTACAATTTTCATCCGAATTTTGTTGAACAAATCTAGTATTCGATATTTAACTGACGGTTATTTCCTACAATAGTGATTCTTGTGGATGGATATTTCGAAGTTTTTTTTTTTGTTATTTGGTTAAATAATTTCGAGTGCGACTTTTCTTAAGAAAACAAAAGAACCTACAACAGATTTCTCCTATCTTTGGAAACTTCGTTTAAAATTCCGCGCCTTCTGATAAAAAGCATTTAAGAAATTTTTATACGTCGAGACTACGTTGCAGGTCGACAGATTGTGACTATCGTATACCGTACAAATTTATTGGATGTTTTTATTGAATTTCGATCTTTGAAAAAAAAAAAATTATGTTTACGATCCATAAACATCATCTTTATTTATAAATCATATCAATCGCATACCTCGGTTAAAATATATGCATATATAGACATATAAATACACCCAATTTTAAGAATCTTTTCGACATTAAATTGACTTGTGGTCAACCAAAACAGTAAATGATACTTTTTTTTTGTTGATGCGGACATTTCCGATTTTTTTTTGTTTTGTACTGCATATGGTATATATATGCATATGTTCTAATTGATAATTTTACCTGGTAATTATATAATGTCAATCCCATTACTTTGATCTCCGTCCATCTATCCTTACTGGATATTTACCTCATAATTTTATCCACTGAGCTCATTAGGTAAACAAATTGAGGGTAGTATAAAATATTTTGGTGCACAGTGGCACGAATGGGAATGACATGCAAAAACAAATTTGAATTTTGTATGTATTTCTGAACTGAATATAAATTGAATTGTTTTTTTTTAACTGATTTTGGGAACTTATTATCAGTTAGATAATAATCGAATAGTGATTAATCATAAGATTACTCCTAAGCATTTTTTGATTGTTCTTATTATAACGAATAGTTATAAATAAACATGTTTTAAATTCTGAAATTAATCATCATGAGGTTCTAATTGAACAATATAAGGTAAGGTAAAGGTAAGGGTCAGCCAAACCAAATTTTTGGGAGTCCTCATCATCGATGAGACTCATTGGGGATTTTGTAGAAAATCCATTGGGAGGGCAAGGTAACCCAGCAAACATCTTGGGTACCCATATCAACAACAACAACATCATATCATTTTTTTTGAAGTAAAGCATCCAGTTTGTGATTTTGTGATTGATGAATCAATTTTGTTTATGTCTGGTCTGGAGTGGCCAACTGAGCTAGACCGAATATCTTCAATGGCAAGTGTATACCAGCGACATCTTGGTATGCCTCATTCCCCTTTACACTCCAAATTAGTTACATAATAATGGCGCCCAACGTATAAGCCAATGTCTTAGGTTCAACTCCCATCGATGGGAATTGTTCCTGAACATTAGGCGTATGAATTTGTGTTTGATTGGTTTTTAGTATGTCTTGAGTTGTTGTTATATTACAACTTCTCAATTGCGACTTAAGGTCAATTAAATTTTAACATCATTTCTTGAATTTCATCTTAAAGGAAAGAGTTTTCGTCGTCTTGCAAGCCTGAGTTTATGTCTAGCTGCAATTTTGTGACAAAACTTCTGCGTTATTGAATTCATACTTCGACTTTCTTTAAAGCTTTATAATATATTGTCATCTGCAGTTGATTATTTATGATCATTTGCATGATTTGCGATATTATAGATGCTTTAATATATTGATTTATTAGAATTGAAATTTTTGGGGAAAATTTTTAACTGCGCTTTTGAAAGATGTTGAAGATTGTTTGTTGTTGATTATTCTTTTTTATCTTGGCCGATACCTTAACCTTCTACTAATTACCTTTAATTTTATGAAAATTCTGATCATCAATTATTTGAAATACTTCTGAAAATTATTGGGAATAAAATTATTGACATTTAATTAATTGTTGGCACATTTAAGACCTATTAGCTTTCATTTTTAACTGGCACCTGCACTGATAAGGACTTAAGAGTTTCTTTTGGCAATTTTTTTTCCTGTTTCTGGTTTGAGATTTGATTATAGAGTTTCGTCGTGGGATGTTTTGAAATTTTTTTTTCGATCGTTAGTTTGGATCTGTGGTTCATCAGTTTTAGTCAGTTTTTTTTCAAAACTTTGTGATAGTTAATTACTATTCACTTTGCTTACATTTTCCGTGGTAGTTACCATTCTATTTCCGATTGCGTGAGGCATATGGTCGTCGCCCTCAAGACATTTGTTGTTTCTTTTTATTTCTATTAAAAGACGGCAGGAGGTGTTTGATAGGCTCAAACTACTGACTGTTAGTTCTTTCTCTTAAAATATACAGGCTTTAAGTAGTAGTATATTTTTGTTTGTTTTCATGTACACACAGGGTGTACACAGAACTGGACTAACTGTACCCGAAGACTGGTCTTCAGTTAGGCTCGAGGTCTACTGAAGTACCTTAAGGTTGTAGGGGCGGTTAGTCTGGAGAGCCTTCGGACGGCAGCGCTCAACCTTGAGTTGGAGCATTTTCCGTAGGACTGATTGTTGTCTGGTTGGCGATTTCTCAGTGTATTTTTAGAAAGCCATTCTATGCTTATCTAAAAATACACTGAAGAGGCCTCGAGTAACTTTTTGAGGAAATTCTAGCTGACAACAATCACTCCTACGTTTGACAGTCTACCTCATAGAACAATAGGGGTAGGCGAAGAGGACTGAAGAGCCTATCGAAGTCCTATTATTTTTTTTTCCTTTTACCAGCCAAGACTTTATTCGAATATTATTCGAACTAATTTTACCCTGACTTACAAATATTTATACTGATCTACCACAGCCTAGAGAAAATAATCTATTGCCTCGATTTATTCTGTTTTACAGAATTTCTGAGCTTTTGTTCTGCTTTTGAGAAACGTTGCACGATTTATTGATTTTTTTGGTTCGATTCTTTTCGAAAGACCTGACCTGTTGGAACCATTCAATTTTCATATTGAGTTTTGTTGCGTATGAGATTTTCAATATTGGACTTTTCGGAACCTAAAGGCAGTGGCCGTGATTGACTGTTTCATCAATATATCTTTGGTATTTTGTTGAATTTATGGTATCATACCTACCTTTTTGAAAACCTGTCGGTCATTAGACAAGACATTTTTGGATTTTGAGCTTTTTATTGAAATTTCTTGTTGGACTGAGTAGTACAAGGACATTTTTTTTTTTTTTTTGTAAATTTTGTTGATTTGTGGGGCATCATGCAGCCTGCTACAGGTGCTAAGCCAAAAACATACGGCATTATTACCAGGTCGACAAGCCAAGCAGTAGGAGAAGCTGCTGGAACAGAACCAGGTACCGGATCAGGTATCCCAGCTAGCGCTGATGGCAATGATCTACCTACACCAAACGAATTTGCAAGTCCACCTACTCTTTCGCAAGTAAATGAGCAACCAAGCACAATTACTAGACCTTCTTTTAGCCCTTTGACTATTCGTGGCAATGATGAAGATCAGGTTGATAGGCTTAGTAGCACAGGAGTTCTTGAGGTAGTTCAGTCCGCCTTAGAGGACACCCAAGCATCAATGGTTGAAACCATGAAAAAGGAAATGCAGAAAGCGGTTGCTGCTGCAGTTCACGCTGCTTTTTCTCAGTCTTCTGTTCCTCCAGTTAATCCTATTAACAGACAAGAACCACATTCTCAAAGCATTGATTGGCCTCATGATTTACCACCACTACAAACCGATACCAGACATGCAGGTTCGGGTAGTAGAAACCAGGAAGTTCCAAATCGAAATAGGGAAGATTTTAGTAGGCCTAGGTATCCATATCTCAGTAAGTGGGGAATCAAGTTTGGTGCTACCCCA
Organism: Musca autumnalis; assembly: GCF_047663935.1. Lineage (NCBI taxonomy): Eukaryota > Metazoa > Arthropoda > Insecta > Diptera > Muscidae > Musca > Musca autumnalis. Next base: position 64,358,557 of record NW_027412088.1, read on the forward strand.
AAGACACCAAATGTCGAAGATTTCATCTTTCGAGTAGAACGACTTCGGAATAGTTATGGCTGCCCAGAACAAGAATTGGTTGATGAATTTCATCATTTACTGGAAGGCCGTCCTTGTCAATGGTACTGGGGTCTGATCCGTCAATATCCGAATTTGAACTGGGAGATGTTAAAGCTGTGTATAGTTAGGGAATTCCAGCGTTTTCAATCAAATCTTGATGTGATGAGGCAGATTATGGACAGAAAGCAGGGTAGGGATGAATCTGCTACACAATATATAGACGCTATAAATAGCCTGCGTACTCAATTAAGGGAGCCTTTGAAAAATTTCGAAGTTATAGATATTCTCAAAGCGGGATTGAAGCCCCGACTTGCCCATTCAACTTTTAGTGGAACTTTTTATTCTGTTGAACAATTCCGAAATGAAGTGAGAAAAGCTGAAGAGTTTCTTGAAAGGGAATCGTCGATGAGATTTAGGACAGGCCAACCCCCTCGAATGATAAATGAAATTAACGATTCTGATTTTGATGATTTTGTACATGATCTTGAGGAGCTGAGGCTTCGGCCGAAGGCACCTGGTGTTTCCAAAAATGAGACTTCAAGATGTTGGAATTGCGGTAGCAATGGCCACATTTTTAAGAATTGCACTAGTTCTCATCGTTCAGTCTTTTGTTTCCGTTGTGGATCACCAGGGGTTACTACTCCACAATGCAACCAATGCAAACAAGTTAGTCGTCCTTCTAATCCTTCTAAATCAGAATCCATAGCTACTCAGACTGTGGACTGACTAGGCTTATCTGATGTTTCCACTTCTACAGATCCATTTCTTTCTGATCCATGTAGAGTAATACCCAGACTTTCCAATGACTTAGTCAAAACCAAACCTGATTTGATTTTGCCTTTTCATATACGCATGGCGAATTATCTGAAGACTAGAGAGCGCATTTTCAATTCTGAAATTTCGTGCAAATCTGATGTTTTTGTTTCCAAACGAATTCTTAAAGCTCGTGAGCGGTATAAATTGAGACGCCTTAAGAGACTTTCTGTTTCTTCTTGCACTTTTTCTGATTTTAAATCAAAAGACCCTCGTCCTTTTCGAGAAGTCTTGATGAATGGTATTCCTATTTTAGCCTTGTTTGATAGTGGAGCTACGGTGACGTGCTTAGGCAAAGATTGTTTATCTTTTGTTGACAAACTGAATTTAAAGATTATTCCGGTTTTTAAATGCAGCGTTGGTACTGCCAGAGGACAGCGTGTATCGTGTGTAGGGAAAGTTAGAGTTCAGCTTACTTTCGATAATCTGACCAAACCCATGGACGTTTATCTTATTCCGGGTCTGGAGAATTCAATGTATTGTGGCATCGACTTTTGGAGAGAATTCAGCATAGCACCCAAACTCATCAGTAGTTTTGAGATCAGCTCTATAGGTGAAGATTCAGACATGCATATTCTATCCGATGATCAATTAGCATTGCTTGAAAAAGCTAAAGAGAGTTTCCGCGATTTTGAAAAGCATGGTCTTGGGAAGACGCATTTAGAGGAGCACGTGATTGATACCGGGGATGCAGTCCCGATCAAGCAGCGTCATTATCCCGTGTCTCCAGCTGTTGAGTCTCTCATTTATCAAGAGCTAGATCGTATGCTGAAGTTGGGTGTCATCGAGCCAAGTACATCTCCTTGGAATTCTCCAGTCACCTTGGTCCGTAGGGGTGAAAAGAATAGGTTGTGCCTAGATGCACGTAAGCTGAATGAGGTTACGATTAAAGACGCATATCCTCTGCCATTTATCGATGCACTTTTGGGTCGTCTTCAGGACACCTATTTTATTTCAAGCATCGATCTTAAAGACGCCTTTTGGCAGGTGCCCTTATCGGTAGACAGTCGTCCGAAGACCGCGTTTACAGTGCCGGGGAGACCACACTATCAATTTACCGTCATGCCGTTCGGGTTGTGCAATGCAGCCCAACGGTTGTGTCGGTTAATGGATAGTGTGAAATGGTTGATGGGACAGAAGGATCTCAGCGGTCGGTTGGCAAGATGGAGTCTGAAACTTCAGGCTTTTAATTTTGACATCCAGCACCGCAAGGGGTCACAGAACGTAGTCGCGGATACTCTGTCCCGTCTTCAAATGGATGAATTAAATATGTTTACAGATGAGAAGCCTCTGGTTGATCTTGATTCGCCGGAATTTAAAGGTGAAGAATATTCTCAATTGATTTGCATGGTCCTCGAGAACCAAGATAGTTTACCGGATTTGAAAGTCAGCGATTCGTTTGTTTACAAAAAGACACTCCCGTCAGATGGTACTCCGGTACATGAAAATTTCATTTGGAGACTTTGGATTCCAAGTTCTTTAACCGAATCACTTATTGAAAAGACACACACTTCGTCATTGAATTGTCATTGTGGTATAGGACGTACGATCGCAGCACTGAGGCAATATTTTTATTGGCCTAAGATGGCTAAACAAGTTCGAAACTTTATCAACCACTGCATTGTTTGTAAGCAATCGAAAGCTCCAAATCATATTCTAAGACCAAAGATGGGCACAGAAACCGTTACCGATAGGCCGTTTCAAAAGATTTTTATAGATTTTATTGGACCTTTTCCGAGGTCAAGGTTGGGAAACACGTATATCTTTATTGTGTTAGACCACTTGACAAAATTTGTCTTATTGAAACCACTAGCCAAGGCGAACTCGAAAAACGTTATCAAATTCTTAGAATCCGAGGTATTTCACAAATACGGCGTGCCACAGATTGTTCATTCCGATAACGGAAAGCAATTCACCTCCTCAGAATTTTCTTCATTCTTAAATAAATATGGATGCCGACCGATTAGAAATGCCGTGTATTCGCCTCAGGCGAATGCATCGGAACGCGTAAATAGGACCATAATCGCGGCGATCCGGACTTATGTTTCGGAAGACCAACGCGATTGGGACCGAAATATATCGTCCATAGAAGGTTCTTTGAGGTCCACTTTTCACACGACACTTGGTTGTTCACCGTATTTCGCATTATTCGGCACCCACATGGTTACACACGCGAGCACTTATGATTTAGCACACAAATTAGGAGTTTTAGAAGACGGTATGTTTGAAATAGTCCCGAAACACGATATTTTGAATTTAATCCGCGAAACGATTAAAACGAAAATCCACGATTCTTTTGAAAAATCGGCGGCTCGGTATAACACTAGGACTCGCGACGTCAGTTTCAAACCGGGGCAGGAAATACTTAGGCGCAATTTTGTTTTAAGTGACGCTTCGCGCCATCTTAACTCTAAGTTATGTCAAAAATTTGTAAAGTGCAGAGTTGCCAGATCTGTAGGAAACTCCTTATATGAAATTGAAGACCTTCAGGGAAGAAAAATAGGCGTTTATCACGCGAAAGACTTACAGCACATGGTGCCAACAAATTAATTTGCCCGGCTTTTGTTTTTTTTATGATTTCTTTTTTTCATGTTCAATTTTGAATCAGGGTCGCGGTTCTTCCCCACCACAGCATACCTCGGTTAACTTCCCGAATCTGTGTGGCTTCGGCAGGCCTATGCCAACGTGTTCGGGTTTGTTATGTTAACCGTTTACATTGTATGTTGAACCCGAGAGAATGTAAACGTAACATACGTAAACGGCGGCGTATGGAACGCCGTCAAATAAATTTGGCCGACCAAATTTTGACGTTTTGTTTTGGGTAAGGGTGGCAACATTGCATGCAAATGGCGTGATCTCGACCTACGACAACTTCGCTGACAATTTGCATTTCCCATTTTTCGCATTGCAGCAAACGAAGACAAAAGTGCCGGTTAAAGCAAAGAAGTTTTTTTACATCAACTTGTGCGACGCCATTAATGAAAAAGTTAATTTTTGTAAAATTGGCGCTCATAACTTTCATTTAATGAAATTAAATGAAAGATAAACCAAACGTCAACATAATTTTTGCAACGGCCAACAATATTTCGGGTAAGAAAAAGGAAAACCCAACAAACGAAAAGAAACCTCAAATCAGTAAATTTATTTTGTGAATTTTAGACCACACATTGGAGGGACAGCGGTAGAAGCCACATGGTGGAAATTTCTCGTCAACCTGCCGCCATCTTTTAAGACAGTTTTTTTGCCCAGTTCCCTTTTAAACCTACCCCCCTCCATTGTGCTTGCTTATGGGAATAGAAAGACGGCTTCAACTGTCACCTAGCCGCAAATTTAAATCGATTTGCCGAACTCTTTGTTTTATTTGCGGAAAGCAACGTATGCCATTGTGGAATTTGCTGGTCGTAGACGACAACATCTGCCCGATCCCTAGATGTAAAATTGTGTATCGGGCAGTTGCTAAAGCCATACACCAACGCTTTAATTAGATGTGTGAATGTTTATGGGATTTTATCCAAAATGTGCCACACCATAGTAGCCGCAAGGTAAACCGGTACACAACCTCATACAATCTAGAATTCAGGAACTCAGGATCGGTTAAAACTTTTGCCGCGTACCGCCCCAACATCTTCTCAGCGGGTACCACCTCGGCAAACCAGATTCCTGTTAGAACATCATCGTGCTGAAGCCTGCAACCACAGCTGCGAATCTTTTGGGGATATTTCCGTAAGGAGACAAATTAAAGCAACAAGACAACAGTAAGGTATCAGTGAGCCGTGCATTTTCTACTTCTATGACCAGGAGCCATCTGTAAGTAGACAATAAGTAGATGTGTTTGTGTAGTGAGGTGGTAAAAACCCAGTACGTTCCAAGCTGGTGCACTAGGTGTCCATATTTGCCAGCCACAGGCCGGGAAATATTGGGACCTAGATTTTTCGTATCCCTCGACGGTGAAGCCGAGTAGACATCTTTATATTTTGGAAACCAGTTCCTACATCCAGCCCTCGACGTCAGCAGAGCAAATTATTTATTTCTTTCTCTTTTTAAGTATTCTCTTGGCATTGCACTTTGTATGCACACATACATAGCCATAGCCCTGTATGTATGTATATAAGAAATTAATGTTGTTGTTGGACCTGTAACGGTTCGTCTCCGCGTGCAAAAAGAAGATGAAGATAATCATGAAAGCTTTGCAATAACGGTTTAACAGAAACGTTTTAGTGTACGTTGTTGTTGTGTTATTCTCATTTCCATTTTCGAATAAGAAATTTACAACAACAACATCTTTCTGTTTCTTTCTATCAACGATAAATCCAACTCACTTTATTGAGAGAAAACAAATTCTTGCTCTCTTTGATGATTTTTTTTATCTCTTTTTTGGGAAAGAGAAATAGTCGGCTAAATCAACAACTGTTGTAGTTTCTTTCTATTAGCATTTCTCGTGCTTTTCAAATTTCATCTTCATTTTGTTCTGCGCTCGAGATTGTTTCTTTTTTCCAAATTTATGGGTATATTCGGCGTATGCCTGTTAACTTGTTGTCCATTGCTTATTGTAGGAAAATAACCCGTGATTACCCAGTGTAGTCCGGTCAGAAAATTTAGGTCCCTGAGAACATGATACTTGATATAGTACAATTTTCATCCGAATTTTGTTGAACAAATCTAGTATTCGATATTTTACTGACGGTTATTTCCTACAATAGTGATTCTTGTGGATGGATATTTCGAAGTTTTTTTTTTTGTTATTTATTGTTATTAAATAATTTCGAGTGCGACTTTTCTTAAGAAAACAAAAGAACCTACAACAGATTTCTCCTATCTTTGGAAACTTCGTTTAAAATTCCGCGCCTTCTGATAAAAAGCATTTAAGAAATTTTTATACGTCGAGACTACGTTGCAGGTCGACAGATTGTGACTATCGTATACCGTACAAATTTATTGGATGTTTTTATTGAATTTCGATCTTTGAAAAAAAAAAAAATTATGTTTACGATCCATAAACATCATCTTTATTTATAAATCATATCAATCGCATACCTCGGTTAAAATATATGCATATATAGACATATAAATACACCCAATTTTAAGAATCTTTTCGACATTAAATAGACTTGTGGTCAACCAAAACAGTAAATGATACTTTTTTTTTGTTGATGCGGACATTTCCGATTTTTTTTTGTTTTGTACTGCATATGGTATATATATGCATATGTTCTAATTGATAATTTTACCTGGTAATTATATAATGTCAATCCCATTACTTTGATCTCCGTCCATCTATCCTTACTGGATATTTACCTCATAATTTTATCCACTGAGCTCATTAGGTAAACAAATTGAGGGTAGTATTAAATATTTTGGTGCACAGTGGCACGAATGGGAATGACATGCAAAAACAAATTTGAATTTTGTATGTATTTCTGAACTGAATATAAATTGAATTGTTTTTTTTTTTAACTGATTTTGGGAACTTATTATCAGTTAGATAATAATCGAATAGTGATTAATCATAAGATTACTCCTAAGCATTTTTTGATTGTTCTTATTATAACGAATAGTTATAAATAAACATGTTTTAAATTCTGAAATTAATCATCATGAGGTTCTAATTGAACAATATAAGGTAAGGTAAAGGTAAGGGTCAGCCAAACCAAATTTTTGGGAGTCCTCATCATCGATGAGACTCATTGGGGATTTTGTAGAAAATCCATTGGGAGGGCAAGATAACCCAGCAAACATCTTGGGTACCCATATCAACAACAACAACATCATATCATTTTTTTGAAGTAAAGCATCCAGTTTGTGATTTTGTGATTGATAATGAATCAATTTTGTTTATGTCTGGTCTGGAGTGGCCAACTGAGCTAGACCGAATATCTTCAATGGCAAGTGTATACCAGCGACATCTTGGTATGCCTCATTCCCCTTTACACTCCAAATTAGTTACATAACAGTCTATACCAAATTACTAAGCTCTTTCTTAGGTTAGGTTAGGTTAGCTCTATCTAAAAAAGCTCTATCTTAAAAATTGGGAGCTTTTTCTTGATTTCAACCAACATGTTTCAATTTCAATTTCAATAAACTTTATTTTTCAATTAATAATAATATGTACATTTAGTAATATCAACAAAGTTGTGTGTTTTTACATACATAAAGTTTTACAGCATGGTTTAAATTAAAACCGTCTGTTGACATGTTGAAATCGACTTATAATGAAAAATGTAATCATACCCTCCATATTATGGTGGGGGGTATAAGAAATAAGGTTTTGACGGGTCTTTACGCGCAAAGGAAGTACCTAGTTTGCGAGATGCAACCATCATTATACCCTCAGCATTTATGCTCACGAGGGTATATACACTTTCATACGGACAAAATGTGACTCATCGAAATAACGGTTTTAGACACAAAATTCTGAAAATGCTCTAAATACATTCGAATTGTCCGTATATGAAAGTTTAAATTCACATAGACTGCTGAGGGTATATCTCTGTCGGCAAAGCCAACTGATACTTTTTTACTTGTTTTTTTTTCGTAAATTAATTTTCAAATTGCGAAATTCATCCAAATATTTTTTATAATTTCACGATAAGGCAACTTTAAACATTGGCTGCAAATTTTATGAAAATTACTTCTAGATATGTAGATAAAACGTATTTAGAAATGGGTGTGGCCTGGTCTTTAGGTCCCATAAGCACGCAAGGTCGGAGACACTACCAACACTGTTTCACAATTGATTTTTTAATCCGATACTTTAGTAATTTTGGCAAATATTGCGTTTTTATACCCTACACCACAATGTGGAAAGGGTATTATAAGTTTGTTTTGGTAAAAATTCATGTAACACCGCGAAATATTCGTCGGAGACCCCCAATGTGGTATACCAATCTTCATATCTCGGCGAGATAAAGCGATTTTGAGATGTGTGTCCGTCCGTCCGTGTGTCCGTCTGTCCATTATAAATTGTAATCAAACTCCAGGCCGCAATTACGGACCGATCGTCACGAAATTTGGTATGGAGGTCGGTTTCACATCAGAATAAATCGCTATTTTAATTGGTGATGATCGTGAAATATTTAGCGGGTGAAATGGACCAAAAACATAATGTTTATCCGATTTTGTAGATGCTCTGTAGGTCGCAATAATAGTCAGATCGCCTCGAAATTTTAAGTAAGGTAAGATTATATGACGAAGAAGTAGCTTGCAATTGGAGATGGCGATCAGATAATATTTAGAGGGTTAAATGGACCAAAACTTTTGTGTGAAAATTGTGAAAAATTTTAGTATACAGTTTAAATCTTTATTCTTGGAAGTGACATTCCGGGCAAGTAAGCTATACTTGGAAGAGGAACGCTTGACCTTTCTATTGATGTCAATTGTGTTGGTGTACATGATAAGATAACAGAGTTACAGCCTAATATACACTGTTATTTGTTTTTAGTGTAATGATAAACACACTAGAGGTTGCAATTATAGCCCAATAATCACGAAATTTTGCACGAGGTTGGGAGTTAGGTAGAGGAAGATGCCTATAATTTTGGATGATGATCTTATATTATTTAGCGGGTGAAATGGACCGTTACTTTTGTATGAAAAATATAAAAAAAATATTTTTGGTCTATATTTTATTTCCTGGAGGGCATATACTGGCAAAGTATACTACATATGAAAATAGAACTACTGATCTTCCCCCTGATGAAAATTACAATAAAGCGAAACAATTATTTTGTTAGAAATGTTGATATGTGGAAAGCTAATTCCCAAGGGTAAAGGTGTAGGGTATTGCATGGTCGGCCCCGTCCGACTATAGCCTTGGCTTACTTGTTAAATATGGCGTAGGGGAGATACCTCGCCCTCTACGACATCCAACAAAATATGTAGCATATTTTCACCAGGGCCATTCTTGTAAAAGTCAGAAAAATAGGTTCAGTAGTTTTGCAAAAGTAACATATTTCAAAAAGTGGGCCCCAAATACATAATCACGTAAGGTCGAAGACACATCTACAATTGTCTCGCAAATTACTTTTTAAACCGATACAAACCTGTTCATTCAGGAATCAGAAATTGGATCAGTAGTTTTGTAGAATAACATATTTAAAAAAGTTGACAAAAACCTAAGTTGGGCTATGACGAACATTTAAAAAAATTATCATTATTATTGTTCTCAACTGATGCAACGACCAACGAACTACATTTAATTAATTTCAATTTTATTTTATACGGATACTAGCTGACCCGGTTCCGCGTTGCTGGACCGTCGTTTTGGATTTCCGTGTAAGCCTTAGTAATCTATCTACAATTTATTTATCTAATATTGATACCTCTACATTTTCGAACCGTATTGACGATAAACCGATATTTTGGTATAACCCTCATGCAATGATATCTCCAGATATCAAACAGAAAATTACTTTAATTATATAAGGTATAGCTGAACCCGGTGCGCTTTGCTACCCCGAATACGATAAAATATAATGGAATGCCATAATTATATTAACGTTTTTAATATTTTAACGAATAAATATAGGAGATATGAAGGCGTTATATACATAGTCAGGGTTGTTATGGAGCTACTATGGTATTTTTATACCCTCCACCATAGGATGGGGGTATATTAAGTTTGTCACTACGTTTGTAACTACTCGAAATAATCATTGTAGACCCCACAAAGTATATATATTCTTGATCAGCGTGCAATTCTACATCGATATAGCCATGTCCGTCCGTCTGTCCGTCTGTGGAAATCACTCTAGCGTCCGAACGGATTGACGTAGGTTGATGAAATTTTGGGAAAATATGTTATATTTATGTTATGTTATATGTTATATTACGTATAACCCAAAGTTGGGTTATATAGGTCCACGTTTTGGTATAGCCCCCATATAAGGCCCCATATAAAGTACGCGTCATTTTAATATATTTTGAATGTATTAGACCCATTTGACTACAGAATTGGTTGTAATTTGGTATTTTGTGTTTCCAGAGGCTAAGAAACATTTCTACCATAAAATGTTTATATAGGTCCACGTGTTGATATAGCCCCCATAATACAATATCTCCCGATTTTCGATATTTTGAACGTTTTAGCCTCATTATCACACCGAGATGGCTGAAATTTTGGTATTTAGTCTTCTTTAGGCGTATAAAACTTTCCCCCAGAAATTTGTAGGTATAAGTCCACGCCATCATATAGCCCCATAGAACGGTACCTTCCGAATTTCGGTATTTTGAAGGTTGTGGCCACATTAATCCACCGAAATGGCTGAAATTTGTGGTGGAGGGTATAAAAAGTTCGGCCCGACCGAACTTAACGCTTTTCTTACTTGTTTTATGTTTCAGGAGGTAACACTCCTCCGAAAGCCTCTCCGCCTATAAGTATTCCTAATGATTTAGATATATCATAATAAAACTTAAATCTTAAGAAGTCTCTCAAAGATATGATACTTAATAGCTGTAGCCATGGTCAATTCATTCCTAACTATATATATGTGAATGGGAGCTATATCCAAATCTGAACCAATCTCAATATAATTTGGCACATTTATTTCTACATCAAATTCCGTCACACATACAAAATTTGGAGATTGTATCTGTAATAGTTCTAAAGATATTTGCATACAAAATCTAAATTTTTTGGAGGTACCTCCGGTTTTGATGCTATATCTCCAGATCACCGCGTAATTTCAAAAAATGATATAGCCTATTTTCATTCCAGGCCATGTAGCAATGTACCCTAAACATTTCACTAAGATCTGTTCAGCGGTTTTCGAGTCTATAAGGCACAAACAAACAAACAGACAAACAAATTTCAATTTTATATATATAGATTTATAAGGTTATGATTCTATATAGGTTAACGGAAGCGATGTCATTAAGCATTATTAGAATATCATTCAAGGACATCGCCAGGCAATGCCGGTCCAAATAATCGTTTTCCATCCCGTTGCAACTATACGTACTTTTGATGTTTTTACACAAAATTTCAGTGGTGACTTACAGTGGATGAAAAATACCAAAGAATGGTCCTGGCCGGCTTCGACATGGCAAACATGACCTTCCCGTGGTCTCATCAGGGGAACTGCCCTTAACATCCGTTGAAAGTGGTAAGTTAACATGTCCCACGCGTTCAGTAATTATGACAACTCCAAAAAAGTCATCATATTATGAAAAAGCTACGAAAAAGAAAAAAACCCTTCTCTCCTTAGGCCATGAAAAGCTCGATTAATTAAATTAATTAAAATCTCACAAATAATGGCCTTCGCCCCTAAAAAGGCAAAAACTTAAAAATAAAAATTCAGCTGAGTCCGGCTGGGATTCGAACCTGGGTCAACTAACAGACAATGTTGCTGACGTCTCAGCGTTCTGAACCACAGTTCAGTTAAAAATTTTTCGATGTGAAAGACATATACAGTCTACGATGGAAAAAAACCATTAGCTGTAATATGAATGTAATATTGTAAAATTGATTTCTGGAATAGAAGGAGGACAAATGAGTCGTCTTTGGAAATAAAAAAGCTTCAATTTGAAATTCACAAATGAAAATTTGCAATCTTGGATGTATAAATAGGGGCTCCAAATGGCGAAAATTGTCTAGCAACAACAACATCTAATATGCCTGAGGATGTCAGCCTAACCAGCTAACGAAACGATCGTCGCATAGCGGTTGATGTGTGTGTAGGACCTCGCTAGATATCAATTTTTCAATGTAATCTCCTTAGGTCATAAAAAGCTCGATTAATTAAATTAATTAAAAACCCTACTAAGGTTTACGATACCAGCAAAGCTTTTAAGAACCATGATTTGCGAATCTACACCTGCGATGCTTGAACTCTTTACAGAGAGGGTGCAGTTGAAACACTGACAGATGTACTTACACATTACAGGGAAAGACGTTGTGACGTCCCTAAACGCAACGCACTGTTTCGTAACTATCATTCAAGAGTTTGGTCACAAATTTGTAGTCAGCCGGAGGTTAAAACATCACGCTCAACTCCCGTGGATAAAATGGTAAAGTAGATACTAGAGACGTAAGGTAGATAGTAGAGACGACACCGAATGGCGGTACACGCGGAACAGCTATGACATGGCTCAGATGCAGTAAATAAGAGGATGAAGAGATCAAAAATCATAATTTTCAAAATTGTAAAACAAATAGATATTATTCGTCTATAACCTGCTAGCCGTTTTTATGGACATCCTTATTATGATATTCCTCTACATATCCTCAATTCTTTTGTGGTGTTCAGTGGCACTCGAGCAAGTTTGTATGTGGTGATCGTGCTTTTGCCATTGTCTAATTGATGTTACTCTCCTTATCACTGACTGGTATTACTTGCTTGCTTAGGTGGACCGGTGAGAACTCTTGTCCCATGACCGATACGGTAATATTTCCGAAAAATTTCTTGTTTTTATTCCTCACTTAATTACTACACATTATGTATGGTTTAAGTGCTAATAACATTTTTATTGTTGATTACTTCGCATCTTTAAATCCGCTTAAATGTATTAAATATCATTGAAACGACAACAAAATTCACACCACGTAAATGGAATTCTTGAAAGTAATGTTAAGAAAATCACGATAAAAGAATTGATAATTGTGGATAGAAAAAAGTGTTTTCCGCACAAAATTGTGGTAATAACACGGCCACAGCGATATTACCACAATCGAAACCCTACCCATAACAACAACAATGAATGAAGTCAACCAATGCTATTAGTACTCAACCTATATATGACAAGTGTCGTTAACATTGGACAACACATTTTAATGATTTAAGTCAGTACTAAACATTGTAAAGTGCAATGTACAAGAAATGTTGCCAACGCCAGTTCTATGCTTAAATGGTTTTTATTGCTGTTTCTCCACTTTGGCACTTTGGACAAGTGTAAAACACCAATTGGAAGTAAATGTGGAAGTGATTCTTCTTAATTCTTAAGTTTTCTAGGTACTCTCATACTCGATTAAACATAATTGTAAACTTCATGGTAAGGTGGTGACCATTCGAAATAAGTATAGGGAAACGAGTTTAAATATATGCCAATGTCGAATAAAAGGATGACATATCAGGGCAAAATTTAGTTTTTAGTTTATTTTTTCCCGCTTAATATTTTAGATCATCAAAAAAACCATATATGTATGGTAATATTCAAACAAGTTTTACAATCGTTGAAGTTGAATTTTACCATTTAATAAATCGCAAACTCTAAATACATATATTTTATACAATATAAATATATTTCTCCTGACTAAAGTTTTTTATCCACGATCTCGTAATATGGACCATAAGAAATAATTTACGTGGAAGCTGTGTTGGTGTTAAAACAAAAAATGGGCAAAAATGTGTTGAATTAAAAAGTTTTTTTTTTGTATTCTTTCTTAATTTGTTTCCAAATCACGCCACATTCAGACCTGTGCTCCAAGAAATTATTAAAGAATACCCTTGGGCAACACGGTTCCAATGTATGATATTTACGAGGGCAGTTCGGAAACTTCTTAGCCTACACAAAAAGCGCGGTATAAACAGAAACAAGTTAACTGTTTTGGAATGTTCAAAAAAGACGCATCCGCAATTTTTTACAATGGAAAAATTTGAATATTTACATAAAATTACAAAAATTTAAATATTTACATAAAAAAGGTTTATCGGGACAAGAAATTCATAATGATATGGTGAATGTGTTAGGTGAAAGTGCTCCTTCATATGCAACAGTAAAAAATTGGGTTGCTGAATTTAAACGTGGCCGTAAAATCATTGAAGATGAACCACGTAGTGGACGTCCAAAAACAGCAACAACAACAGAAATTGTAGCCAAAGTGCATAATATGGTATTAAATGATCGACGAATAAAAGTGCGTGAAATTGCTAATATTATGGGCATCTCAAATGATCGAGTCCATTTAATTTTGCATGAAGAACTACAGATGAAAAAGCTTTCTGCAAGATGGGTGCCGCATTTGTTAACAGTCGATCAAAAACGCATAAGAATGAACATTTCTCAAGCTTGTTTGGACCGTTTTAAGCGAAATAAAATGGATTTTAAGCGTTGTTTCATAACTGTTGATGAGACATGGATCCACCACTATACTCCAGAGACAAAAGAACAATCCAAACAATGGACTGAAGCTGGAGGAAGTGCCCCAAAAAAGGTAAAAACAATTCAATCGGCTGGTAAGGTTATGGCAAAGGTTTTTTGGGACTTCGGAGGTATTTTATTGATTGACTATCTGCAAAAGGGTAAAACAATAAATTCAGAGTACTATTGAAACCTTTTGGGTCAATTAAATGTACAAATTCGAGAAAAACGTCCTGGCTTACAACACAAAAAAATTATTTTTCATCAAGACAACGCACCAGCGCACAAGAGTGTTTTAACAATGTCTAAAATCACCGAATTAAAGTACAAGTTGCTTGACCACCCACTTTATTCTCAAGATTTAGCTCCCTGTGAATTTTACTTGTTCCCAAATCTAAAAAAATCCTTGCCGGCAAGCGTTTTGCCTCAAATGAAGATGCAATTACAGTTGTAAACCACTATTTTTAAGACCTTGAGGAAAACTATTTTAATCAAGGGATAGAATTGCTAGAAAAGCGTTGGACTAAGTGCATTGAAGTTTCAGGAGATTATATTGAAAAATAAAAATATTTTTGAAAAACTATCTATTCTCTTTCATTGATAGGCTAAGAAGTTTCCGAACCGCCCTCCCCTAAAATAGACGCTGACATTTTCATGTTTGGAATTCGGCAAATATTTATTATTATTAGAGGGAGCAACCAGATAATGACCTAAACAATTTATACGAATATACAACTCGTGATACCACTTCGTTTGAGATATATATATCTCATGAGTGTACTCTGTAAAGCTTCCTAGTAATACACGGTGCTCTTGATTCAAATTTAAGTGGAAGGAGCTTACACCAGGGAAGTTTTTGCGGATTTTGAAACTACAATGTTCATAGATAAGACAAATCAAAAAACAAAACAAAAATCGGCGGAGCGCTTTTTAAATAAATCGCGATTCAAGTTGACATCTTTAGGGGATGTTTAGGTTTTTGCAATTTTGCTTGGAAACCGCAAGTCCTATCAAAATGGGAATAAAGAAAATGTTGTAGCTATCAAAATTCTCTTTTTGTTTTTTGATTTTTCTCATCTATGAACATTGTAGTTTCAGAATCCGCAAAAACTTCCCAGGTGTAAGCACCTTCCATTTAAATTTGATTCAAGAGCACCGTGAATAGGATTCCAATGTCGAAAATTTGGTCAATAAAATCTCGTAAAAACCTATCTTTTTTGACTTTAAAAATTTCAACTGTAACACAGGTACCTTTGAAACCCGCGTGATTTAATTTATTTACGCGCCGGAGATAATGAACATGTCCGCCTTTGAATCCATCCACTAAAATGAAGGATATACATAGATTAGGGTTATGACTTTCTTACAACCTCGTATCCCTGTATGATATTTTGATGAGTTTTTTATCTAAGATTGCATATAATCTTAATTTTATAGTGATTTATTTGTCAAAGCTTTTGACAATTTTTGAAGTCACTGTAATCATATATTTAACTGCAAACAATATATAGGGCCACACGAAGAAGAATTCTGTCTATAGAAGACGTAGAAAGCCTTATATCTATAGACTATTTTGTGAAGGTTTTCTGTCTGTAGAAGTTCTCTAGAAACTGTATATGAAAGACTTCTATTTATAGAAGACCTTTAGATGGTCTTCTATATATGGAAGATATTTGGAAGGCGCGGAACGTCTATAGGAGACCTGTATAACGCTTTTTTCTATTGATGACCTTTAGAACGTCTTCTTCTATAGAAAACCTTTGCAAGGTCTTCTCCCATAGAAGACTTTTGGAAGACATTCTGTCTATATAAGATTCGTGGAAGGTTTTCTGTCTATAGAAGACCTTTAGAAAGTCCTTTGTCGGGATAAGACCTTTAGAAGCTCTTCTGTCTATAAAGGACGTTTTTCTGGCTGCGGAAGACCTTTTAAAGAGTTCTATCCTGTAGGAAGCATGGGGACATGTGTCGACATGTCACCACTTTGTCTACTATTATGGTGACAAAGTCAACACTTTGTCAGCAGGTTGTCAACAATTGATACTTTTACCTTAATAAGAAGAAGCATTGTTTATAGTGAAAACTGATAGCCCAACGAAGCATCTTATTTTTTCTTCATTTTCTTAATTGTTTGGCATAAAATAATGTCTTTTTGTGAAAAATCAATAAAATATATAATTTTAATAACAACAATGAGCAAAGGAAATTATAAAAGGAAAGTAACAGACAAGTGAAAAAATAGACAATTCTATATCAAAATGCAGTTTCTGAGGCGGCTGACAACATTTGTGGTGAAATTTCGACTATTGTACATTTTATGGAATCTTTAGAGATGATGACGAATATTGTCCCGTCTCGCTGGAAATGATGAACGCAACTTACATCTGATATTTGGACACGGCATAATAATGAGTTAGAATGTTGAAGGGTTATTTGGCAAAAATTGATTGCGAGATTTTTGCAATGTTTATACGGCTGTGACGTAAGAAAATGTAAGGACATTTTGTTTATTTATGTTTATTTATACATGTTTATTCTTTTCAATTCTTAGATGTTATATCAATATTCAGCGAATCGCCAAATAAAAAGCGAAGTGCAACAGAAGAAGAAATATTTTAAGCAGATAAATCACACCAATTCTTATGGCCAAGAACCACCAATTCTTAGGCGATGATATATCTGACAATGAAAACGATATTTATTAGTATTGGTTAGTCAGCCTTGAAAACATTGGCTTTATTTACTAATTTTGTGCTTATGTGTAATCTTGGGCTTAGCCCTTTATAAAGATGAAAAGACTGTAATACGCAATTTGTACTTTTTAGTATTTTCATAATTATATGTTATTCTTTAATAAAATATACTACTTAAACAAGTTCATCGTCTTATAAAACACACTATATAGCCATTTAATCTATAAAAAGTTTCAAATAAGCCAAAAAAAAAAAAAAAAACTTAATAGTGAACAATTTGGTACCAATGTCTCCATATCACCCTTTATGTACTATTGACTCACTACCTCCAATGTCTCTATTGACTTACTACTTCCAATGTCTCTACTGAATTACTACCTCCAATGTCTATACTGACTCACTACCTCCAATGTCAACACATGGTTCCTCAGATAGTTTTGTGATATTATTTCAACATCTCATTCTACTTTGTACAATGACAAAATAATAGAAAATTCAAAAACAAACTATCATAGAGAAAAACAAGTGAGCCAAGGCTATAGTCGGGTCGAGGCCGACTATGTAATACCCTACACCACTACCCCCGTTCATAAGCTTTTAACTAATAAAATTCAAAATATTAAAACTGGGATAGCTTAGCGCCTTTGCTCTGAATGTCTTCATTAACACAGGTCAATTTTTTTGAAACGCATTTAAGTGCATCGACATTACAACCCAAATAAAAAATGGAAAAGTGGGATGTATGCCAACCATCAATAGGCTTCTTTCTCTGTTAGACCCCCATCAACCCCCAAAATTTCGTGAGGATCCGATCAAAATTTCGTAGTGTGATTGCACAAAAATGGAAAAGGGATGCATTACCGACTATTACGATATCTCTGTTGTTTGACCACCTATGACAACCTACTTCACATCGTTGTAAAGGTGATATTTTCTACTTTCCTTGCCAGGTTTTGCTTTCGATATACCTTCTACAGAAGGAATATATTTACTTTGAAATAAAACGTTGGTCTTTTTTCCAAATATTTTTTTCACATTCCGACTCCTGAATAATGTCCGCCCATTATCAAAAATCAAAGGGTTTTTTCCTCTGTAGGACCCCCAATAACACCCAAAATTTCGTGACGATCCAATTAAAATTGCGACCTGTAGCGTGATTTCCAAAAAAGTGGAAAAATGGATGTATTACCGACTATTGCGATATCTCCGTTATTTGGATACCTACGCCAACCTGCTTTACATCATTGTAATGATGGGATTTTTTACTTTCATTGTCAGACTTTGCTTTTGGAAGGTCCCGAACCAAAGCTGTGATATTCGTCATTATTATTAAAATCGCAATTAAAACTTGTGTTCTATTAGCGGCTATTGCGATATCTTCGTTGTTTGACCACCTACGACAACCTACTTTACATCATTAGAAAGGCGATATTTTCTACATTCATGGCCAGGTTCCGGTTTTTTTATACCCCATATCGAAGCTGAGATATTCGCTTAGGAAAAAAACGTTGTATTTTTCTCCAAATAAGTTTTTTGCCCCTTACCACCCCTAAATATTATCCGACCATCACCAAAATCAATAGGCTTCTTCATCTGTGTGACCCCCATTAACCCTCAAAATTTCGTAACGATCCGAAAATTGCGACCTGTAGCGTGATTTCCAAAAAAGTGGAAAAATGGGATGTATTACCGACTATTGCGAAATCTCCGTTATTTGGTCACCTACGCCGACCTAGTTTACATCGTTGTAAAGATGGGATCTTCTACTTTCATAGCCAGGTTTTGCTTTCGGAAAGTCCCCAACCAAAGCTGTGATAATCGTCATTATAATTAAAATCGCAAAAATGAAAAGTTGGGTTTTATTTGCGACTATTGTGATATCTTCGTTGTTTGATCAGCTGCGAGATCCTACTTTACATCATTAGAAAGGTGATATTTTCTACTTTTATTGTCAGGTTTTGCTTTTGGTATACCCCGTATAGAAGCTGAGATATTCGCTTTCGTTGTATTTTTATCCACATAAGTTTTTTGCCCATTCCGACCCCTAAATATTATCCGACCATCACCAAAACCAATAGGCTTCTTCCCCTCCGGGACCACCATCAACATCCAAAATTTCGTGACGATACGATCAAAATTGCGACCTGTAGCGTGATTACAAGGTTTAGATGGACAGACGGACGGACGGACACACATAGCCAGATCGACTCAGCTCGTCGAGACATTCATTTTGGTATATATAAGTATGGGTATACGACCATTATTTCGATCCGTTACAAACTTTTTGGCCAAAACCAACTTATAATACCCTCCCCACATAGTGGTGTAGGGTATAACAAGAACAAATACCAGAAATGAAATAACTTTAGAATGCACACTGAGTGTCACTCAAGTTTTCTAGGATATTTCTTTTTGGTAGTTTGTTGTTTTGTGAAGCAGCAAAAGAAGTTTGTTGAGAGTAATGCGGTATGCTTATATATCAAGTTTATTTTGTGATTCTAGGTTACGGATGCACAAAACAATATATGTGAATGTAGTGGGAAGAGTACCAAATTTACTCTCCGATTGAGCACAAAATTTAAACATGTTATTTTTAATAGAATTTCTTTATTTGTTTGATATGGTCATATTAAAGAAGCAATTTTAAATAACAAACAAGTAAGAAAAGTCTATAGTCGGACGGAGCCCACCATGTGATACCCTATACCACTATCCCTGAACAATCACTCTCCACGGAACTTCTTTTCAATGATTGTGAAAATTTAATTATCAAATATCAGAGATGTAATGTATAATACTTATGACCAAAACCAAAAAGTTATCTAGCATGACAAAGACATTTTTGTAGCAGCAAAGGAAAATTTAGTTCACACAAACTAAAATGTAATGAAATCCACTTATGTAGTACTACTACTTCCGTTGTTTAACTGCTACGTTATTGAAATTTTTACCAATTTCACACAAAAGTTTCAGACCATTTAACCCGCTAAGTATTATCTGATCTTCACATTGTTTTGTACGCTTCTTCTTCATCATAAACTCAAACTTTGTTTAAAATTTTGCGGGTTATTATTTTGACCTACAGAGCCGCTACAAAATTGGTTAAAATTTTGTTTTTGGTCCATTTCATCCCCTGAACATTTCACGATCATCACCAAAAACTATTCATTTCCATTCTGGCCCGAACCCAACCTCCTTAAAAAATTCGTTACAATCGGTCCATAATTGCGGCCTTAAGCTTGTTTACAATTTTTAATGGACGGACACACATCTCAAAATCGCTTTATCTCGTCGAGATATGAAGATTGGTATACCACATTGGGGGTCTCCGACGAATATTTCGTGGTGTTACATAAACTTTTGGAGAGACAATATGTAGCATGGTATAAAAATGTGGTTCTCTATACAGAACCCATTATATATTAGGCAGTAGGCCCGTTATCTAGCAAACACGTTATTGCAATTTACATCAGAGGAAAGGTCAGTAGATTTTTTTTCATATGTAGGCTACTTTGCGAAATAAATATGTCCTCAAGGAATTAAAATATCGACCAAAAATAAAATTTTTATATTTTTCATACAAAAGTAATGGTCCGTTTCACCCGCTAAAGAATATCAGACCATCATTCAAAATTGTAGGCATCTTTTTCGACCTATATCTTACCCGCTGCAAAATTTCGTGACTATTGATGTATAATTGCGACTTCTAGCGAGTTTTTTATTACACTACAAACAAATAACGGAATATATTAGGCTGTAACTCTGTTATCTGATCATGCACACCAACATAATTGGCATCAATTGAAAGGTCAAGCGTTCCACTTTCAAGTATATCCCACTTGT
This sequence comes from Musca autumnalis, assembly GCF_047663935.1. Taxonomy (NCBI): domain Eukaryota; kingdom Metazoa; phylum Arthropoda; class Insecta; order Diptera; family Muscidae; genus Musca; species Musca autumnalis. Next base: position 64,379,037 of record NW_027412088.1, read on the forward strand.
CCGGAATGTCACTTCCAGGAATTAAGATATAAGCTGTATATTAAAAATGTTCACACAAAAGTTTTGGTCCATTTAACCCTCTAAATATTATCCGATCGCCATCTCAAATAGCAAGCTTCTCCTTTGTGATATACTCTTACCTAATTTAAAATTATGCGTTGATCGGACTATTATTGAGACCTACAGAGCCGCTAGAAAATTGGATAAATATTATGTTTTTGGTAAATTTCACCCGCTAAATATTTCACGATCATCACCAATAAGAATAGGGATCTATTCTGATCTGAACCCGACCTCCATACAAAATTTCGTGACGATCGGTCCATAATTGCGGCCTGGACCGTGTTTACAATTTATAATGGACAGAGGGACGGACGGACGGACACACATCTCAAAATCGCTTTATCTCGTCGAGATGTGACGATTGGTATACCACATTGGGGGTCTCCGACGAATATTTCGCGGTGTTACAAGAATTTTTACCAAAACAAACCTATAATACCCTTTCCAGTTTGTGGTATAGGGTATAACAATAAATTACAAGTGTTAATACTAATGTACAAACACTATTTAAGTAAAACATTAAGAAAACAGTTCGTACGTCCGTGCTTGTGCGCTTTCGTTGACGTCTCATCAACGACTGAGCGCTAGAGAATAAAAAACAAACGAAATGAAGTTTACGCTAGAGTACTGTTTTGGGCATCCCTATTCTAGGTACAGTTCTATGCTATTAACTAAATGTAAAAAACAACAAAATTGAAAACAATTGTTAAACCCATTTTACAATCCCCAAAAGTTCAGGTGCATATTTCCTGTATCATATTTATGAACTTATTCAAAAAAAACAAGTAAAAAAGCATTAAGTTCGACCGGGCCGAACTTTTCATACCCTCCACCATAAAATATTCATTCCTGTCGCCAACTTTAAGTGAGTACGTTAAAATGTCAGATAATGTACATAAAATGCTTTATTCGGGAGGCCCTTTTTTATGGTGCCTATATCTAACTGTTGACAATTTTTGGTGGGCTAGAAATTGGGAGGTACTGTTATATAGGGGTTATAATAAAACATGTGTCTATGTTGAGAGTTTTTGATGGGAGCCTTTAATGTCAAATAACTCCTAATTCGGTTAAAAAATTTAGCTAGAATCCTCAAAATATCGAAAATCGGTACATAACGTGGGAACTTCAAATGTCATTAACAGCTAGTTCGGAGGTAAATGGGCTATACGAAAATATGAACTTAAATGAACAATTTTTGTTGCAGAATTTTTGTTGACTTTTAAATTTCAAATTACAGAAAGTTCGTCCAAAAATAAAGCTAAGGTACGGAAAATCGGGAGGTTTGTTTTGGGGCTATACAAAATCATGGACCTACGTTCGGTTAAACATTTTAAGTAAAATCCTCAAAGTACCGAAATCGGGAAGTATCGTTATATTGGGGCTATGTTGAAAATTGTTGATGCAGATGCGTGGTGACCACTACAACCTTCAAATGCCAAATTACAGTTAGTTCTGTTAAAAATTGTAGCTAAAATGGCCAAATTACTGAAAATTGGGAGGTACCGTTACATGGGAGCTATATCCGAACATGGACCTATGTTGACAATTTTTGATGGAGAGGTGTTGTGACCACTAAGAACTTCAAATGTCACATTACTGCTAGTTCGGTTTAATATTGTAGCTAAAATCATCAAATTACTGAAAATCGGGAGGTACCGTTATATGGGGGCTTTCTTGACAATTTTTGGTGGAGAGGTGTGGTGACCTCTAAGAATTTCAAATGTCAAATGTTCAAATTACAGATAATTCGGTTAAAACTTGCTGGTAAAATTCTCAAAATACCTGAAATCGGGCGGTAACGTTATATGGGGGCTATTCCAAAACATGGACCTATGTCCACTAGTTATATAAGTTTATTGACATTTAAGAACCCTAAATGTCAATTGATAGCTAAATCGGTCTGAAAATGTAGATAAAAACGTCAAATGTCGTAAATCGGGGGTACCGTTATATGGGGGCTATACCAACACGTGGACCTAGGTCCTCAACTTTTGTTATATAAGTTTAGTTACACTTAAGAACCCTAAATGTCAAATTATAGCTATATCGGTCTGAAAATGTAGCTAAAAACGTCAAAATACCGTAAATCGAGGGGTACCGTTATATGGGGGCTATACCAAAACGTGGACCTATGTCCACAACTTTTGTCACATAAGTTTATTGACATTTAAGAACTTCAAATGTCAAATTATAGCTTCATCGGTCTGAAAATGTAGCTAAAAACGTCAAAATACCGTAAATCGGGGGGTACCGTTATATGGGGGCTATACCAAAACGTGGACCTATGTCCACAACTTTTGTTATATAAGTTTATTGACATTTAAGAACCCTAAATGTCAAATTATAGCTACATCGGTCTGAAAATGTAGCTAAAAACGTCAAAATACCGCAAATCGGAGGGTACCGTTATATGGGGGCTATACCAAAACGTGGACCTATGTCCACAACTTTTGTTGTATAAGTTTATTAACACTTAAGAACCCTAAATGTCAAATTATAGCTACATTGGTCTGATAATGTAGCTAAAAACGTCAAAATACAGTATATCGGGGGGTACCGTGATATGGGGGCTATACCAAAACGTGGACTTATGGCCACAACTTTTGTTATATATGTTTATTGATACTTAAGAACCCTAAATGTCAAATTATAGGTAAATCGGTCTAAAAATGTTGCTAAAAACGTCAAAATACCGCAAATCGGGGGGTACCGTTATATGGGGGCTATACCAAAACGTGGACCTATGTCCACAAGTTTTGTTATATATGTTTATTGACACTTAAGAACCCTAAATGTCAAATTATAGCCAAATCGGTCTGAAAATGTAGCTAAAACCGTCAAAATACCGTAAATCGGGGGTACCGTTATATGGGGGCTATACCAAAACGTGGACCTATGTCCACAAGTTTTGTTATATATGTTTATTGATACTTGAGAACCCTAAATGTCAAATTATAGCTAAATCGGTCTAAAAATGTAGCTAAAAACGTCAAAATACCGCAAATCGGGGGTACCGTTATATGGGGGCTATACCAAAACGTGAACCTATGTCCACAAGTTTTGCTATATATGTTTATTGATACTTGAGAACCCTAAATGTCAAATTATAGCCAAATCGGCCTGAAAATGTAGCTAAAAACGTCAAAATACCGTAAATCGGGGGGTACCGTTATATGGGGGCTATACCAAAACGTGGACCGATATAGCCCATCATCGAACTTGACCTGCCTGCAAACAAAAGACGCATTTTCCCAAAATTTCAGCGTCCTATCTCCATTTTTGTGGATGCTAGAGTGATTACCACAGACGGACGGACGGACGGACGGACGGACGGACGTGCTCAGATCGACTTAGAATTTTACCCTGATCAAGAATATATATACTTTATAGGGTCGCAAATGAGTATTTCAATGCGTTACAAACGGAAAAACAAACTTAATATACCCTCCATACTATGGTGGAGGGTATAAAAAAGAATGTATTGTTTTTAAATTGGGTATTTTGGAGTATGTTTTAGGAAGTTTACTTAAGATATGAACTAGTTTTGCTACAATTCCTATGAACAAAGTTTAGGCCAAGTCTATGTAATTAAGGAAACAATAGCAAACAATAAACTTTTTTTATGTTTAGGATTTTTAGATAACATGTTATTAAAGGGCCGAAGGATACCTTAAAATTTTAAAAAATTATATAATTATGCATTGATAACACACTTCCAAAGGTAGATCAAATAATTTATAACTACATAAAATAATAATTGCATGCCACAAATAATGTATTTTCTTTCTTAATTACGAGAAATATTTGAATTAACTCCAATCGTTTCTCTGTCGATTTACTATTCCAACTGAAAAATTGCAGCTAATTTATCCAATAGGTAAATAAATACTCATGAAATCCACAATTCAATAATTTTATATTGTGAATTTGAACGTAAATAAAAACCACTCACATCCGAACGTTGTCCATGTAGAATTCGTACAAAATTGAAAATTATTCACAGCTAAACAAGTGCACTTGGTCGAAAATAAACAAACATACCTTGAATACATATTTACACGTCCAATATGGTAAATATGATTTGTTACCTGGAGAGGTAACATCATCATAACTGTAGAGGCAGGAAGAGATCCAGCAATAAGAGCAATAAATTACGAAAAGCATTTGAATTATATTTGTGTACTCATCTTAAAATTGGGGTAATTTAAAATGCATACCATTGCCATCTATTGCACAGTAGGGTTATGACTTTTTTACAACCTCGTATCCCTGTATGATATTTTAAAGTTTTTATTTTTCAGAACCTTTGACGAATTTATAAAGTCACTGTAAGCTGATATTTAACTGCAAAAAGGTATGGGGCACACGACATAACCGTTTGTTTCTCACTAATTTCATCATCGTATTATAACGTATATATCATTTTTATACCCTCCACCATAGTATGGAGGGTATATTAAGTTTGTTTTTCCGTTTGTAACGCATTGAAATACTCATTTGCGACCCTATAAAGTATATATATTCTTGATCAGGGTAAAATTCTAAGTCGATCTGAGCACGTCCGTCCGTCCGTCCGTCCGTCTGTGGTAATCACTCTAGCATCCACAAAAATGGAGATAGGACGCTGAAATTTTGGGAAAATGCGTCTTTTGTTTGCAGGCAGGTCAAGTTCGATGATGGGCTATATCGGTCCACGTTTTGGTATAGCCCCCATATAACGGTACCCCCCGATTTACGGTATTTTGACGTTTTTAGCTACATTTTCAGGCCGATTTGGCTATAATTTGACATTTAGGGTTCTCAAGTATCAATAAACATATATAGCAAAACTTGTGGACATAGGTTCACGTTTTGGTATAGCCCCCATATAACGGTACCCCCCGATTTGCGGTATTTTGACGTTTTTAGCTACATTTTTAGACCGATTTAGCTATAATTTGACATTTAGGGTTCTCAAGTATCAATAAACATATATAACAAAACTTGTGGACATAGGTCCACGTTTTGGTATAGCCCCCATATAACGGTACCCCCGATTTACGGTATTTTGACGGTTTTAGCTACATTTTCAGACCGATTTGGCTATAATTTGACATTTAGGGTTCTTAAGTGTCAATAAACATATATAACAAAACTTGTGGACATAGGTCCACGTTTTGGTATAGCCCCCATATAACGGTACCCCCCGATTTGCGGTATTTTGACGTTTTTAGCAACATTTTTAGACCGATTTACCTATAATTTGACATTTAGGGTTCTTAAGTATCAATAAACATATATAACAAAAGTTGTGGCCATAAGTCCACGTTTTGGTATAGCCCCCATATCACGGTACCCCCCGATATACTGTATTTTGACGTTTTTAGCTACATTATCAGACCAATGTAGCTATAATTTGACATTTAGGGTTCTTAAGTGTTAATAAACTTATACAACAAAAGTTGTGGACATAGGTCCACGTTTTGGTATAGCCCCCATATAACGGTACCCTCCGATTTGCGGTATTTTGACGTTTTTAGCTACATTTTCAGACCGATGTAGCTATAATTTGACATTTAGGGTTCTTAAATGTCAATAAACTTATATAACAAAAGTTGTGGACATAGGTCCACGTTTTGGTATAGCCCCCATATAACGGTACCCCCCGATTTACGGTATTTTGACGTTTTTAGCTACATTTTCAGACCGATGAAGCTATAATTTGACATTTGAAGTTCTTAAATGTCAATAAACTTATGTGACAAAAGTTGTGGACATAGGTCCACGTTTTGGTATAGCCCCCATATAACGGTACCCCTCGATTTACGGTATTTTGACGTTTTTAGCTACATTTTCAGACCGATATAGCTATAATTTGACATTTAGGGTTCTTAAGTGTAACTAAACTTATATAACAAAAGTTGTGGACCTAGGTCCACGTGTTGGTATAGCCCCCATATAACGGTACCCCCGATTTACGACATTTGACGTTTTTATCTACATTTTCAGACCGATTTAGCTATCAATTGACATTTAGGGTTCTTAAATGTCAATAAACTTATATAACTAGTGGACATAGGTCCATGTTTTGGAATAGCCCCCATATAACGTTACCGCCCGATTTCAGGTATTTTGAGAATTTTACCAGCAAGTTTTAACCGAATTATCTGTAATTTGAACATTTGACATTTGAAATTCTTAGAGGTCACCACACCTCTCCACCAAAAATTGTCAAGAAAGCCCCCATATAACGGTACCTCCCGATTTTCAGTAATTTGATGATTTTAGCTACAATATTAAACCGAACTAGCAGTAATGTGACATTTGAAGTTCTTAGTGGTCACAACACCTCTCCATCAAAAATTGTCAACATAGGTCCATGTTCGGATATAGCTCCCATGTAACGGTACCTCCCAATTTTCAGTAATTTGGCCATTTTAGCTACAATTTTTAACAGAACTAACTGTAATTTGGCATTTGAAGGTTGTAGTGGTCACCACGCATCTGCATCAACAATTTTCAACATAGCCCCAATATAACGATACTTCCCGATTTCGGTACTTTGAGGATTTTACTTAAAATGTTTAACCGAACGTAGGTCCATGATTTTGTATAGCCCCAAAACAAACCTCCCGATTTTCCGTACCTTAGCTTTATTTTTGGACGAACTTTCTGTAATTTGAAATTTAAAAGTCAACAAAAATTCTGCAACAAAAATTGTTCATTTAAGTTCATATTTTCGTATAGCCCATTTACCTCCGAACTAGCTGTTAATGACATTTGAAGTTCCCACGTTATGTACCGATTTTCGATATTTTGAGGATTCTAGCTAAATTTTTTAACCGAATTAGGAGTTATTTGACATTAAAGGCTCCCATCAAAAACTCTCAACATAGACACATGTTTTATTATAACCCCTATATAACAGTACCTCCCAATTTCTAGCCCACCAAAAATTGTCAACAGTTAGATATAGGCACCATAAAAAAGGGCCTCCCGAATAAAGCATTTTATGTACATTATCTGACATTTTAACGTACTCACTTAAAGTTGGCGACAGGAATGAATATTTTATGGTGGAGGGTATGAAAAGTTCGGCCCGGTCGAACTTAATGCTTTTTTACTTGTTATTATTAACTTTATTTCATATATCATATAAATTAAAAGTGGTTTGTGAGGAACCTTTTTTAAAATTTAAATGGAATAAAATTTATTTTAGTCAATAACACTGTGTGTAATTTTTTGAGTCACAGTGTGATAGGACAATAAAAACGAGAAGGCACGTGTCTCGCCGTTTTTCCCCATCTCATCAACTTTAGCGGTTATAGGCCTCCAAATGTTTGAGGCTTTGATGTAAAAAGGGTTATTTAGTCAGGACTATATCTTCCAAATCGTTAGGAAATTTGAATTTATCTCAGAGGCAAAGTTGCAGCTCTTGTCTTAAAGAACAAAAATTGTGAACACATATAATCCATCAAGCTTCATCTGCAAGGTCAAAATCGCCATGGTCAAATTTCTTTTAAAATTGTTCTCAAGTTTTGTTATACAGCTTTCAAACCGATTAAATTTGAAGCAAACAACCAACTATAAAAATGTACCTCAGATCTCAGGAAACATCTTTCTAGAATGTATGAACTCTGTGGAAACTGATCTTAGTGGTCAAAATAGCAAAACAATTGCGATTTTTGTCCTCTTTTCTCGGCTTCTGCTCCATAGATACTAAACCGTTCAAAATTCAGAAAACAATCAACCACAACAGTGTAGTAAAGGCATCAATAAACAACTTTCTGCAACATGTTAAATATCTATGAACGGTTCCTCATGGTAAAAATAAGAAAACGCTTTTGAACATATTCAATTTTTACACTTTTTTCTCCAATTCTGGTCTAAAGATACGCAACCGCCCAAACATTAAAGATACAGTCAACTACAAAAATGTACCTTAGATTTCAACAAACAAGTTTCTTGAACAAATAAAGATTCTAGGAACGATTCTTGAAGCTCAAAATTAATTATTTTAGATCATTATTTCCTGTTCAGGTCCGTAAATAACAAACCTTTCAAATTTCCTTCAGTTTGTTATTTCCATACCTGAGCAGGGGGAATGTTAAAAAAATTTAATTGTTCGTGAATTTCAGCCCTAAGAATCATTCCTAGAATCTTCATATGTTCTAAAAAGCTTTTTATTGAAATCTTAGGTACATTTTTGTGATTGACGGTATCCTTAATTTTTTGGCGGTTGCGTACCGTTGGACCAGAGTCGGAGAAAAACGTATACAAATTGGATATCTTCAAACGATTTTTGGTATTTTTACCATTAAGAACCGTTCATAGACATTTCGCATATTCCAGAAAGTTGTTTATTGATGCCTTTGCTACGCTATTGTGGTAGATTGTTTTCTTGAATTTTGAACGGTTTAATATCTATGGAGCAGAATCCTAGAAAACAGGATAAAAATCGCAATTGTTTTGCTATTTTGACAATCCGTTTGTACAGAGTTCGTATATTCTAGAAAGATGTTTATTGATATCTGAGGTACATTTTCGTAGTTGGTTGTTTGCTTTAAATTTGATCGGTTTGAAAGCTGTATAACAAAACTTGAGAACAAATTTTAATAGAAATTTGACCATGGCGATTTTGACCTTGCAGGTGAAGCTTGTTGGATTATATGTGTTCACAAGTTTTGTTCTTTAAGACAGAGCTACAACTTTGCCTCCGTGATAAATTCAAATTTCCTAACCGTTTGGAAGATATAGTCCTGACTAAATGACCCTTTCTACATCAAAGCCTCAAACCTTTGGAGGCCTATAACCGCGAAAGTTGATGAGATAGGGAAAAACGGCGAGACACCTGTCTTCTCATTTTCGGTGTTCTATCACACTGCGGTGTCAGAAAATGGTTAATAATTTTCATGTTGCACAGTGTAATAGACAAAAGGAAATACTTTTTGAGATTTTTCTTTTTTCATTTCATAGAATTATTACCAATTGGATTGGATTGTGCGGAACCTTTTTTTATAATAAAATGGAATGAATGTTATCTTAGGCATTAATAAGCAAAAGTTCATTTCTTCTCACTACACGAAATCATTTTTGAGAAAAATGTCAAAAAGTCATAACCCTAATATGGATACCTAGAATATGGGAAAATCTGCAAACATATATTTTGACAACACCTTGCACTGAACCGGGATTTTATTTGAACATTTATACATAAATGAAATCATAAATTTCAGAGATTCGGGAGTAATATTCGTATATAACACAAAATAGAATGTTGTGGCACATCCACGGTTCTTGACGAATCTACTTCATATTTGTTATATTGACATATTTTTAATGGACTGTCAATGAAAACAGATGCGCCTTACAATCATGTACACTTGAAGGTACAATTGATTTTAAAGAATTCGCGAATTACACACTTTTCAACTTTTTTGTTTTTTCTTTGGTTGTAATTTCAATATTACTCTCTATTGCTTATCACAGAAAGCAAACATACTGATATACTGCGAGTAAGATAATATAAAACTTACTGTAAGATTTCTTCATTATTTTTTGATTTTCCGGGAAAATAAAAATAAATTTAGAATATATTTAATCACACGGATAGATATCAAATTCTTTAACAATTTATGTATACATTTTCTTATTATAACACAAAGGGATTTTTTAACTATTTTTCTTTATAAGGGAAACCCCCCATAGCTTTTGGGCGCAGCATCCAATTTTGTGAACGCGAACAGATTTGAAACCAAGATCTGGTTTCTTATTTTTTCAATGAAATTGTAAAGGAATTTTTAAATTTATCATTCTTTATCATTCTTTTATTCTTGTTGGAACCCATTCAATATATGTATGTAGGTCTACGTTTAGGTATAGCCCCCATATACATGTATTTCCCGATTTCCGGAATTTTTAACTATTTTTGCCAAAATGGCCAAACTATTTGACTATCATTTTGGATTTTGAGTTCCTAGTACATAAAATACCTCCTTGCAAAAGTGTTGAATATGGGTCCAAGTTTAGGTATAGCTCCCATATAAACGTACCTCCCGATTTTTCGGAATTTTGACGATTTTACAGGCGTGGTGTAAGGGAATAACTTATCGGGGGCAGATGGGGGCAGCTTAATTATACCCTCAGCACTTATGCTAACGAGGGTATATACACTTTCATACGGCAAAATGTGCCTCATCGAAATAATGGTTTTAGACCCCAAGTATACTTGGACGAAATGTGTTTCAGATAATTTGGAGTCGATTGAGCAATGTCCGTCCGTCTGTCTGTCTGGCTGGAGCGCACGATAACTCTCAAACGGATGAACCGATTCGGTTCAAATTTTGGCTTTAGTAATATTTTGCCCAAACTTAGTTTATGGTCGAAGATGGGCTATATGGGTCCACTCCTTCAGGTACCTCCCCCACAAAAGTTCGAACATGTTCGGAAAATTTGTGCGAACGATAACTCTTGAAGGGAGTAACCGATTTGGTCCAAACTTTGCCCATCATGAAATGTGTACCAGACTTAGATAAGGTTTTAATATGGACTCAATCGGTTCACTCCTTCGGGTACCTCCCAAACAAAATTTCGGAAAAGTTCAGTTTAGGGCCATCTCTCGAATTGCTTTGATTTTTGTTTTATCAACTTGTATTCACTTGTTCCCCTACGACGGTACAGGTTTCATCAGGGGCAAGTCCATACTTCCTGAGAAAATAGTCTGAAAGTTGCAAACAAAAAAAAACCTATAACAACGTGTGAGGTGGTTGGAGCGCAAGATAACTCTCGAACGGATCTGCCGATTCGGTCCAAAATTTGGCCTTAGTAATATTTTGTCCAAACATTAAAGTTCGAAAATAAGCCATATCGGTCTACTGCTTCAGGTTCAAGAAGTTCAAAAATGTTCGGATAAATTGTTCGTACGGTAACTCTTGAAGGGAGCGGGCGAATTGGTTCATACTTTACACATCCTAATATATCTACCAGATATAGATCAGGTTCAAATATGGACTATATTTGTCCAATCCATCACTTTAAGACCTGACATCTAATCACTTTGATTTTTGTTGAAGCGATTTGCATTCGCTACCTCCATTACGACGGTAAATATTTTTTCAGGGGCAAGTCCATATTTCTTGGGAAAACAACCCGAAAGGTGTAAAAAACCCTAAGTCAATATATGTGGCGGTCGGAAAGAACGATAACTCTGGAACTGTTCAACCGAATTGGTCTTCGTCATATTATATCCAAACTTTCTTTCATGGGGCAATATTTTTTATAATTACACTCGTAAGCTGCGAATGCTTTGGGGATGTATTTTACGTGTTTAAAGCACCACCTACAGATTTCAACGTCTTCGGCTTAACTTGATAAATTACCGCTGTAAGTTGGCATAAATAATACTAGATATTAAAAATTTGATGTGTTAAGAGAATATTTACTTCAATCGCAATCAAATTTGTTGCCATGAATTTTTCGATTTTTGTCCACGGGCGGAACCACAGTGCAATTTATTTAAATTACTTACTTTTATACACCTGCGAATAATACAACATTTAAAGGCCACTAAATTTTTCGTTCGCACAGACTTTTAATACTAACATTCCATACTCCATAGGGAATAATGGTAATAATTCACATATTGACGTCATTCATTTCCCAACCAGATTTAGTTAACGCGCCTATATGATGACGATAATTGCGTAAAGAAAAAAACACGTATGACGGCAAATTAAAACAAAATAACAATACCATAACATTTTAACGCGTAATAACAGAACATTTATGGACATGTTTTTTTTCATTCATACAACAGTACAGCGATGATGGTCTTCATATCAGAATTTCGATTCATTATTGCGTTAAACTCCATTCACACTACTTTATTCACTTGTTTGTGTGGTTACTACGAAGTTGACTGATTAGAAACCCAAACATGAGGTAAATGAGGTTAGTCTGGAAATAATGATGTTTTGAGTGTATTCAATAAAAGTTTGGTTGTTGTGTATGAGTGACACGACAGGCTGGTTTTAATTAATTAATTAGTGGTTAAGAAATGTTTTCGTTATAGTATGATCAAACATTTTCAGACAATGATATGGAAACAAATTTAATTATTAATAAACACAATAAGGATAACTGATGATAGGCTATACATAAATTTATGTATGTAAATAGATGCTTTCTAAACTTGTAAACATTTTATAAGTGTAAACGATTGATAAAACTATTATGTAATTCCAAGTATGAGATAACTATAAATAAATAATATATATTATAGGTGCAGCTACTGTATGTAGTCTCAGTCCATTGCTTCTGTTAAGGGCGGAATTACCTACAATCATATGCAAGTGGATATTTATAAGTGGCCATAAGATTATTATATATTATTTTCGGTAAGTTTGCGATCAAAGTAATACTGTCAACGGCGTTGCTATATTTAAAGTTTTCAATCATAATTTTGAGTTCTAATTATACCCTACACCACTATGTGGAAAGGGTATTATAAGTTTGTTTTGGTAAACATTCATGTAACACCGCGAAATATTCCTCGGAGACCCCCAATGTGGTATACCAATCTTCATATCTCGGCGAGATAAAGCGATTTTGAGATGTGTGTCCGTCCGTCCGTGTGTCCGTCTGTCCATTATAAATTGTAATCTAACTTCAGGCCGCAATTATGGACCGATCGTCACGAAATTTGGTATGGAGGTCGGTTTCACATCAGAATAGATCGCTATTTTAATTGGTGATGATCGAGAAATATGTAGCGGGTGAAATGGACCAAAAACTTAATTTTTATTCGATTTTGTAGCTGCTCTTTAGGTCTCAATAATAGTCCGATTGCCTCGAAATTTTAAATAAGGTAAGAGTATATGACAAGGAAGAAGCATGCAATTTGAGATGGTGATCAGATAATATTTAGAGAGTTAAATGGACCACAACGTTTGTTTGAAAATTGTGAAAATTTTTAGTATACAGCTAATATCTTTTTTCCTGGAAGAGATATTCTGGGCAAGTAAGCTATACTTGGAAGAGGAACGCTTGACCTTTCTATTGATTTCAATTGTGTTGGTGCTCATGGTAAGATAACAGAGTTTAAGCCTAATATATTGTATTATTTGTTTATAGTGTTATCATAAACACGCTAGAGTTCGCAATTATAGCTCAATAATCACGAAATTTTGCACGAGGTAAAAGTTTAGGTAGAGGAAGATACTTACAATTTTGGATGATGATCTGATACAATTTAGCGGATGAAATGGACCATTACTTTTGTATGAAAAATACAAAAAAAATATTTTTGGTCTATATTTTATTTCCTGGAGGTCATATGCCGGCAAAGTAGACTACATATGGAAATAAAAATACTGATCTTCCCCGTGATGCAAATTGCAATCACGTGTCTGCTAGATAACGGGCCTACTGCTTAATATATAATGTGTATTGTGTAGAGAACCACATTTTCCTATTCCCAGTTTTTGCATTATTGCAAATTACTTGGTGCCCTAACGTTTTAATTGTCCAATTGGATTTTTATACATACATTGCAACGGTGGCAAAATATACTTCAGTAAGATTTGCGACATTTTCTGAGTATTTCAGCTATATAAAACTTCTCTACAAGTGTTGTCTTAGGGCACGCCGTTCGGACTCAGAGATAAGATGTGGGTCCCATATCATTGAGCGAATATGAATCGGAGTACACTCACTCCTTCTGAGATGTTTGTGAAACAATTATTATACAATTATTAAAACTTGGTGTGATACGGTACCAGAATCCACAAAGTTATTTCTTACAATAAATTTATTTGTCCAAAAAAGAAATGTTGATTTGTGAAAAGCTAATTCCCAGTGTTAAAGGTGTAGGGTATCACATGGTCGGCCCCGTCCGACTATAGCCTTGGCTTACTTGTTTTTTTTTAATTATTTTTTATTTAGTAATAAAAGCTATTTTCTAGCATAAAAAGTAATACCCTATTCGTTTTTATATGCTCTCAATCGCTTTTTAAAATTATATATTTGAGATATACTATTGTTTTTTAGTCATTACTAGGGGACCCGGCGAACTTCGTCTCGCAGTTTGTTAGGTACAGAACTTTATGGCTTTGGTTCAAACCTATAATACTATTATTGCTATCACCTTGTTCAATGGCAAATATTTCTTTGTTTTGAACTGTTTAGGACGATCTTTGAAGCAGACGCACATTAGACAATTGTACTTTCGACAATTGTCAGTTTGAAGAAGAGAGAAGGTACTGGGAGGCAAAGTGTTTCTATTTTCCTCGACTTTCTCTTCTAAAAACTGACAATAGCCGCGAAAAAATTTAGGTAACTCTAAATCGGGACTAAGATATATTTTTAAGCAAATAACACGTTTTGCGATGTAAATAAAAATATTTGGTAGCGCAGTTGAAGCAAAATAATATCATAACGCCCTACTCGTTTCATAATCGTTGGTTTTCTGCAATTCTGGTTTCCACCACTGAACACGATATTTCACTCAAGTAATTCAATTTGAATTTAATGCTGAATATAGTGCTTATTTAAATTTGCGTTTTAATCAATTAACCCATTTTAACCTATTTACCCATTTTGATCCGATCGATATCAGGTAACCACCTTCATCTGTTTTTATACCCTCCACCATAGTATGGAGGGTATATTTAGTTTGTTTTTCTGTTTGTAACACATCGAACTAATCATTGAACATATATTCTTGATCAGGATAAAATTCTAAGACGATCTAGCCATGACCGTCTCTCTGTCTGTCCATCTGTTGTAATCACTCTAGCGTTCGCAATAATTGAACTAGAGCGCTATATTTTTGCACCCGAGCGTTTTTTTTCCATAGAAAGGTCAAGTTCGAAGATGGGTTATATCGGAACACTTTTTGTTATACCCCCCATATAACACTACCTCCCGATTTTCGGTATTTTGGGGATTTTAACTACATTTTTTGACCGAATTTCACGTTTGGGGTTCCCAGTGGTCACAAAACATCTCCACCAAAAACCGTCAACATAGGTCCATGTTTTGGTATAGCCTCCATATAACGGTACCTCCCGATTATCGGTATTTTGAGGATATTAGCTAAAATTTTTAACCGAAATACCTGTAATTTGACAGTTGAGGTTCCTAGGAATCACAAAACATCTCCACCAAAAACTGTCAACATAGGTCCATGTTTTGGTAGAGCCCCTATATAACGGTACCTCCCGATTTTCTGTATTTTGTAGATTTTAATTACATTTCTTGACCAAACTATCTGTAATTTCAGGTTTGGGGTTCCCAGTGGTTCCCAAAGTATATCCACTAAAAACAGTCAAGGTCCATGTTTTGGTATAGCCCCCATATAGCGGTGCCTCCCTATTTTTGGTATTTTAGCTACAATTTTTGATCGACCGAACTACCTGTAATTTCACGTTTGGGGTTCCCAGTGGTCACAAAACATATCCACCAAAAACCGTCAACATAGGTCCATGTTTTGGTATAGCCTCCATATAACGGTACCTCCCGATTATCGGTATTTTGAGAATATTAGCTAAAATTGTTAACCGAAATACCTGTAATTTGACAGTTGAGGTTCCTAGTAATCACAAAATATCTCCACCAAAAACTGTCAACATAGGTCCATGTTAAGGTATAGCCCCCTATATAATTGTACCTCCCGATTTTCACTTTGATATAGCCACATATAAGGTTCCTTACCGATTGAATAAATTTTTTATGTTTTTTACCTTATTTAGGTATCAGAGGTCACAAAATATCTTCGTCTAAAATTGTGGACAGGAAAGAATATAATTATTCCGTTTTAGTTCAGAATGTTTTATGGTGGAGGGTATAAAAAGTTCAGCCCGGCCGAACTTAACGCTTTTTTACTTATTTTTTCTGACTTCTCTATTTAATGTGATCTCCCGAATTCTACTTGCACTGCAAATTCGGTGTTAGATGCAATGGCTCTGGTACCATGGACAGTGCTATTCTATTAGTTGCCGTTCTTTTTGTGTTTCGAAATCTTGAAGTCTTTTCACACTAACACGTGACTGTTGTCGATTACTTGGTAACCCTATATTTAATTTCGACGTAAATAACATAGTCAAATTAATGTCACAAACTAATTAACGATTAATAAGTATTTACCTACTTATGTCGCCGATAAAGAATATTTGTCAGATAATTCGACCAAAAAAATCCGATTTCTTGTTTTTTTCCAATTTTGAATATTATCCTTTTTCGAATGACATACATACAGTGTAGCAACAGTACCAATGTACATATGTATGTATGTTTGTATGTATGTATTTGGCCGTTTGTAATTGCCTTCCAGCTCTGCGGGAACTAAATTGATTGAATTCATACTCCTTTTACAGTGGGGGCATCATGTTTTTTGTATCATGACAGAATCTAAACAGTATCAAAATATTTCTGGTACAGCTTAAATATTATACCGCATACAATGGAAGTTTATCTTTCGAAGATGTTTTTACCTACGGTTTAAAAGTATACATATATGCCACAACTTCACTTCCAATGAAATTACCTCGGAGCTCTTGATGTTTCAATTAACCCACCAATTTTGTGGATTTGTACCTTTTTCCTCAAAACTGTGGAAACCACTTTTGGCATTATCATCTTAGTCTTTTCAATCGGTATCTGACCGAAACCACCACTTTTCTTTACAAACTCTAAACTACCTTTAACCATTTTTCGCTGTTAATTTCCTAAAAAGACGCTTGAAAATAAATGAAAATCGATTTGATTATGAATAAAAAATTTTATACAACTTTCAAAAATTGACAAAACAAAGGCGTACAATGGACCCTCACAGTAGGTGCAAATACAATTTTCGCCAAAAACTGTCTAAATAAGTGCCAAGATTTACTCCAAACGCGAAGCTCGATAGGAATTTGTGGAAAAATTGACTTTATTGAAAAAATATTTTTCCAAATTTTTGGCAAATTTTCGCGATTTTTTTAGGTTTTATCCTTTTCTGCCGTGAGACCATTCCGAATTGGTGCGAATTGTCAAAATCTGTTCAGCCGTTCTTGAGTTATAAGCGTAGTAACTAACATCATCCTTTTTTATATATATAGATACTTCAACTTCATAAGACGACCAATATTCAAATTTGTTCAAAATACTGTTTTTTGAAAAATGCATATGGGTTTGGTAGTAATTTAAATGAATTTCAATTCGAATCGTCTTGGAGAAACAGTTCATAAATGTAAATTAAAAGCTACCACAACTCTCTCAAATATTTTTTTTCAAAATGACACTGATCCCTTCAAATCACTGAAAGTCCTCCCTCAACATGTAGTTAACTTCTCCGGTATCCTCAAAATGCTTGCCTGCGAATCAATTTTTAAATGAACCGAAAAATCAATTCAAAATACGTTCCATAGAATGTATATTTATTCACTACAAAGAACTAATGCAAAATATGTGCTTAAGAAGTAAGTTAGACAGTATCTTCACTGCACCATGCCCTTGTAAAAATTATGACTTCTTTCACGTATAAAGATGTAGTCCGAAATCACTTGCACTCATGATTCAACTACTTCTTTGGCTACAAACATTTTGCTGGGTAATATGGATGGTATAACTAAATGTATTACTCCGTTTGTAACACATCGAAATATTCATCGGAGACCCTATAAAGTATGTATATTCTTGATCAGGGTAAAATTCTAAGTTGTCCGTCTGTTCATCCGTTCCTCCGTCCGTCTCTTAGAATCAAGATATATCCCTCAATTTTTAAGATAGAGTTTTGTAATTTGGTATAGAAGTCTCTATTACTCCTTGAATGATGCAAATGTGCTATATCGGTCCACGTTTTCATATAGCCCTCCATAGAACGGTACCACCCGATTTTCGGTATTTTGAAGGTTTTAGCCTAATTATCATACAGAAATGGTTGAAGTTTGGTACTTAGTCTCCCCCATACTTAGTTATCCCCCATAGAACAGTACATCTCGATTTTCGGTATTTTGAAGTTTGTGGCTAAAATGGTCACCGAAATGGCTGAAATTTGGTTCAAAATTTTCCATATGCAATTTGCCGGTATAGGTCCCCGACTTCATATAACCTCCATAGAACGCATCTTCCGATTTTCGGTTTTTTGAAGGTTGTGGCCCCAATATTCCTCAGAAATGGCTGAAAGTTTGCCTTAGGTCTTCGTTGGGGGTATTAAACTTTCCCCCGGAAACTTGTCGGTACCTTATATAGCCTCCACAGAACGGTTGGGGCCTCAATATTCCACCGAAATGACTGAAATTTGGTATTTTGTCTTTTTGAAGGTTTTAGCCTCATTATCACGCCAAAATGGCTAAAATTTTATACTTAGTCTTCGTTGGGGATATAAAACTTTTTCCCAGAAATTTGTCTGTATAAGTCCATGCATTCATACGAGGGCGGTTCGAAAACTTCTTAGCCTATCAATGAAAGAGTATAATTAGTTTTTCAAAAATATTTTTATTTTTCAATATAATCTCCTGAAACTTCAATACACTTAGTCCAACGCTTTTCTAGCAATTCTATTCCTTGATTAAAATAGTTTTCCTCAAGGTCTTAAAAATAGTGGTTTACAACTGTAATTGCATCTTCATTTGAGGTAAAACGCTTGCCAGCAAGGAATTTTTTTAGATTTGGGAACAACTAAAAGTCACTGGGAGCTAAATCAGGAGAATAAGGTGGGTTGTCAAGCAACTCGTACTTTAATTAGTTGATTTTAGCCATTGTTAAAACACTCTTCTGCGCTGGTGCGTTGTCTTGATGAAAAATACTTTTTTTGTGTTGTAAGCCAGGACGTTTTTCTCGAATTTGTACATTTAATTGATCCAAAAGGTTGCAATAGTACTCTGAATTTATTGTTTTACCCTTTTGCAGATATTCAATCAATAAAATACCTTTGAAGTCCCAAAAAACCGTTGCCATAACCTTACCAGCCGATTCAATTATTTTTGCTTTCTTTGGTGCACTTCCTCCTTCCTTCATGCAAAATTAAATGGACTCGATCATTTGAGATGCCCATGATATTAGCAATTTCACGCACTTTTATTCGTCGATCATTTAATACCATATTATGCACTTTGGCTACAATTTCTGTTGTTGTTGCTGTTTTTGGACGTCCACTACGTGGTTCATCTTCAATGCTTGTACGACCACGTCTAAATTCAACAACCCAATTTTTTACTGTTGCATATGAAGGAGCACTTTCACCTAACACATTCACACTATCATTATGAATTTCTTGTCCCGATAAATCTTTTTTATGTAAATATTTAATGACAGCACGAATTTCTAATTTTTGAACACCTGTTTCTATATGAAGGAGTTGCCAGATCGAAACAAAATTTAACATGTGTTCATAACAGAGATGGAAGTTTCCAAAACACTTAACTTTTTTCTGTTTATACCGCGCTTTTTGTGCTAGGCTAAGAAGTTTCCGAACGTTTCGTATAGCACCCATAGTTCGGTACCTCCCGATTTTCGTAATTATGAAGGTTGTTACGTCAATATCCCACCGAAAGACTGAAATTTGTAATTTATACTTTCATGTGGTAACAAAATATTCCAGAAGAGAATAATCAGTATAGGTCCACGGGTTCCTTTATCCCCCATAGAAGCGTACCTCTTGATTTTCCGTATTTGAAGGTTTTACCGATATATCGGAATTTTCCGCCAGAAATCTGTAGGTATAGATCGATGTTTTGATATAGCCCCCATGGAACGGTACTTCCCGAATTACAACTCGGGGTGGTGGATATAACAAGTTCGGCCTGTTCAAACTTAACCCCGCACAGAGGGGAAACATAGGCCTAAAGTTGCTCAAAACTCAAAATATGAAAATCGTTTTTTTATGAAAAAATTTTGATAAACGGCAACCAGACTCTTTTCTACATTTGCTGTAACCATCCTCGACTTTGTAAGATTAACTAATCCAATGCAGCAGTCGATTGAACTCAGCCATACTGAAAACAAAATGTAAATTTTCGAAAACTATGAAATTAGGTGAACATTAATATGACATTATTTTCGCGAAAATTTATATTTTTCAAGATTTATTGTTTTTGTACAGTCTCCCAACAAGATTAGCATTTGAAATTTTCAGATTGATTTTACATCTTTGCTCTTTAATAGTGGTGATACATATCCTCTTTATGAAAATTTTTTATGATAATTTTTAAGATTACTACAATTTCAATAGTGAAAAAGTCTATTTCCCCGTTGTTTCCCGACCATAGTTTCTTCTAATGTTTTATGCGCTTGAGTCTCAAATATCAGATTCAATCATAAAAAATTGCGCACATTTGCGCCATTCCGAAAAAATCTATTTTTCTCAACTAAAATATAAAATATTTTTATATGGAATTGCAAGGTTTACTCACACTAAATTTTGCTCCGCCTTATAACCGGGGCTCTTATTTATCAGACTAAACCAACACCTATCAAATATGTTTGCATTATTCAGAAACATTCACGGCTTCTCTCATGTGAATTGAAAAAAATATTAATTTAAGTAAGTTTCAAAAAATAAAATTTGGAATGAAATATATGTGTATGGGACCATATATGCATCTGTACCGATTTGTTTGAAAATTGGCTCAATGTTTTTTAGGCTAGTTCAGGGTGCATGTGTCAAATTACAGTGATTTTGGTGCATTTTTATCACATATCAGATGCGAATATATGTGGAAGCTGCATCCTAATCTGGACCGATTTTCATTATTTTCTATAGGATTAATCCTTGTACAGAAAATATGCTTTGTGCAAAATTTTATATCAATCGAACTATAAATGAGTTTTCTAGGGCTTTTGATCAACTTTTAACACAAATTTTCCATCTGTGCGCCGTTCTTACTTGTTTTTATTCATGTACACCAGTTTTACCTCCCGATTTTAGATACTTTGAAGGTACGTATTGGCTACCTGTAATTTCACATTTAAGGCAAAACTTCCTTGTCATTATAGGTTCACTTTTTGATATAATCCTTATATAACGGTACTTTCTGATTATAGGTATTTTGAAGGCATGTAACGGGTTATCCAACAAGAGGTACTTTTTCAACAGCCTAGTTTTGGCAGATCACGCGTGAATCGTGCCACGTGTTCATGTTATTTTTGTTTAGGACTGTTTGACATTTTATCATGGAAAACGTTTACAAATCGTTCAACTTTATTACGAAAATTCGCGTTATATGGGAGCGTGAAGCTCGTAATCTCGGCGACATTTGGGTTTAACTAAACGGCGCCACTTCCCACACATCGCATAAATCAATGGATTTATGGAAGTAACACTTGGGTGAGTACGTTTTGGGCCAGTCGACTGGCCATCAAGATTTCATATCACACCGTTAGACTTTTTCCTGCTTCGATTCCGGTCTTGGGAGAAAACATCAGACTTGCCATTCGCCAGTTACCAGTCGAAATGCTCGAACGAGTCATCGAAAATTGGACTCAACGGATGGACCGTCTGAGACATAGCCTCGGCCAATATTTGTTAGACATAATCCGCAAAAAAATAAATGCCATCGAATGTTTTTTCAAATGATAATAATCATTCCCCATTCAATTTGATTTTTCTGTACTTTTTTTTTCTTTCCTTTAAAGAAAGTAGGAACCTCTAAATAGATCACCCTTTATTAGCTACTTTTCTGACCGATCTACCTGTAATTTAACATTTGCGGTCACAAAACTTCTCCACCAAAATTGTTCATGATTTTTTTTTTTAAAGAAACCTACCGAATTTTTTTGGTAGATTCATCTGAAAGAGCACATAATAATCTAATCCGAATTTTTTTGTTGAAAGATATTATGTGGTTTTGTGCAAATGGCCCTCCACGATTTTTTTTTTTTTTTTTTGTGAAAACATTTTGCGGTGCCAAATCTAGCCCGAAAACTAAAAACTAATTAACTGATCATCATATACTTTTGTGGGCTTACTTAGAACATAAAGATACAGTCCTTCGTCAATCGATTTTTAAAAAAATATCAGATTTTAATGGAATGGTGGACCAAAAATCAAAACTTCAATTTGTGGCTTTAAAAACTTACCTTTTTGTTAATAAAAAAGCAACCAAAAAAATTTTAAAATAAAATCGATCGACGAAAGACTAAAAAACCTCACAAAATTGTGTGACAATCTGTTTATTAGATTTCGAGTTAGAATTGGCACCGATTTCAAAATTTCGTTTCGAGAAAAACAAGTTTTTAGTTTCTATTTTACATCCAAAACACAATAAAATTTTCCCTTCCAAAGCTTATATCCCAATATAGTTCCGATCGACTTGAAAATTTTACCACATATTCTATTGTACTTCTAATTTAAAATTTCGATTTTCTGAAATTTATGTAACCCCTTAAACTAAATAAATAAGAAATCATCAAAGCAAGCCGACTATGGCCTTTCACATTTCTTTAATTTTTTATAGGAAATTAAAGTGATTAATTGAATAGTTTTTCCATAAACAATTTTATTGGTTTGAATAATATTTATATTTTATTCGGCCGTCAAAGAACTATTTAAAAACGTTAAATTTTAGACATTTCCAAATCATTCAATCGAAATCATTATTATATTTGTATTAAAACAATTTGTAAATTAAGTGGTTAACAACATTATTGTCCCATATGTAATGACTGTTATGGTAATATTTCCGGAACAATATTAACTTTCGTTCATGAACTCGGCATAAAACGTAGCGACAATGTCTACTGGTTTCATTTGGTCTTCGTATAAAACTATTGGCAATGCATGCAGGTCACGATGTACAGTTTGTTTCTGACCTGCTCTTAGTTCTTTTTGTTTGTGCAGCGTATTGGCTACACATTTGAGTGGTGGTGCCTGTGGTTACAAGAGGTCAGACACAAAATAAAGACATGTGTATACATATGTATGTATGTTATACCATGACAAAATACAATCAATGGGTAACTTCTCCCCACAACAGTGCCCGCAGGCATACATCGTTGTGTGTTATGCCAGTGCTTGACCATATCTTCATTATTGACATTGTGTGAAGGCGGTGGATTGTCAAATGGTTGGAAATGTATTCTTTATATACAATGAGATGTTTTACAAAGATATATATTCGGATTTTAAATATGATTTAAATCATATGATGTTCTATTAATATATTATTACTGTTCGATATATTAATATGTAGGGTGAGTTGTGTCAATCTAGTTCAATTGAAAGGTCTAGTTCACTACGCAGTTCCAATTGTCAATGTCGTTTGTATGCTACAAGTAAGAGAAGGCTATAGTCGGACTGGGCCGACAATGTAATACGCTGTAATACCACTTCCTCTGGGCACTATTTTTCATGAAATTTACTATTATGTGATTGCGAAAGGTTATGTATTATTTTCTTTATTGTCTAATGGACAGACGGACCGTTTTCTTGATGAATTAAAATTTGTATTAGGAAAACAAGTAAGAAAGGCGTTAAGTTCAGCCAAGCCGAACTTTTTCTATCCTCCACCACGAGTTGTATTGAAGCAAAATGGAACAATTTGCTTCCTCTCGTTTATGAAGAAGACAAAATACCAAAATTCATCAAGTTCGGTAAAATAATGTGGCTAGCCGTATGTACCGTTTCTTGAGGGCTATATCAAAACGTCGATCTATACACGCAAAAAAAAAACGGCCTCTCTAACATATGTCCCAAACATATTTTGCAGCAAACATATATGTATATGTTTGCAACAGTCCCAAACATAATATATGTTTGGGTGCAAAGATATTTATGTTTGGGTGCAGAGATATATATGTTTGGGTGCAAACAAAGATATGTTTGGGTGGAAACAATTTTATGTTTGGGTACAAACATTTTATATGTTTGGGTGCAAAAAAATACAAACCCAAAAGGCACAAAAAAAAGAAACACATGCACCAGTGGGCTCTTACTGAGAGCTAGGGGAGCGTAAAATTCAATGTAAAACACTTTAAAATGTGTGCTCACTTGCTCTCAGTAAGAACTCACTGGCTATTTCTATAGTATACACACAAATGTTTTGGTTTTTTATTGAAAGGCAAAAGCACAACAAACACATAGGTACATACAAAATTCCAAAGAAATACATAACATAAATAAAAGAACATAATAAAAGAGAAACTGATTGAAATAATTTGTAAATAGTCACACTTTTAAAAAGGAAAAATATATAGAAACGTAGTTGAACGCTTCTCCTTAGTTGTGAAATAAAACAAATTGTCCTCATAGTTGAAATCATCAGCGGGGAATCGGCATCTAGAATCAAATGATTATGTAATGTAATAAATAAATATGGATATGTCATATTTCAAATATACATAAGTATGTATGTAATTACCAATATTAAATGCGATTTCTTCGTTGTCCAATAAAATAATTCCATTCAACTTTCCGATTCAATTATAAAATGTATTAGGCATTTAATTTACTGAAAATCACCATTTCTTTAAGAAAACACAAAACACTGATTTATTCACTCACTTTACCGTCTTGACTCTACAAAGGCAACTAAAACACTGAAGAAAGAAAAAAATATAATTCATATCATTTCTTCTTTTCTTCTTCGCCTGCGTTGGTTAACAACACGTTGCTTAACAACAATAAAACAAGAAACACACGAGTTTGACGCATACACGCCATCAAAGCCCCCTTCGCTTCTACGTCTTCTTTTATACAATACACACAACTCTTTATTATAAAACAGCATTCCACAGCCGCGAGAGCACTGTTATTACTCTCGTTGACAAACATCTTCTCTCCACCCATGAAAAAAATATTCTAACATAAAAAATATGTTTTACCCAAACATATCAAATTGAGATATGTTACAAAATGTTGCAAACATATATTTGTTTGGACCCAAACAAATTATGTTTGGATCCAAACATATATTTGTTTGCAACCGGTCCAAAACATATATTTGTTTGGATCCAAACATATTTCTAACATAAATTTTTCTGCGTGTATGGAAGACTAAATAACAAATTTCAGTCTTTCGGTGGGATATTGACGTGACGACCTTAAAAATTACGAAAATCGGGAGGTACCGTTGTATGGGGCTATACTAAGGCGTGGGCCTATACCTACAAGTTTCTGGGGGAAAGATTTTTACCCCAAACGAAGACGAAGTACCAAATTGCAGCCATTGCTGGGAAATATTGAGGCCACAACCTTCGAAACAGGTACCGTTCTATGGGGGGCTATATAAAGATGTGGAGCTAAATTTCATATGGAACGTTTAATAACACAAATGAAGACTAAATACCAAACTTTAGCCATTTCGGAGGATTATTGTGACCACAACCTTCAAAATATCGAAAATCGGGCGGTACCGTTCTATGGGGCTATATCAAAACGTGGACCGATGTAGCTCATTTGCAATACCAAACATCCTATGGGTAATAGAAACTTATGTACCAAATTAAAAAGCTCTAGCTTAAAAATTGCGAGATCTATCTTGATTTAAACAGACAAACGGACGGACATGGTTATATCGACTTAGAATTTTACCCTGATCAAGAATATATATAATTAATAGGGTCTCCGATGAATATTTCGATGAGTTACAAGCTTTGTTTTTTTTAACGTGAAAAATACTAAAATTGGGCGGTACCGTTATATGGTGGTTATATCAAAACGAGGACCTGTGTCCACAATGATTTGTGGCTAATTCGGTCAGAAAATGTGACTTAAAAGGTGCGAATACTTCAAATCGGGCAGTACCGTTATATGGCGGTTATATCAAAATGATAACCCTGTGTCCACAATGATTTGTGGCTAATTCGGTCAGAAAATTAGACTTAAAACGTCCGAGTACTTCAAATCGGGCGGTTCCGTTATATGGCGGCTACACTAAAACAAGGAAATTTTTGTAGCCTCAAGGAAGACCAAATACAAATATTCAGCCATTTCGTTAAGAAAATAAGGCTGAAACCTTCAAAATACCGAAAATCGGGATGTACCGTAATATGGGAGGTATATCAAAACGGGGACCTCTACCAACAATTCCCTGCAAAAGTGTTTCATACCACCAATGAAGCTTACAATTTAAATGTTAACTATTTCGGTTAGATAATGTGGCTAAAACCTGGAAAATGCCGAAAATCGGGCGGTTCCGTTCCATTTGGGCTATATCAAAACGTGGAGCTATATAAAAAATTTTTGATGGAAATTTCTTTTAGGCTCTGAAAACACAAAATACCAAATACGGACCTATACGCGTCTAACCTCTTCAAAATTCATTAAAATGACGCGTACTTTCTTCGGGGCGTTATATGAGGGCTATACCAAAACGTGGACCTATATAAATAATATGTGTTTGGCAAAAATCTTTGTTAGCCTCTAGGAACACAAAATACCAAACTACAACTAACTCGGTAGTCAAATGTAACTAATACTTTAAAATGTCGACGCGTCAGTTTGTATTGGGATTATATTAAACATGGACCTATATAGCCCATTTTCAATACCAAAATTCTACATACCTACAATAGATTTTACCAAAATTGTATCCACCTACTTCAATCCGTTCGGATGCTACAGTGATTTCCACAGACGGACAGACAGACGGACGGACATGGCTAAATAGAATATATATAGTTTGTGGGTTCTAAAATGATTATTTTGAGGAGTTACAAACGGAATGACAAACTTAATATACCCCCATCATATGGTGGAGGTTATACAAATCATTATTTTTACTTCACCTGGGAAGTTTTGCGGATTCTGAAACTTCAATGTTCAAAGATGAGAAAAATCAAAAAACAACAAATCACCGGAGGCCTTTTTAAATAAATCGCGGTCAAAGTTCACATTTTTATGGTGTTTTAGGTTTTCACGATTTTGCTTGGAAATGGGACTAAAAAATGTTGTAGCAGTGAAATTTTGTATGGAGATACAAAAAATTTCTTATAAGGGAAAGTATACAAAAAACCAAAAAGTAAAAAAATGCCATAACTCATCTATTTTTCAACCGATTTCATTGGTTTTTGGCTAAAAGTAATTAATTACACTGTTTGGTATCTTCTACGTAGCCTAGAGCACGAGGAAAAGTATTTTCCTGTTTTTAATGCGTTTTTGTCATACTTAAACTACAATAACTTAGCCATTTGTCAACCGATTTTGAAAATCTATGCCTTGTTCGAAAGACAATATTCTGCTTTTTCAAGAAGTAATAGGCTGTAGAAATCTGTTGTGGAAAAAGTAAGATATGGTCGTTTAAAGTTAAAAATCCAAAAAAATCGTTTTTCACTACATTTTCGTTATAAAATCTTAAGACGAAGTGACCCAAAGAATCCGAAGGTATTTTCGTCTTCCATGGACTCCCACAAAACAGAATTTATACATCAGAACACCTGCAAAAATTTGTTGTCAACTTTTGTATCACAGTGTAATCAAGATAGATGTCGCACAAGGTAAGATGTTTGGTCAAGGAAAATTCGAATAACTTTGGAAAATGATCTAATAGTATTTGTTGTCGGAAAATGTCTAAATATAGTTTTTGGTGCATATTTTAAAATTTTAAAATATTCAAAAAATGATAATCTGGAACTTGAAAACCAACTCTTGACCTCTCCGATGATGCAAATTATATCAATATAACGGTTAGATAACGGAACTGCTGTATAGCATATAAGTAGGTTCTTTTAACGTTTTAGTTTGTTTGTAAAAAAGAGAAATTCCCGTTTTTTTAATTGCGTAATATGTCTTGAAATTTTTGAGGTACCTTTGCTAAAAAGTAATGTAGTATCTCAAAATATTGTTTTTTTTTTTTCAATGATTGATTCGGTAGAAATTAGCGAAAGCAAGTTATAAATGCTTTTGGTAATTTTTTATTTTCCTAATACAATTTTTATTTATTTATTTTTTTCTTTGAGGAAAACGTCTGTCTGTCCATATAAAATAAATTTCATGGACAAATAGTGCCCAGAGGAAGTGGTGTAAAGTATTACATCGTCGGCCACGTCTGACTGTAGCCTTATCTAACTTGTTTTTCTCATTTTTATTATGCTTCTCTTCAATTTTTATATGTGATGATAAATTTGACGTCGCGACGTTGCGCTTTTTTATACCCTCCACCATAGGATGGGGGTATACTAAGTTTGTCACTACGTTTGTAACTACTCGAAATAATCATTGTAGACCCCACAAAGTATATATATTCTTGATCAGCGTGCAATTCTACATCGATATAGCCATGTCCGTCCGTCTGTCCGTCTGTCCGTCTGTGGAAATCACTCTAGCGTCCGAACGGATTGACGTAGGTTGATGAAATTTTGGGAAAATATGTTATTTTTACGTAGGACTTTTGGTATTGAAAGCGGGCTATGTAGGTCCACGCTTTCGTATAGCCCCCATACAAAATGACGCGTGACGCGTCGTCGTTTTAAGGAATTTTTAAGATATTTGGCCCATTTTACCACCGAATTGGTTGTAATTTGGTACTTTGTGTCTCCAGAGGCCAAAAAATATTCCTACCAAAGCTGGGTTATATAGGTCCACGTTTTGGTATAGCCCCCATATAAGGCCCCATATAAAGTACGCGTCATTTTAATATATTTTGAATGTATTAGACCCATTTGACCACAGAATTGGTTGTAATTTGGTATTTTGTGTCTTCAGAGGCCAGAAAACATTCCTACCAAAGTTGGGTTATATAGGTCCACGTTTTGGTATAGCCCCCACATAAGGCCCCTTATAAAGTACGCGTCATTTGAATATATGGCTGAAATTTGATATTTAGTCTTCTTTAGGCGTATAAAACTTTCACCCGAAAATTTTTAGGTATAGGTCCACGCCATCATATAGCCCCCATAGAACGGTACCTTCCGCATTTCGGTATTTTGAAGATTGTGGCCACATTAATCCACCGAAATGGCTGAAATTTGTGGTGGAGGGTATAAAAAGTTCGGCACGGCCGAACTTAACGCTTTTCTTACTTGTTTCACATTACTATTTCCTTTTTACGGACATAAAATTTTCCCATTCGGATATTTAGTTTTTTTTTGTGTTAACCATCTTACCACTAACAAAATATGTGATGTGTGGTTTGAGGTGTGAAGAAAAATTTTTTTGACAATTGGGTAGTATCATTTGGAAATTGACAAAATGCTGGGAGATAAATATAAATAAAATCGTGGCAAGAATTCTGTAATAGTCGTTGGCAGTCCTATCGAAAATTGCCAATATTATCACTGATAACTCCCTGGCTGAAAATGTTTTTTGCCAGGAAATATTACACTTTACAAATATGAATATGATAAAATTGTCAAAATCTTTTCAATATTGTGGTGGTTATCTAATTTCTATAATTTTGCTGATTCGTATTAGTACAAACGAATAAACAATTCAAGCACAAATATCTTTCTGTCGTACCTCAGACTTGTAAGTGTCGGTTTGAAAATGGTTCAATGGAAACAATAAAGTGGAATGGAAAGCTATAACGACATTGTCCCAGACACTGCTCAAAACGTTATTTGTCTTCCATATGATGCCTTCGTCTTTTCTTTGTTTCATTCTTTTATGTGCAGTTGTCTCACATGTATTTAATGTTACGTTTATTTGTCGTGAATTTTGTCACTAACATTTGTTCCCAGTTGATAGTTGGAAATAAAGACGTGTTAGAAGAAACGGTTGAATATTAAAGAAAAATGGATAACAGATAACGCATGAGACGAAATTTTAACATTCAGACATAATGTATTTATATTCAAGACATATTCGACAAAAATGAAATTACATTTGACAGCATCTATTCTTTAAAGAAAAATGTATAAACAAAAAAATAAAAACGAATCAAAGCCAATTTCTTTAAAAGCTAAATAACTTGTGCTTTGTTTTAGAACCTCCACCATAATATGGAGGGTATAATTAAATTATTAATTCCGTTTGTAACACATCGAAATATTTGTCGGAGACCCTATAAAGTATGTATTCTTAATCAGCATAAAATTATATGTCGATAAAACTATCTATGTCCGTCCGCTGTCTGTTGAAATAAAAATGCATCTCGCAATATTTAAGATAATTTGGTATGGAAGTTTATATTACTTCTAGGATATTTGGTATTGAAAATGGGCTATATCGGCCCATGTTTCGTTATAACCTTCATAGAACGGTACTTCGTGATTTTCTTTTTTTTTGCAGGTTGTGGGCTGATTATCGCACCGAAATGGCTAAAATTTTGTATTTCGTCTTTTTTGGGTGAGTAAAACTTTTGATCTGCAATTTGTTGTTACAGGTCCACGTCTTCATTTAGACACAAAGAACCGTACCTTCCGACTTTCCGTATTTTTAAGGTCTTGGCTCCAATATTGTCGTTGGTGTGTACAACTTTCCATCAGGAATTTGTTTATATAGTCCCACGTGTGCATATAGCCCCAATATAACGGTAGTCCCGATTTTCGGTATTTTAAACGTTTTTGCCACATTGTTCAACAGAAATTACGGAAATTTAGTATTTAGTCATTCTTGGACTTACAAAACTTTCCTCCAAAACCATCTTGGTGGATATCAACGTTTTATACATTCTCCATAGGGCAGTACTTCCGATTTTCGTTATTCTGAAAGTTTTAGTTTCAACCGGAATAACTGAAATTTGGTAGTTTGTTTTCGCTAAATTTACAAAACATTATTGGCTGCACAAAACATCTCTTGCAAAAAATCGGACAATACATGTCCACGTTTTGGTATAGCCGCCATATAACAGTAGCCGCATTTTAAAAGTTTTTGAAGATTTTAGAGATATTTTCCTACTGCATTGATAGTTACTTAGAATTTTGTGTTGCCAGAAGATAGAAACCATACACAGAAAAGCTATCCATATACACTCCGATGCATCTGATTATAACCAACCTGGTTGAGGAGGAATTGTTAGTTATATTTTTGTGAACATATAGAGTATATTATAATATAACATGTTTCACATATGCGTTATAACGATAAAAATTTACGTAAATCGAGTATTAGTTGCGGTAAACTTTTGTAAAAACCCAAATATATTTCCAAATAAAAACCGAGAGTGTCCATTGCCAACAAATATTGGCCTGAGAGGTGTATTAGGGTCGTGGAGGATAATGAAAATCGATGTTTAGAGCTTTAATCAATATTCTTATGTAGAAATCGGTAGAAACAATTTATAAAGTCAAAATTTTATACTGAATTGTGTTCAACTTTCTCAAAAACACAACAAAATTACATAGAAGTTTAATTTGCTAGGTTTATAAGTCCAAAACAGAGTAAATATGGTAAACATAATTCGAATTCCTACCATTCCCATTCAAAAGTTAATATATTATTTGTGGAAATTTTTAGTTTTATTTATTTATCTTTATTATACCCTACACCACAATGTGGAAAGGGTATTATAAGTTTGTTTTGGTAAAAATTCATGTAACACTGCGAAATTTGCGTCGGAGACCCCCAATGTGGTATACCAATCTTCATATCTCGGCGAGATAAAGCGATTTTGAGATGTGTGTCCGTCCGTCCGTCCGTCTGTCCATTATAAATTGTAATCAAACTCCAGGCCGCAATTATGGACCGATCGTCACGAAATTTGATTTGGAGGTCGGCTTCACATCAGAATAGATCGCTATTTTAATTGGTGATGATCGTGAAATATTTAGCGGGTGAAATGGACCAAAAACAAATTTTTTATCCGATTTTGTAGATGCTCTGTAGGTCGCAGTAATAGTCCGATCGCCTCGAAATTCTAAATAAGGTAAGAGTATATGACAAAGCAGAAGCTTGCAATTTCAGATGACGATCAGATAATATTTAGACGGTTAAATGGACCACAACTTTTGTGTGAAAATTGTGAAAATTTTTAATATTCAGCTTAAATCTTTGTTCCTGAAAGACATATTCCTCCCTAATGAGTTATGTTTGAAAGACGATTTCTTGACCTTTCCATTGATGTCAATAATGTTTATATATGTGATCAGATAACGGTGTTACAGCCTAATATATACAGTTATTTGTTTGCAGTGTAATCATAAACACGCTAGAGGTCGCAATTATAGCTCAATAGTCACGAAATTTTGCACGAGGTTAGAGTTTAGGTCGAAGAAGATGCCTAAAATTTAGCGTGTGACATAGACCATTACTTTGGTATGAAAAATATCAAAATTTTATTTTTGGTCCATATTTTAAATCCTGGAGGGCATATACCGGCAAAGTAGTCTACATATGGAAAAAAACTACTGATCTTTCCTCTGATGTAAATTGCAATAAAGTGTTTGCTAGATAACGGGCCTACTGCCTAATATATAATGGGTTCTGTGTAGAGAACCACATTTTTATCCCATGCTACATATTGTCTCTCCAAAAGTTTATGTAACAACACGAAATATTCGTCCTAGACCTCTTATTTGGTGTGTCAAAATTCATATCTCGACGAGATAAAGCGATTTAGCGATGTGTGTCCGTCCATTAAAAATTTTAAACGAGCTTAATGGACAGATTGTAACGAATTTTTTAAGGAGGTTGGGTTTGGGCCAGAATAGAAATGATTAGTTTTTGGTGATGGTCGTGAAATATTCAAGGGATGAAATGGACCAAAAACAAAATTTTAACCATTTTTGTAGCGGCTCTGTAGGTCAAAATAATAACCCGAAAATTTTTAAACAAAGTTTGAGTTTGTGATGAAGAGGAAGCGTACAAACCAACGTGAAGATCAGATAATGCTTAGCTGGTTAAATGGACTGAAACTTTTGTGTGAAATTGGTAAAAATTTCAATAACGTAGCGGTTAAACAACGGCAGTAGTAGTACTACATAAGTGGGCTTCATTACATTTTAGTTTGTGTGAACTAAATTTTCCTTTCCTGCTACAAAAATGTCTTTGTTATGCTAGATAACTTGTTGGTTTTGGTCATAAGTATTATAGACTAGCAAATGCCCGCTACTTCGTATGCGGAAAGGAAAAAATATATATAAACAATATTTAATACGGGAATTCTGAATACTGGAGATTCTGTTGTACTAAGACCTATTTTATTACCAATATTTTTTCGATTGTAGTCAGAATTTACAAAAAAATTGCCGTATCGCATCCCTACACAACTATCATATTTTTTATATGGAATTTCCAAAACTACGTATCATATTGCAAATTTTAGATTTGACTCCTGGTTTTAACCCTTCACTAACACAGCATTCCCTTCCAGTACGAATTTCCAAACACTAAACTTTATTTCACCCCTTCACAACAACAATCCCGCACATTTACAATGCAAGGTTCTAGCTTAAGCGGTTTCGCTCAGAACCCGAATAGGTCCGTTAAACTTTCGGCATTCAAAATGGTCATGAAAATCCACGTTTTCGTATATCCCCATATAACGGTACCTCTCGACTTAGTGTATTTTAAAAGAAGAACAAATCTATATTGTCCAATTTTCTTTAAATTTGGACTTTGAATACTCAGAGGATATAAAAGTTTAATTTAAAAAATGTCCACTTCAATCCGCGTTAATTAGAAGAGATATTTTGAAGATTTAGAGTATTTTGAAGATCTTCGGCACATTTTCCAACTGAAATTCGGAATTTGTGGCATGAAAGGTTAGAAAAACTTTTTTACAAAAAATTTTACTTAATGTACACGGGTATGTCCACCGTATATAACGGACAATTTTTTGGAGGCATTTCAATTTATGTAGGTTTTTTTATTATCAGGGGGTAAATAACTTCTAGTTAACAAAATTTTCGCATTAGATCACGTTCTCAAATTAACATACCAAAGCGGTCAGAACAAAAACATTTTTGAAAAGATACTTCTCGTTTGACTACTTAATTTCAGTACAATTTTTCAAACTCAGAACTTTGTCTCTAATTTTAGAGTGATCTTCATAACAAATATTTTTCCATTTCCTATTTTTTGTACAAATAGCATATTTCCAAATTTATAATCCCAGCTTTGTTCCTACACCCAACACCAAATTTAGTACCTTAACTAGTAACTTACACAATGCCAAAATGGTTTTGGTACCAACATGTTCGTACACATAGGTAAACGTTTCAAAAATTACTTCCTTCTACCTTCTACCCTTTACAAAATCACAAATTGCGCAAAATTCTATACCATATAGCAAATACCAAAAGGTACCAAATTTTGTACCATTTAGCACTTTTCGTACACGATTTTCCAAAATGTACTTTCATATCTCAGCTCTATCCGTTCACTTAAACCCAATTTATAGCCAATGCAGTTCCATTTAGCACTTTTCTATATGTACGAATTTCCAAAACTACCTCAATCCTGCACTCCAACAGTAATCTGTTTACGCAAATACAAATTGTGCTTCGTGCACATTAGTACGATTTTCTAAAGCTTCCTCCATATCTCAATTCTATATTCCAACAACAATCTTAATTCCAAATTTAAGGATTTCAGCTCTTCAAATCCAAATCATACTAAACTCACTACCATTTAGGACTTTTCGACCTTTGGTACTTCTTTCTTATTCTTCATCAGTGACCCCCATTCCAAATTTCAAGATTCCGGCCGTATTCGTTAACCCATATCCAAATTGTACTATATTTAGTACTTTTCGTATACTTTTAATTCGAATTTCCAAAAACCTTTCTTTTTACTCTCCATCAGTGACCTTAATTCCAAATTTCAGGATTCCAGCTCTATTCGTTCACCCAAACCCAAATTGTACTAAATTTAGTACCATTTATTACTTTTCGTACACTTATAGTTCGAATTCCAAAAACTTTCATTTTTACTCTTCATCAGTGACCTTAATTCCAAATTTCAGGATTCCAGCTCTATTCGTTCACCCAAATCCAAATTGTACTAAATTTAGTACCATTTAGTACTTTTCGTGCATTTATAGTTCGAATTTCTAAAAACCTTTCTTTGTTACTCTCCATCAGTGACCCTCATTATAAATTTCAGGATTCCAGCTCAATCCGTTCACCCAAATCCAAATTGTACTAAATTTAGTACCATTAAGAACTTTTCGTGCACTTGTAGTTCGAATTTCCAAAAACCTTTCTTTGTTACTCTCCATCAGTGACCCTAATTTCAAATTTCAGGATTCCTACTCTATCCGTTCAACCAAATCAAAATTGTAAAAAATTTAGTACCATTTAGTACTCTTATAGTTCGAATTTCTAAAAACCTTTCATTGTTACTCTTCATCAGTGACCTTCATTCCAAATGTTTGTATTCAAGTTCTATCCGTTCACCCAAATCCAAATTGTACTAAATTTTGTACCATTTAGTACGATTCGTGCACTTATAGTTCGAATTTCCAAAAACCTTTCTTTGTTACTCTCCATCAGTGACCTTAATTCCAAATTTCAGGATTCCAGCTCTATTCCTTTACCCAAACCCAAATTGTACTAAATTTAGTACCATTTATTACTTTTCGTACACTTATAGTTCGAATTTCAAAAACTTTCATTTTTACTCTTCATTAGTGATCCTCATTCCAAATTTCAGGATTCCAGCTCTATCCGTTCACCCACATCCAAATTGTACTAAATTAAGTACCATTTAGTACTTTTCGTGCACTTTTAGTTCGAATTTCTAAAAACCTTTCTTTGTTACTCTCCATCAGTGACCCTCATTACAAATTTCAGGATTCCAGCTAAATTCGTTTACCCAAATTTAAATTGTACTAAATTTAGTACCATTTAGAACTTTTCGTGCACTTATAGTTCGAATTTCCAAAAACCTTTCATTGTTACTCTTCATCAGTGACCCTCATTCCAAATGTCTGTATTCCAGCTCAATCCGTTCACCCAAATCAAAATTGTACTAAATACTTTTCGTACACATAAGTACGAATTTCCAAAATCACCCTCATGTATCAATCCTACACTTCAACAGTAATCTTAATTCCAAATTTCAGGATTCCAGCTCTATCCGTTCACCCAAAATCCAAATTGTACTAAATTTAGTACCATTTAGTAATTGTCATACACAAAAGTACGATTTTCTAAAACCACCCTCATTTCTCAATCCTACACTTTAAAAGTAATCTTAATTCCAAATTTTAGGATTCCAGCTCTATCCGTTCACCCAAATCCAAATTGTACTAAATTTAGTACCATTTAGTAATTTTCGTACACATAAGAATTTCCAAAATCACCCTCATGTCTAACTCCTACACTTCAACAGTAATCTTAATTCCAAATTTCAGAATTCCGTTCACCCAAATATAATTTGTACTAAATTTAGTATCAATTAGTACTTTTCGTACACATTAGTACGATTTTCCGAAACCATTTAATTACATCAACTCCACTTCCCAACCTTGATTTCCATACCAAATTCCATGATTCTAGCTATATCCGTTCAAAATATACAATTGGTACTAAATTTTGTAAATTTTAGTACTTTTCGTACACTTTGAAGTCGAATTTCCAAAAACCGTTTGGTACATCTTTCTAGATCTCCATCAGTTACACTCATTCCAAATTTCAGAATTCTAGCTCTTACCGTTTGCCTAATACAAAGGGTACCATATTTAGTACCTTTTAGTACTTTTCGTACACTTCTGGGTCGAATTTCCAAAAACCCAGCCTTATCTCACCCCTACACACCAACAGCAACCTACACCCAAAATTTCAACTTTCTAGCTTCAGGGGTTCGTCTGGGCGGTGATGAATCAGTCAGTCAGTCAGTCAGTCAGTCAGTGAATACCTCACCTCACTGCTCTTTTATATATATAGATTACATCTCTGATATTTGATAATTAAATTTTCACAATCATTGAAAAGAAGTTCCTTGGAGAGCATGCCTAAAAAACGCTATAAACGCTGAACACTAAACAATAAGTGGGACAGCGCGATCAACTCCACATTTTGGAATACCGTAAAATCCGGATAACTGGAGAGGTCACAAGATCGAAATTCCAGAAAGATCCATTGGAAATCAGACAAAGTTATTGATATACAATACAATATAATCATTGGAATCAGAATACCGCGATCGTGTTCGATTTTTGAAAATATTATAATTACGGATAAAATCTCAAAATGTGGGAAGTGAAACTTTATGAGCATTGATTTCAGTCCTTGGAATAGCTAGGTAAAGATAAATTTTTTAAATACAGCAAAATCTCGATAATTTTTATGAATTATATAAATGTTGCCATACGTATCCCGAAGGAACATACATTTCGCTGAGGGGTATTTTACCACTATTGCATATAGAGCGCGAAGAAAAAAAGCGTTACGTTCGATCGGCCTGAATAAAAAAATAGCGAAAATCAGGCGCCACCGTTCTATGGGAGCTATATCAAAACGAGGACGTATACTGAACAGTGGCTATATCTCTGAACTATAGAAAATCGGGAGGTACTGTTTTATGGGAGCTATATCAAAACGTGAACATATTACTGTTACATACCGTCTTTCGGTCGATACGAATATTTATGCTCTCCTCTTTAAAATATATTAAAACCAGATTTCAGCCATTTCGGTGTGATAATGATGTTAAATCCTCAAAAATAGCGAAAATCAGGCGGTACCGTTCTATGGGAGCTACATCAATACGTGGACCTATACCAACAATTCTTTGCAGTAATAATTACGACCCCAACCGAGACCAACAATCCAATATATAGCAATGTTAATTGACGTGCACCGACCATTATATGTGGGTCACAAAGTGCTTTAAACTGTCGATTTATGGTGAAGGGTATAATAAAAGAGATTTTATATCTTAAATTTGGGGGATACCATTATATGGAATTTATGTCAAAACATTGATTTATATTATGAAGTTTCTAGAGGGATGCCTAATTATGGGTGTATGAATACTGGATAGATAACTAAAGTTTACACGGAGAACACAAACAACGGGCCAGCAACGCGGACCGGGTCAGCTAGTAATTTATATAATTGTTCCACAAACATCCCAGTAGGGACAACGGAGGCTTCTTTTATATCAATTGATTCATATTATGTTATTGATATGTGGCCTTGTTTTTATCGCCGAGTCCGAACGGCGTGTCCTAAGATGCTGTAGAGACGTTTTTCATGGCTGAAATACTCAGGAAATATCGCCAACATTACTTAGGGGTATTTTGCCACAGTTGAAAATTTGATGTGGCCAGGTGTGGGAATCGAAACTAGACATTCAGCGTGCAAGTCGGTTGCACATAGCTAATTCCTAGAGGTTGTGGTGTAGGGTGTCACATTGTCGGCCCTGTCCGACTATAGCCTTTTCTTACTTGTTTTGAATTATATTTGGTTTTTTTATAAAAGTTGGCCGCAACTAATAATCGATTTACGTACAATTTTAGGATGGTTATATTCTGGTGTACATGGTTCACCAAAGGCTAAAATATGCATACATTTTTATAAAGCGAGTAAATAGTACCGCTATAAAGTATATGTGAAACATATTAGTTATTGAAAATTTCGGCTACTGTATACTCTAAATTTTCTAATCACACGCAGAGAAAAAATATTTTTTTAACTGGCGATAATGTATATTGCCAATTCTGATTCTGTTCACCATATAAAACAACAACAAATTACAAAATCTTGATATATGGTAATATTTTCATAATTATCTGATGGTCAGTCCAACCACAATCTGCTTAACTTTCTCATTTTGACATATCGCTCATTTACTCAAAAAGTGGCATAACTCAAAAAATGCGTTTTTGAGTTAGCAAATTCTATTTTTTCTACGACTTCTACTTTATCTTGTGTCAAATTTTCATGATCATGGAGTTACAGCTCATTTACTACGGGTTTGGTATAATTCAACAAAAAAGTTTTTTGAGTTTATGAAGCACTAAAACACTTCAAATCATGCTTGATCTTGCACAGGAATTTAGCACTGATATCTGGCTAGCTTTTTACAAATAATGGTCCAAGAAGTTATTTTATTTTTTGTGTAATAGTATTTTAAGGTCAAATTTCAATCGTCAACTTAAAACGCGTTTTTCTCGAAACTAGATTTTTTGAAATGTGTCGCTCTTTGAGTAAATGAGCGATATGATGTGCCAAAAACTAGGAACCATACCTGATGCACGCACAACCAGTGATGCCAGATTTGCCGATTTATCGGCATTTTGCCGATTTTTAGTCCAAAAAAATAGAAATGCCGATTTGCCGATTTTTACCCCTAAAATGCCGATTTTTAGTTAAGGCAACTTGTTCACATAAAAATTCCATTTTGTATGAAAATTGTGGTTGCTAGAACTAATTTGGTACAATAACAAAGACAACTATATCGTCAAGAGTAGTTTGATTAATAACACCGTCCGACAATTTTCAAAAAATTTTGTTACACTTAAATCGGATTATATGGTAAATTTCAAATTTCCTTTACAATTACATAGAAAAAAAATTAAAAACTTTTTTGGCGAGCACATCCGCCATTTTTGGTACATGGGTTACGAAAAAAATCGTGGTTTCAAATCTGTTCGCGTTCACAAAATTGGATGCTGCACTCAAAAGTTATATGCGGTTTTACTCTCTTGTAAAGAAAAAATATTTAAAAAATCCTATTGTGTTGTAATATGAACATGTATATATGAATCGTTAGCAGCATTTGATATCTACCCGTAGATGCTAAAATAGTTGCTAAATTTATTTTTATTTTCGCGGAAAATCAAAAATATTGAAGAAATCTTGGAATAAATTTTATTTATTCTAAATCAGAGTCCAAAAAATCTCTAAAAAAATAATTTAAAAATACGTACAGAATCTAGACAACGCGTAGAAAAATGTGAGACCAAAATTATAAAGATCGCGTTTATAACTTGCATATTACAGCAACAACAAAGAACGGAAACTTATTGTTTGAAATTTTTTCAAAAATATATTTTTGGTTAAATACGAAAAAATTGAAAAATTAATGTTGGGAGTTATTCTATTATTTCGCTAAATTTCGATCCAAATCCTGAAGTATTTTGCTTAAACTTCTACGAGAAAAGTAATAAGTCATCGTGAAAGTATATTTGCTTTCTGTGATAAGCAATAGAAATAAGAAGTACAGAGTAATATTGAAATTACAATCAAAGAAAAAACATAGAAGTTAAAAACCGAATAATTCGCGAATTGGTTTAAATCGGTTGAGGTGCATGTGCTTTTCGGATACAGGGAGTCCAAGTCTATCAATATGCATGGATTTTCAAATGTTTCATTCAGCGGCCAAAGTGTGCCATCAGTTGCATCTTACTATTCAAAAAACCTTCAAGTGGGCAAAAATTACGCGATATTCATATGATGATAAGGTGCATCCGATTTCAATGGCCCCCTATAAAAATACGTCAATATAAATTATTTTAGACAGATTCGTCAAGAACTGCGGATGTGCCACCGCATTCTGTTTTGGGATAAATAGGGATATTACTCCTGAATCTTTGTAATTTGTGACACACCTTTTTGGCAAATATTATAATCGCGTATAAAGGATTACATTTATGCAAAAATAATCAAAGAAAATCGCGGTTCAATTCGCGGAATTGTCAAAATATATTTTTGCAGATTTTCCTACTTTCAAGGTATCTATATCTGGCGTTTTAGTGGATGGATTCGACCGCGGAAGAGCTCATTAGATCTAGCACGTAAAAAAACTAAAATCACGCGGGGTTCAGGGGTACCTGTACGACAGTTGTAAATTTTGAAGCCAAAAAATAGTGTTTTTCAGAAAATTTACGCACCAAATTTTCGCCTTTGGACTCTTATTACTAGGAAGCTGTACGGAGCACACTCATGAGATATACATCGAACGGCGTGAAATCGCGAGTTCTACAATCCTATAAACAAGTTTGGATTATTATCTAGTTGCACCCACTATTTATAAGAAAAATTCGAAAAACCCAGTTTTCAAAACTTCAAAATGTCAGCATCGATTTTAGGGGGATGCAGTGTATATATCGAAAAGTCATACATTAGAACCATTTTGCCCAAGGGGTATTCTTCAATTCTTTCTTTGAGCTTATGTCTGAATTTTCCGTGGTTTGACCAAAAATCAAGAAAGAACACAAAAAAACTTGTAAACTTCAACACATTTTTACCCATTTGTTAATATTACCACCAACGCAGCTTCCACGAAAATTATTTGTTATGGTCCATATTATGAGATCGTGGCTAAAACACTTCAATTAATATAAATATATTCATATTTTATAAAATACTAGCTGAACCCGGTGCGCTTCGCTACTCCTTTAGATTGATATGCATTTGAAATTTTACGGATTTTTGAAATCAGAAAGAAATCAAATTCAAAAATTTAAAGTAAAGTATTTATTGTAATGCTTTAGGATATACAATGTTTTTTGTTTTTCCTTCAGGAGAGTAAACAAAGAAATCGGCCGGTCTACCAACACGTGAACATGCAACGTAGAGCTGACCATGAGAAAAGCAAGAACATGCTAAATTTAGGCCGCATACACGAAGAGTCTGTCCTTGGGATTTATTTATAGTCATTGTAAATGCCAAACGTACAGGAAACCGCAATCTTTTAAAATTGAAGGGCCTTTCTGTTGCTATTAGAGAGATTCGAGGTAGAAGTACATCTGATACTTCCCAGTAATAATCGTTGCCTCAATTAAATAGCTATGTAGTTTTTTTACTGTTAACCTTGTACCATTGCAAAGGCGAGGTGGGTCTATGCTTCTTAATAAAATAATAGGAACACCAACTTTTAGCACTAAATTATGTGGTGGAAAGCCTGAAGATCCAACGAACTTAGGAATTCAACTGGACCGCGTCGTCTTCAGTTGCCACAGTATCAATGGATTTGTACGTTCGTACATTTCCTGAAATTCTATTGACTGAAATTCTTTCAATATAATTTACCAATTTGTTTTGTAGATCAATTCCCGCCAAATATTCCAAATTTCATTGAAATTGGACTTACATAGCGTGTTTGTTGCATCAAATACATGAAATCGGCCGAAAATATATATGGGAGCTATATGTAAATCTGAACCGATTTCAATATAATATGACAAATTTTTTGTAGATCAATTTCCGCCACATATTTCAAATTTCATTGAAATTGGACTTACATAGCGTATTTATTGCATAAAATACATGAAATCGGCCAAAAATATATATTGGAGGTATATCCAAATCTGATCCGATTTCAATATAATTTGGCAAACTAATTTCTAGGATCAATTCCGTCAAAGATTCCAAATTTCGTCATGGCGTGTTTGGTGTAGAAAATACATGAAATCGGCCGAAAATATATATGGGAGCTATATCCCAATCTGAACCGATTTCAAAATCGTTTGGAACATTTATTTCTGCAATAAATTCCGTCACACATTCCAAATTTCATTGGAATTGGGCATACAAAACGTGTTTTATGCATCAAATGCATTAAATCGGCCGAAAATATATATATCCAAATCTGAGCCGATTTCAAATTACTTTGGCAAATTTATTTTTAGACCAAATTCCGTCACACATACCAAATTTGAAGACTGTATCGATAATACATACATAGTCTACAGTTGTTGGAGGTACTTCCGATCCTGAGGCTATATCTCCAGATCGGGGCGGAATTTTTAAGATTTATGTGACACTTCAGGCCATGTGGTAATATACTCTGAAAGTTTCAGGAAGATCGGTTCAGCGGTTTTTGAGTCCATAAACCTTAAAACAAACAAACGTACAAACATTTTCCTCCGTTAGAGATATACTCGTAGATACCGCACAAATTTCATTGAAATAAATATGGGAGCTATATCCAAATCAACACCGATTTCAATACTTAATTCTACACCAAATTTAATTACACATTGGACATATATAGCGTGTTTGGGGCATCAAATACATGAAATCGGCCGAAAATATATATAGGAGCTACATCCAAATCTGAACCGATTTCAATATAATTCGGCATACTCATTTCTACAACAAATTTAGTCACACATTCCAA
Organism: Musca autumnalis; assembly: GCF_047663935.1. NCBI lineage: Eukaryota > Metazoa > Arthropoda > Insecta > Diptera > Muscidae > Musca > Musca autumnalis. Next base: position 64,421,944 of record NW_027412088.1, read on the forward strand.
ATTTCATTGAAATTGGACATACATAGCGTGTTTGGGGCATCAAATACATGAAATCGGCCGAAAATATATATAGGAGCTATATCCAAATCTGAACCGATATAATTTGGCATACTCATTTCTGCAACAAATTTAGTCACACATTCCAAATTTCATTGGAATCGGACATATGTAGCGTGTTTGGTATATCAAATACTTGAAATCGGACGAAAATATATATGGGATCTATATCCAAATCTGAACCGATTTCGATATAGTTTGGCACATTTTGTTATAAGCCCCGTTCCGTCACGCATTCCAAATTTCATGGAAATCGGACATATACAGAGTGTTTGGTACATCAAATACTTGAAATCGGACGAAAATATATATGGAAGCTATATCTAAATCTGGACCGATTTCGATATATTTTGGCACATTTATTTTTAGGCTAAAATCCATCACACATTTCAAATTTGGAGTCTGTATCTGTAACCGTTCTGTAGATATTTGCATACAAAATTTAAATTTTTTGGAAGTACCTCCGATTCTGATGCTATATCTCCGGATCAGAGCGGAATTTCGAAACTTTTTATAGCCTATGTTACTTTCAGGCGATGTAGTAATATACACTGAAAATTTCAGCAAGATCGGTTCAGCGGTTTTTGAGTCTATAAATTTCAAACAAACAAATAAACAAACAAACAAACATACAAACATTTTTCTATTTTATATATATAGATATTAACAGTTCGCGACCTATAAAATGGTGAACCTCAACTTCAACGATTGAAAAACTTTTTTGAATATTACCATATACGTTTGAAAATATAGGCAAAATGGAGTAAAATGGAATTTTTAATTTTTCGTTTTCTCATCGTTTTGACCTTTTAGAGGTCAAACAAATTTCAAAGGTCAACATTTTTCAAAAAAAATATTTTAAATACTTGTACTCGTCGTACGATGCTGGTATTGGTGTCATATTAAAGAGGAGAGTATAGGCTTTATATAATAATTATAAATTATTGCATTCCAGGATAAAAAGGACATCAAAAATATCCTTGAAAAAATAAGTCAAAAGTGAGCATTTTGGCAGGCGCATATCTCCTAAACCGCGAAGAATTTTAATTTGCTCATGGAGGCAAAGTTTTAGCTCTTGTCATAAAGAACATCAATTCTGGACACATGAAATATATATATTATAGTAATCAAGAAAATTCAAACAGCTGGTGGATTTTATGTGTCCAGAATTTTTATTCTTTATGACAAGAGCTACAACTTTGCCTCCATGAGCAAATTAAAATTCTTCGCGGTTTAGGAAATTTAGTGCCTTTGCCTCCATGAGCAAATTAAAATTCTTCGCGGTTTAGGAAATTTAGTGTGGGAGGTACCCGAAGGAATAGACAAATAGAGTCCATATTCGTACCTAATCTATATCTTGTAGACATATTAGGATATGTAAAGTACTAAATCGACTAAATCATTCACTCCTTTCAAGAGTTATCGCGCGTACAATGTTTCCGAACATTTTTGGACTTTTGTGTGGGAGGTTCCCGAAGGAGTGGACCGATTGAGTACGTATTGGAACCTCATCTAAGTCTGGTAGACATTTGGCGATGTGCAAAGTATGGACCAAATAGGTTACTCCCTTCAAGAGTTATCGTACGCACAAATTTTCCGAACATTTTCGAACTTTTGTGGGAGAGGTACCTGAAGGAGTGGACCGATATTGCCCATCTCCGAACTTAAACTAAGTTTGGACAAAATATTACGAAAGCCAAACCTTGGAAAGATCGGCTCATCCGTTCGAGAGTTATCGTGCGCACCAGTCAGCCAGACAGACAGACGGGCGGACATTGTTAAATCGACTCCAAATTGTCTGAAACACATTTCGTCCAAACATACTTGGGGTCTAAAACCATTATTTCGATGAGGTACACTTTGCCCGTATGAAAGTTTATATACCCTCGTAAGCATAAATGAGGGTATAAAAACAATCACCTTATTAATAGTCCGGTCAAAATAGACATGCGTATAAGGGGGAAATAGCAAAAATTCCCACAAAGCTGAATTTTGGTGGAGAGCTAGGGTTGGCCATTAGAAGCAACGTCCTAAAAGTCCCCATCGATCCCATATGTGCAAAACAAGTTATTCGGGGTCAAAGGTAATTTTTGGAGGCATTATTCAGTTTTTTTAATTTTTCTCAAAAACGGTAATACTTAGCAAAAGTCCGCTAAAATAAGAGTTGTAGATTCAATAAATGTCTACAAGATTGTTTTTTATGATTCTTAAAAAAGACTTACCGTTTTCGAGATATCTCGATCTAAAGGTCAAATAAAAAATTAGCCGCGTAAGTACATTATGAGGCGAACCGGTGTGTTAGATACTTCCGTAAGCTTCCAAACGATATCCACTTTGCAGTAATCGGTTCAGTAGAACCGGGTCTAACCCGGTTTTTAAATATGGCCTTTCGGGTCTAATAACCGGCGAACCGGATCCGCAACCGTTGAAAATTATACATTTCCGTAATCAGCGCAACAAACCCTACCTTCGGACAAAACTTGAAAAAAATCGGAGAGTTTTCGTTGGGGTCGTTCCCGTTGGGCTTTCGATTATACATGTGGGTTAAATGGGCTATTTTTGCATAAAATGACTCTAACATTGAATAACTCTACTAAACACACTCCGATTTTGTTGGAATTTTTTTAGAAGATAGCTATTATTTCGCTCTTCAAGAAAATATATATTTTTTGGGGGACAGAACCGATTACTTCGCTTATTTTAGCCGGTTAGTCTGAATATGTGCATATTTCCCTTATAAGTGCATAAAAATCATGTGTTTTTTAGAACAGATATATCTCAAGAATGGTTCCTTCTAAGAAAAAAATTATAAGGATCAAACTTGTAGATAATTTTTCTGTCTACAATTTTTACTTTAGTCACTTTTTGATTTGATCAACCGTTTTCAAAAAATAAATCCGAAAACCTAAAAACCCTTAAATTTTGACCTTTGACCCCGAATATTTTTTTTTGCACACATGGGATCGATGGGGACTTTTAGGACGTTGTTTCTAATGGCAAACCCTAGCTCTCCACCAAAATTCAGCTTTGTGGGAATTTTTGCTATTTCAATGTCTATTTTGACCGGACTATAATAACCTCTTAAGACAATATTTGTATACGTTTTGTTTAGCTTGACTAAATTGAAAATATATTGATTTCATATATACATACACGTACTTATAAATATGTACTACATATCGCTCATTTACTCAAAGAGTGGCATAACTCAAAAAATGCGTTTACTGAGTTAGCAATTTCTATTTTTTCTACGACTTCTACTTTATATTGTGTCAAGTTTTCATGCTGATATCTCTAAAACTCGACGAGTTACAGCTCCTTTACAAAAGCTCCAACACAAACGTTTTTTGAATTTATGAAGCACTTAAACACTTCAAATCATACTTGATCTTGCACAGAAATTTAACACTGATATCTGGCTAGCTTCTTACAAAATATGGTCCAAGTAGTTATTTTAGTTTTTGTATAATAACCTTTTTAAGTTCGGAAGTCAAATTTCAATAACCAACTTAAAACGCGTTTTTCTCGAAAGTCGATTTTTTGAGATGTGTACTCTTTGAGTAAATGAGCGATATGCATATGGTAAAACCATTTATATTCATACATATTTTGAATTATTTCCTTGGTTTATGAATTGTTAATTGTTTTGTTGCACTTAAAATGTTATTTTTTAACTTATGCTGACTAAATATAGCAATAATTTGAACTGAAATAAACGTTATTTAATTTGCCGATTTTTGGCCGATTTTGCCGATTTTGGCACCCGAAAAGTGCCGATTTTCGACCAAACTTATCTGGCATCCCTGCGCACAACAGCTGTTGACTGCCAAAAACAAATATTCTCTCATTAGTTGCTCTGTCGCTGAGTAAAAAGGCCGTGAATTTTGTTTAATTTTCATTTAAAAGAATGATATAAAATTAGTAAGAACAGATTTCAAACAAATAAAAATAGGTAAAAAAACTGTTTAAGTTAAACGGTTTTATGTTAAGCATACATTGCAATGTTTAAGATAAATGTACTAAAAACCAAAAAATAATAAAATAGATACAGTCGTGGGAATTATAAACATATGCCAATTCAATTGTCTACAAATTATCGACTTAATGTGCGATAGAAGAATCGTTTAATTCGTCGTTAGGCAGTTGGCCGCAGACGGTGAGGAAATTACTTACTATTTTCTTGCTCATGGAAATTCCAATAGTGATACACTCCATGTAAATAAAAGAGATGTTTCAACTAGTTTATCGTTGGACATTCACACTTCTGGCTGGCGAGGAATCGTTTCACTGCTCGTAGTTTGTCTTTAATCGACAAATTACTACTCGCTCACCACTATGAAACCCTAAAACTCGCTTATAATCGAGCTTGCTAGCTTGTTTCCACATTCTAGCCCTACTTATCACACGTCCATCGTTGTCGGTTGAACAACTGCCTAATTATAGTGTAACATTACAAATCAACGATTGCAGACAATTGACGTGCCCCACGGTTTTATTTTAGTCTAGTCTATGCATATGTTTATAATTCCCACGACTGTATCTATTTTATTATTTTTTGGTTTTTAGTACATTTATCTTAAACATTGCCATGTAAGTTTAACATAAAACCGTTTAACTTAAAAAGTTGTTTTACCTATTTTTATACCCTCAGCCTTTAGGCTATGAAGGGTATATGGTAATATTCAAAAAAGTTTTGCAATCGTTGAAGTTGAGGTTTACCATTTAATAAGTCGCGAACTGTTAATATATTTTATAAAATATGAATATATTTATATTAATTGAAGTGTTTTAGCCACGATCTCATAATATGGACCATAACAAATAATTTTCGTGGAAGCTGCGTTGGTGGTAATATTAAAAAATAGGTAAAAATGTGTTGAAGTTTACAAGTTTTTTTGTGTTCTTTCTTGATTTCTGGTCAAACCACGGAAAATTCAGTCATAAGCTCAAAGAAAGAATTGAAGAATACCCCTTGGGCAACATGGTTCTAATGTATGACTTCTCGATATATACACTGCATCCCCCTAAAATCGATGCTGACATTTTGAAGTTTTGAAAATTGGATTTTTCGAATTTTTCTTATAAATAGTGGGTGCAACTAGATAATAATCCAAACTAGTTTATAGGATTGTAGAACTCGCGATTCCACGTCGTTCGATGTATATCTCATGAGTGTGCTCCGTACAGCTTCCTAGTAATAGGAGTCCAAAGGCTAAAATTTGGTGCGTAAATTTTCTGAAAAAACCTATTTTTTGGCTTCAAAATTTACAACTGTCGTACAGGTACCCCTGAACCCCGCGTGATTTTAGTTTTTTTACGTGCCGGATCTAATGAGCTCTTCCGCGGTCGAATCCATCCACTAAAAAGCCGGATATAGATACCTTGAAAGTAGGAAAATCTGCAAAAATATATTTTGACAATTCCGCGAATTGAACCGCGATTTTCTTTGATTATTTTTGCATAAATGTAATCCTTTATACGCGATTATAATATTTGCCAAAAAGGTGTGTCACAAATTACAAAGATTCGGGAGTAATATCCCTATTTATCCCAAAATAGAATGCGGTGGCACATCCGCAGTTCTTGACGAATCTGTCTAAAATAATTTATATTGACGTATTTTTAATAGGGGGCCATTGAAATCGGATGCACCTTATAATCATATGCATATCGCGTAATTTTTGCCCACTTGAAGGTTTTTTGAATAGTAAGATGCAACTGATGGCACACTTTGGCCGCTGAATGAAACATGGGAAAATCCATGCATATTGATAGACATGGACTCCCTGTATCCGAAAAGCACATGCACCTCAACCGATTTAAACCAATTCGCGAATTATTCGGTTTTTAACTTCTATGTTTTTTCTTTGATTGTAATTTAAATATTACTCTCTACTTCTTATTTCTATTGCTTATCACAGAAAGCAAATATACTTTCACGATGACTAATTACTTTTCTCGTAGAAGTTTAAGCAAAATACTTCAGGTTTGAATCGAAATTTAGCGAAATAATAGAATAACTCCCAACATTTATTTTTCAAATTTTTCGTATTTTACCAAAAATATATTTTTGAAATAATTTCCAACAATAAGTTTCCGTTCTTTGTTGTTGCTGTAATATGCAAGTTATAAACGCGATCTTTATAATTTTGGTCTCACATTTTTCTACGCGTTGTCTAGATTCTGTACGTATTTTTAAATTATTTTTTTAGAGATTTTTTGGACTCTGATTTAGAATAAATAAAATTTATTCCAAGATTTCTTCAATATTTTTTGATTTTCCGCGAAAATAAAAATAAATTTAGCAACTATTTTAGCATCTACGGATAGATATCAAATGCTGCTAACGATTCATATATACATGTTCATATTACAACACAATAGGAATTTTTAAATATTTTTTCTTTACAAGAGAGTAAAACCGCATATAACTTTTGAGTGCAGCATCCAATTTTGTGAACGCGAACAGATTTGAAACCACGATTTTTTTCGTAACCCATGTACCAAAAATGGCGGATGTGCTCGCCAAAAAAGTTTTTAATTTTTTTTCTATGTAATTGCAAAGGAAATTTGAAATTTACCATATACACTTTCATACGGGCAAAATGTGCCTCATCGAAATAATGGTTTTAGACCCCAAGTATGTTTGGACGAAATGTGTTTCAGACAATTTGGAGTCGATTGAGCAATGTCCGTCCGTCTGTCTGTCTGTCTGTCTGGCTGGCTGGAGCGCACGATAAATCTCGAAGGGATGAACCGATTCGGTTCAAATTTTGGCTTTCGTAATATTTTGTCCAAACTTAGTTTAAGTTCGAAGATGAGCTATATCGGTCCACTCCTTCCGGTACCTCCCCCACAAAAGTTCGAAAATGTTCGGAAAATTTGTGCGCACGTTAACTCTTGAAGGGAGTAACCGATTTGGTCCATACTTTGCCCATCGTGGAGCGTGTACCAGACTTAGATCAGGTTTTAATATGGACTCAATCGGCCCACTCCGTCGGGTACCTCCCACACAAAATTTTGGAAAAGTTCAGTTTAGGAACATCTCTCGAATCGCTTTGATTTTTGCTTTAGCAACTTGTATTCACTGCCCTCCATACGACGGTATAAGTTTCATCAGGGGCAAGTCCATACTTCCTGAGAAAATAGCCTGAAAGTTACAAAAAAACCCCTATGGCACCGTGTGAGGAGGTTGGAGGGCAAAATAACTCTCGAACAGGTCTGCCGATTCGGTCCAAAGTTTGGCCCTAGTAATATTTTGTCCAAACATAGTTTAAGTTCGAAGATAAGCCATATCGGTCCACTCCTTCAGGTACCTCCCCCACAAAAGTTCAAAAATGTTCGGAAAAATTGTGCGTACGATAACTCTTGAAGAGAGTGGCCGAATTGGTCCATACTTTACACATCCTAATATATCTACCAGATATAGATCAGGTTCAAATATGGACTATATTTGTCCACTCCATCCGGTACCTCCCACTCAAAATTTTGGATACATGTTCACTTTAAGACCTGCTTTCGAATCACTTTGATTTTTGTTGAAGCAACTTGCATTGCTGCCTCAATTGCGATGGTAAAAGTTGTTTCAGGGGCAAGTTCATACTTCTTGAGCAAACATCCCTGAAGGTCTAAAAAACCCCTATGGTACCATATGTAGTGGATGGAGATCCATTCTTTTTAGTATCTCCTCCGCAAAACTTTTGATATTAAATCCTAATCAACATTTTTGTCAGTTCAAACGCCCAAAATTTTTAAAACTCCCTAAATACATGCGTTTTTTGGAAAAAACTTGTTTCAATATACACAGACTGAGGGTATATCTCTGTCGGCAAAGCCGACTGATACTTTTTTACTTGTTATTTTCTAGTTTTTAGTTTTTATTTCGCATTCTGTTTAATTCGTTTAGTGCTTCATTATTGCAAGGTTTCTTGCCCGTTAGTTTATTGCAGTCCAACTCCTCTATACGTAGTCCCTGCAAAGATCTTACTCTACTAAGAGCCACGTAGGCTTGATCTTCTTCAAACAGTTTCGCACCTAAGTATACGACTGCGTGATCCACAGTGCTGGCCTGCATTTTATGTATTGTAGAAGCCCATGATAGTATTAAAGGCAACACACATCTGTGTGTATCGCTCCCGTTGTTTTGTTAACCTGGCTTCATATTCTTCAGGCGTTTCTGACGCTATCATCTGTGTGTATCGCTCACGTTGCTTTGTTAACCTGGCATCATATTCTTCAGGCGTTTCTGACGCCGTCATTTGTGTATATCGCTGACGTTGCTTTTTTAACCTGGCCTCATATTGCTCAGGTGTTTTTGACGCTAATTGTTCCCGTCGTTTCTGTAATCGACTATTTCTATCACCTTCACTTTCTTTAGCTCGTTTTGCTTTATATTTTTCTTTCGCTTTTTGAAGCATTCGTTTACGTTGTGTTGCAGTTTCTGTTTTATTTGTGTTTGTATTTTTTATATATTTTTTACCATTTTGTTCCCACGAGTAATGGACATTTAAACGGTCGACCCCCCAGAGGTCCAATAAAGGGGCAAGGCTATGTACAACAAGATGCGCCTGAGTCTTGAGGGGAAAACGCTAACGACATATCATTTATATCCACCCTAATGCCATACAGTTCTCGGCGCGTTTTAACCTTTCACCTTAACTTGAGTGGTGTACCGCTAACGACGTATCATTTTTAGCCACCCTAACGCCACACAGTCCTCAACACGATAAAAATTCTTGACTTGGGTGGTGGATTCAGGCTGGATTAATCAGATACCTAAATTACGGATTCAATTTCTAAATTTAAATCTTAATTATACGCCATTTAGTGGCTGCGCCCGTCTTAAATATTGAGGTTGTATAGTGCACTGTATTCTTCTTGTCAAGCCCTTTTATTTGATACCCATATAGTGGTGTGATTGATAAAAAATTGTTATCAGCCATTTGGTAGCGGCGGCCATCTTAGATTTCAATTTTGCATAGTAAATTGTATTCTACTTGTAGAGACCTTTCATTTGATACCCATGTTGATGGGATTGATAAAGCCTAAGTTATCCGCCATTTTGTAGAGGTCGCCATCTTGGATTTTAATTTTATATAGTACATTGTATTCTACTGGTTGAGCACATTCATTTGATACCCATTGATGGGATTGATAAAACCTACGTTATGCGCCATTAATAAACATAATTGTATTGTCACCAAAATCCAAAGTATATACAAAATTTCAGATTAATCGGTTGACAGGAAGAGGGTGAAATTTGAATTACTAAATTTGACCCAAGAATAAATAATAAAACAAACGGGGTGAGCTAAATAAAACCATTTAAAAACGAAATAGTTCGAGTATTTGCTGACGGTATTTATGACTACATTTTTTTTTTTTTGTGAATGAAGATATGAAAATGTGTGGAGATGTGTCGAGATCTGCAAGACATTATAAATAAGAAATCTTCAGATTTGTTTGTGTCGATATGTAACTTTAACATAACGCCAAAAAGCTGACGACTTGAGGCATGCATTTATTTCATCTGCTGGAATAGTATAACTGGAAGTGTTTGTCTAAAATTTAAAGGTGAATTGCTTCTTAAATTATTATGTGCCATTGTAAATTCGTTCCAGATGATAACTTATATTTAATATTGCATATGTGCCCTTCATTCACATGAATGTTCAGTGGCTTAAGGGCTTCACCTTCTTATAATGTACATCTTATATACCTGATGAAGCTATAGCTATTGATATGTTGCCTTCTAATTTAAATACTTGCTTTCCAATAAGACCAAAACTTCGCTATGCATAACATCTGGCATTTCCATTGATTTGTAACATATTTAAGAAAGTAGGAGTGGTAGGGTCTTATGGTTTGTACACTTTACATATATAGCGCATTTAAAAAAATTGGACGCAGTGTATAACCATCACCTCCGAAATTTAACAAAATTTATAGCGTTTTTCCTCCAAGGACCATCCCTGTACATCCCGGGTCTTATAGCCACAAATAAGTCCCTCCGGCGTGGTCGGGTCTTATGGTCCCAAAATGAGTACCTAGGGTCGGAGAATCGAAGGGTGGATGTTCGGAGCAGGATGGTTCGTTGCAGAGTGGTTCGATATGTAGAAGTTCGGAGCGGGGTGGATGGGAGGGCGTGGTTCGGAGCGTGGAAATTCCAAGCCGGGTGGATCGGATGGTGGAAGTTCAATGCGGGTTGGTTCCGAGGGTGGAAATCCGCAGCGGGGTGGAAGGTCGAAGCAGGGTGGATCGGAGGGTGGAAGTTCGGGGAAGTGTGGTTTGGAGGGTGGAAATTTGGAGCGGGGTGGTTCGGAACGGGTGGTTGTTCGGAAGAATTAATTGAATCACTCGTTTCATTTTTGCTAAAATAGAGGTTTTATTAAATCAGACATAGTGGAGGTACCAAACCCCTCCGAAATTCAACACAATGTACAGCCTATCTGAACCACGGGTCCCCCTGTACATTCTTTGAAATTTTCAGGAAAATCTGTATAGTAGTTTTGGGTATGTAACGTATTTAAAAAGAGGGCGTGATAAAAAAGAGTTTTAATAAAAATAGGCCCTCTCCGAAATTAAAAAAATATATAGCCTATTTTCACCATAGATATAGCATTTTTAAAGAAATAGGAAATAGGGGAAGTACCCCGCCCCTTCCGAAATTCAACAAAATGTGTAGCCTATTTTAACCGGGGGCCATCCCTGTACATTCCCTGACAATTTCAGAAAAATAGGTTCAGTAGTTTTTGTTGAAATGACAAAAATTGAAAATAGAAAAAAGTGGGCGTAAAAGTGGGTGTGGTCAAAATTTCTATGCATAAAAACCCAAGTCGGGTTATGGCACACATTTTACAGAAAGAATTATCGATATTGCTGTAGCTGTTCTCAACTGATGCCATTACCAACGAACGACATTTGATTTTCATTTATATAGATACATATATTGAAAAATCTTTTAGTGGGCAAATAATCACAAAGGTACAGTATAATTCCTATAAAAATACTACTTATTACAGGCAACCACAACATGTTTTCGGTGGCTACCACGCCATTTTAAAATATTTCAAAAATTGTATTATTAGAATATGATAGATACGGTGACCAATATTTTTTGATGAAAATAGAGTACATGTTGCCAGGCGCCATTTGACATTTTCATTGAGAGTTTCACATATTTTGGCCTCAACGTACTGAGTACGGTTTGACATACGACCATGTGTTGCGGTGTTTACAGTGACTTGAAAGAATCAATTTGCCAAAAAAATGGAATTTACTTTATAAAGATATTTTCATAATTTTTGACAGATAACACAATCATATTTCCGGTGAATGAAATTAGGCCTAGTATTTGCAGAGGACTTCAAGGTCAATGTTAAAATTATGAGTTTTTCATATTTTGTATCAAAATACCAGTGTTTTTGTGCTTTGTATATGTTCCAATCTATAAAAAATCTATAAAAGGTCAAACGTCCATGAATAAATCATAAAAATGAAAATATAAAAAAAAATTAAAAAGAATAAATAAATAAAAAGCGTTTTTTTATTTGGGATGACGATTTCTATCTTGTTTTTCAAAATAGTCAGGCTTAATCCCATAGTCGTTATTTTAAGATTTTATCAGTGGGAAAAATTGGCGATGTTTACCAAGGGGTAATGCAAGGAAGACTATTGTTTTGCATCTGCCCACAGATCCTCAGCAGTTCCCTTGTTTCTTGTTTGTCAACAAGAAACTTTTTATACCCATGTGTCAATTGTTCGCTGAAATAGATACGTGTCCAAAGAAACACTCTGATTGAGAATTTCTTTGGCACTACCTAAACCCGTACAACTTCACTTGCAAACAAAACCAAATCCTTCCCACAGATATGCGTTCATTGAGGCACAACAAAACAATTTGTTGGCGTTGCTTATTACAGCAATAAACTACACTTTCGAAAGTGCCTGGTCTCCAAAACTATAGTCTTCCCTGCCTTACCCCTTGGTAAAAGATCGCCATTTTTCCCACTAATAAATTAAAGTTGTTTTAATAAAATATTAAAACAACGACTATTGGATTAACCCTGACTATTTTGAAAAACAAAAAACCAAATACAATTATTTTCAATAATGTAAAAATTGTTTGAAAATATCAGTGGTTTTGTAAACTATATAAAAAATTAAAACATAAATAAAAACAAAACGAAAAAATTGGTTTGAAAATTAAAAATAATTACTCCTCGGTTTTTCATAAGAAAACATGTTTAAGAAAGCTTATAATTCTTATGGGAAAACGGTAAGAAAAAACACACATTTTTACCCATGTAATTTCAATAAATTAAAAAAAAAAAGTGTTAAGCGGATGGAACGGTACGTGTACAAAAGTATCTTCTTGCGAAAATGAAACGTTGTTCCATGTTGTTCTCCACTAAATTTGGAAATTCAGTACAAGTTAGTATCTGAGGAAAAATAAAATAGTTCACTTTGTGTAAACGGTACGGTGATTTTACGGTAATAATTACTAGGAGCACGTCGCACACACACCTTCCAATATATTTTTATCTATTTTTTGGTTTCATTAGTTTCAATATGTTTACTATCGAATTCCATATAGAAATTAACAATCGGTGACGAAAAAAAATGTGGTTTTGGATCCCGTGTCGGTCGGTGCAAGAAATTTTAAAAAAATATGATCAATGGGAGTGGAAAAAGGGCTTCAACTATTTGCCTGAATATAAAACAATTTTTGAAACTTAAAAATTTAGAAACTTATGTATATATCCCTTGAAGCCATTTCCTTCGATTTTTAGCCTCGATAATTCGTATAAAATAATCGGTCCCTTGGATTATGAATTATCGAGATTCTACTGTAGTAGCTCTAGTACACATTGAGAAAAGCTACAGGCCAAAATAAATACGTTAACAAAAATTCAACTAATTTTAAGTTAAACCATTTCTGCCTAGGGTTGGTTCTCTGGTTTCGTTGGATTCACATGCATTTATAAAACAAATCAAAAATAGAGGACATAGAGTACGTCCACTGAAAATAGAGGACAAATAGAGTACGTTATAACAATAGAGTACAGACAACTAAAATAGAGTACTGTCCTCTATAATAGAGTACGGTTGGTCACCGTAATGATAGAGGTTACCATATATCTATAATAAATATTTTTCTTTCATAATAAGGTGGCATGAGCATATTTTTTCTCTGCGTGCAGATGAACTGGAGTGTATATCCAGGTTTAAGTCTAGCTGGTATTGCAAAAGTTATGTATTTCGAGGTTTTTTTTGTCAAATTTTGGAACCGAGATCACTATAATTTAATATTGTGTGATGGAAGAGCATACAAAAGTTCGATTCGGATAATTCTAAATATTGGTCCATGTTTTGGAAGGATGATCACGCCATATATGAACTCTTTAAATCAGGGACGGGCTTCTTTGCAAAGACAGTATAGTGAGGGCGCCCACTGAGTTGTTTTTGCATTTGCTTCTCTCTCTCACTTGATGGAAATTCTTGGGCGACACTGCTTTAAATGGAGTATTATCAGTTCGATATTTTCCTCCTACAAGAAATTAGAGGACAAACTTAGTACTTTGATAAACGAAAGAAAAATAGTTGTACTTTTTTAAAACATACAGTTCGTGGTGGTGGGTATAAAAAGTTCTGCCTGGCCGATCTTAATGACGTTCTCATGTGTAAAGTTTCTGATGGGATAGTATTGCGTTATTTTCGGGTAAACATGTTTAAGTTATATTGGGGTCAAATACATTATACAGTTTCAACCCAAATATGGGGCCACTTTTCACAATGCCTTTTGGGGTCATATTTCCTGGAGCCATTTAACTCACAACCTCCCCCAATACGTGTCTCCCAGAGTTTGACACCATCGCGCCCACTAGTCATTCCAGTAGGTCATCGTATAACTTTTCGGCCAATAAGCCAAGACACATGGACTTGTCCACGGAAAACATAATATCGCTGCAAACAGGACAACAACGAACAGAATCGGTGTACATTTCCCATGGACATTCGAACAGACCCTAAACTGCACATAAACATAAATGTTCTACTGTTGTGCGGGAGGTACCCTAAGGAGAGTACCAATATGGGCCAGTTTAGAAGTTAAACTAAATTTGGACAAAATGTTAGAAAATCTAAGGTTTGGACCACATTGGTTGTCCGGTCAAGAGATATCGTGCATAGCATTTTAGTGAAACTAAGTTTGGACAAAATATGATAAAGGCCAAATGTTGGGCCAAATCGATTGATCAGTTCGAGAGCCATCCTGCTCCCCAGCTACTAAATATGGTGCCATTGGGGGTTTTTAAAATTTTCGGCTATTCTCTCGGCCTTGCCCCCGAAAAAAATCAGAGTGGTTCGATAGGAGGTCTTAAAGTGAACTGATCCGAAATTTTGTGTGGAAGGTACCCAAAGGAGTGGACAAATATAGTCTATATTCGAACCTGATCTATATCTGGTAGATATATTAGGATGTGTAAAGTATGGACCAAATCGGTTAATTCCTTCAAGGCTTATCGTGCGCACTAGTTTTCCGAACATTTTCGAACTTAAACTAAGTTTGGACAAAATATTGCGAAGACCAAATTTTGGACGGAATCGGCAGATCCATTCGAGGGTTATCTTGAGCTCCAACCACTACACACGGTGTCATAGGGGTTTTTTGCACCTTTCAGGATATTTGCTTAGGAAGTATGGACTTGCCCCAGATGAAACTTGTACCTTCGCACAGTGGTTCAGAATCGCTTTTTTCCTGGTCAAATTTCTGTAACTTTTGAACGGATAGAGATATTTTATAATTCTTTTTTTGTTAGACAGATAACACAATCAGCTTTCGGATGAGTTATAAGCGGTCAAATTCGGTCGGGTAGTTGCAGATAAACTCAAGGTCAAAATTAAACTATCAGTGTTTTTGTGTTTTTATATCTTTCTATATATTAAAAAATGGTCAAACGCCAATAAATAAACTATAAAAATACCAAAAAACAAAAAAAAAATTCGAAAAACAAATTTTAAAAATTTTTTTCACAAATTTAAAAAAAAAACAAGTAAGAAAAGTCTATAGTCGGACGGAGCCGACCATGGGATATCCTATACCACTATCCCTGGACAATCGCTTTCCCGGGAACTTTTGGAACTGAGGATTTTTTGAAAGTGCAGACCCAAACGACAAGAAACCCTAGTTGGGTTTTGTTGTGTCAGATCCAGCTCGGATTTTATGGCCCCATCTAAACATGGTTAAATATTGAGTTTTTAAAGAAATACGGGGCTATATCTCTGAAACCAATGGGAATCTTCTTCTGACCTCTGAAGCAAATTTGTAGATAAGGACAAGAATAAAATATTTGGAGAAATAATGAACTCGAAAAACTACATTTATTGCCTCAAATTTCAAAATATATGCAAAAATTCCACAATTTTTATACATTTCGCACCGTATCTCCAAACCCGTTTTTCTGAATACTTTCTTTTGGTAAAATATACCCTGGAATGTAATACACAACTCTTCAGAACATGTCATTGTTGTAAAATGCCTCTATGCCGTTGTTTTCTGTAAATTTTTCAACGACGAAATAATGTAGTGAAATCCGAAATGCGAGAATAAACTGTTGGTGTAAACAGTGTTTGAAATACGTGTTGTAAAAGATATGATGCAAAATACCACTGAAACAACATGAAGTAAGCATTTTAGAGTTTCAGAATGTTCTAAAAAAAATGGTTGAGAACTTCATTTGGAAGATTTTTGCAAAAGATTACTTGCTTCAACTCCCAATAGTTCAGCCGATACTGACGAGAATTTCAGCAATTATGTAAAATGTTCTATATTTTATAGATGTTGATGCCCTAGGTGGAGTTTTTCTTATGTGGTTTTTTCAAAAGATAAGTTCTACTAGTTTAGGGCTACAATACTACTAAAGACAGCAAGGACAAATTCCTATTCGTTTCTGAGATAAAGGAATGATAAATGCAAATAAGTGTAGATTTAGCCCGGTTTAGATGAGGCCATAAAATCCGAACTGGATCTGACAGGACAAAACCCTACTAGGGTTTTTGCAGTCTAAATATGTACTTTCAAAAAATAGATAGTAAAAGTTGTTTTCATTTTCAGTGTTGCATACGCTACGTTATTGAAATTTTTACCAATTTCACACAAAAGTTTCAGTCCATTTAACGCGCTAAGTAATATCTGTTCTTCACGTTGATTTGTACGCTTCTTCTTCATCATAAACTCAAACTTTGTTTAAAATTTTGCGGGTTATTATTTTGACCTACAGAGCCGCTACAAAATTGGTTAAAATTTTGTTTTTGGTCCTTTTCATTCCCTGAACATTTCACGATCATCAGCAAAAACTAATCATTTCTATTCTGGCCCGAACCCATCCTCCTTAAAAAACTCTTTACAATCGGTCCATAATTGCGGCCTTAAGCTTGTTTAAAATTTTTAATGGACGGACACACATCGCTAAATCGCTTTATGTCGTCGAGATATGAATTTTGGCATACCAAATAAGGGGTCTAGGACGAATATTTCGCGGTGTTACATAAACTTTTGGAGAGACAATATGTAGCATGGGATAAAAATGTGGTTCTTTACACAGAACCCATTATACATATATTAGGCAGTAGGCCCGTTATCTAGCAAACACTTTATTGCAATTTACATCAGAGGAAAGGTCAGTAGTTTTTTCCCATATGTAGGCTACTTTGCGAAATATGTGTATATGTCCTAAAGGAATTAAAGTACCGACCAAAAATAAATTTTTTATATTTTTCATACAAAAGTAATGGTCATTTCACCCGCTAAAGAATATCAGATCATCATTCAAAATTGTCGGCATCTTTTTCGACCTATACTCTTACCCGGTGCAAAATTTCGTGTCTATTGATGTATATTATTATGACACTACAAACAAATAATGGAATATATTAGGCTGTAACTCTGTTATCTGATCATGCACACCAACATAATTGGCATCAATTGAAAGGTCAAGCGTTCCACTTTCAAGTATATCTCACTTGTCCGGAATGTCACTTCCATGAATTAAAAATTTTCACAATTTTCACACAAAAGTTTCGGTCCATTTAACCCTCTTAATATCATCCGATCGCCATCTCAAATTGCAAGCTTCTCCTTTGTGATATACTCTTACCTTTTTTAAAATTACGCGTTGATCGGACTATTATTGAGACCTACAGAGACGCTAGAAAATTGGATACATATTATGTTTTTGGTCCAATTCACCCGCTAAATATTTCACGATCATCACCAATAAGAATAGGGATCTATTCTGATCTGAACCCGACCTCCATACAAAATTTCATGACGATCGGTCCATAATTGCGGCCAGTGTTTACAATTTATAATGGACAGACGGACGGATGGACGGACACACATCTCAAAATCGCTTTATCTCGTCGAGATATGCAGATTGGTATACCACATTGGGGGTCTCCGACGAATATTTCGCGGTGCTACATGAATTTTTTTCCAAAACAAACTTATAATACCCTTTTCCACATGTGGTATAGGGTATAATTATGAAGTATTTTAATTTGTTCAAAAATTAAAAAATACTCCTTGGGTTTTCATAAAACTTATATAACTAGTATAAAAGCTCATATACTCAAAAAAATGTCAATTTGTGTAAAAAACCTGTAGTTTATATTGGAAACGGTATGGAAAAAACACACTTTTTTACCCTTGTAATTTCAATAAATTTAAAAAAGTGTTAAACTGACGGAACGGGTCGGTCACAAAAGTACATATGGACTGAAAGAGGAGACTATCGGGCATCCTCCTGTGAAAACAGAACATTGTTCCATGTTGTTGCACAAAAGTTCTTGTCCACTAAATTTGCAATTTCATAAAAATTTTAACCTGAGGAAATGAATGAATACATGTTGTTACAACAAAATATTCCGAAGATAATCGAACTTTTGTCGGGGAGGTATCGGAAGGAGTCGACCGATATAACCCATCTTCGAACATAAACTAATTTGGGGCAAAATATTGCGAAAGCCACATTTTGGACCAAATCGGTTGATCCGTTCGAGACTTACTTTCTTAGACTACTTTCTTAAAATTAAAACCTCTCAACAATAACCCTTTAACTAAAAGGAATTGTTAAGCATTTGCTTTCAAACTTATTTACAACTCCTGCTAAACGACTGCCTAGCCGAGCCTTGGATGGCATTGAGTGAATGTAGAAATTACACCACTTGTCGTAGGCTTAGGTTGTCTAACTGCTCTTGTTATGAATGTAATTATTGTAAAGTGTCTCTATTGTATTTGTCCACATGTGTGATTCTCAGACTCTGGTGCTACCGGAAGCTTTAAAAGGATATCCGTCGGTCTTTTGAAATTGTTCGATTATTTAGATTGTCATTCCTCTTTTCTTTACAATAGCTGTGGCTGTTCCCTTTGCAGTTCATTCACTCGATTGTGGCGGAGAGTCGAATAATATACTCGTACATATGTACATGTAGATGAACATATTGGAATATATGTATTTACATACCTGTGTAATGTAGTATATTATGGAAAATATTAAAAAGGGTGTTTGGGAAAAATGTTTATATGTTTGGAAGAAAATATGATTTCTATAATAATATGTAGGAGGGACGTACGTAGGATTTAATTTTGGGGAGGGCCAAACTTGACCAAAAATCATAAAATTTTAAAATGTTGTGTAGTCTTACGCGAAGCTATTTTAGTGGTTGATTTTATATGAAATGTTGATTTTAAATGAAATATTGACACCAAATTCTTGATCTCAACAAAAAACAAAAAAAAAAAAAAATTGCGAGCACGATTTTTGGTATAGAGTAAAAAATTTTGGTTTCAAATCCGTTCGCGCTCACAAAATATTTAAAAATGTCTTATTTAGTTTTATAAGAAAATTGATATTTAGAAATTGTGAAAATTATATTTAGTTAAAAAAAAACTTATTGTTAAAATATTATTCCAAATATATTTTTTGGGTCAATTGGAAAAATTAGAATTTAGAAAATATTAGGGAGTTCTCCAAATATTTCGCTAAAATCTACTACAATAATTAATGCATACTGATAAAACTTCGTTAAGAAATGTGGTTTAACATCACGAAAGCAAAGTTGCTTACTGTGATAACTTATAAGAACAGGGAATTTAGAGTAATATTGAAATTACAATCATTCAAAAAAAGGTGAAAATTAAAAAAGCCTGTTATTCGCGAATTAGTTAAAATCAGTTGATGCGTATCCGCTATTGGATACAGCGAACCTATCTCTTTCAATATTTATGCATATTTCGATGTTTCACTCAGCGGTTACAGTGTGCCGTCAGTTGCATCACACAATGCAAAAAAACTTAAAATGGGTAAAAGTCGCGCAATGTGCAAACGATTGTGATGCGCATCCGATTGTAATAGTAAATATCAAAAATACGTAAATATACACCTAGTTCAAATAGATTCTTCAGAACCGCGGATGTGCCTCCACATTCTATTTTTTGTAAAAGACCCATATTACACGCGTATCTCTGTAATTTATGACATGCTTTTTCGCAAATATTAGAATCGCGAACAAAGGTTTCCATATATGTAAACAATTTCAAAGAAAATCGCAGCTTAGTACGCGTATTTGTCAAAATATATTTTTTAAGATTTTCCTATTTTCAAGGTTTCTATATCCAACGTTTTTGTGGATGGATTCGAACGCGGAAGGGCTCGCATAAAAAACTAAATTCACGCGGGGTTCAAAGGGAATTGAATTACACTTGTAAATTTCACACTAAAAAATACGTTTTTAAGAAAATTTACGCATTTCGTTTTTCAAAATAGTCAGGCTTAATCCCATAGTCGTTGTCTTAATATTTTATTAAAACAACTTTAATTTATTAGTGGGAAAAAATTGGCGATGTTTACCAAGGGGTAAGGCAGGGAATACTATAGTTTCAGATCTCGCCACAGATCTTCATCAGTTCCCTTATTTCTTGTTTTTCAACAAGAAACTTTTTATACCCAAGTGTAAATTTTTTTCTCACTAATAAATTAAAGTTGTTTTAATAAAATATGAATACAACGCCAATTTTTTTCCACTAATAAATTGAAGTTGTTTTAATAAAATATTAAAACAACGACTATGGAATTAACCCTGACTATTTTGAAAAACAAAATAGAAGTCGTCATCCCAAACAAAAAAACGCCAACCCTCCTAATTGTGAGACCGGGCACCGTCAAAATGTTGTTTATTGCTGTAGTATGCAATACCAACAAATTAGTTATGTGCTTTTTCGTCGAGAATCGACGAACGCATAGCAGTGGGAAAAAAATTTGGTTTTGTTTGCAAGTGAAGTTACTAGAGTTTAGGTAGTGCCCAAGAAATTCTCGATCAGAGTGTTTCTTTGCGCACGTATCTATTTGAGCTAGCAATTGACACTTGGGTATAAAAAGTTTCTTGTTGAAAAACAAGAAATAGGGGAACTGATGAAGATCTGTGGCGAGATCTGAAACTATAGTATTCCCTGCCATACCCCTTGGTAAACATCGCCAATTTTTCCCACTAATAAATTAAAGTTGTTTTAATAAAATATTAAAACAACGACTATGGGATTAAGCCTGACTATTTTGAAAAACAAAATAGAAGTCGTCATCCCAAACAAAAAAACGCCAACCCTCCTAATTGTGAGACCGGGCACCGTCAAAATGTTGTTTAGTGCTGTAGTATGCAATACCAACAAATTAGTTATGTGCTTTTTCGTCGAGAATCGACGAACGCATAGCAGTGGGAAAAAAATTTGGTTTTGTTTGCAAGTGAAGTTGCTAGAGTTTAGGTAGTGCCAAAGAAATTCTCGATCAGAGTGTTTCTTTGCGCACGTATCTATTTGAACTAGCAATTGACACTTGGGTATAAAAAGTTTCTTGTTGAAAAACAAGAAATAAGGGAACTGATGAAGATCTATGGCGAGATCTGAAACTATAGTATTCCCTGCCTTACCCCTTGGTAGACATCGCCAATTTTTTCCCACTAATAAATTAAAGTTGTTTTAATAAAATATTAAAACAACGACTATGGGATTAAGCCTGACTATTTTGAAAAACAAAATAGAAGTCGTCATCCCAAACAAAAAACGCCAAACCTCCTAAAATTTACCCATCTAATTTTGTCCTATAGACTCCAATTGCTAGTATGCTGAACGGAGCACGCTCATGAGATATACATTAAACGACGTAAAATCATGAGCTCCGGATTATAAAAAAAATTAAAAAACCCCGAAATTCCTGCTTCAGAATGTCAGCATCAATTTTACGTGGATACAGTGGATACATCGAAAAATCATACACAAGTGACATGTTGCCCATGGAGTATTCTTTGAGTAAG
This sequence comes from Musca autumnalis, assembly GCF_047663935.1. Lineage (NCBI taxonomy): Eukaryota > Metazoa > Arthropoda > Insecta > Diptera > Muscidae > Musca > Musca autumnalis. The sequence goes on from NW_027412088.1 coordinate 64,443,367, forward strand.
GTTAAGCCAGAAATCGGGAGGGAGCATAAGAAACTTGCTGGCTTCAACAAATTTTTATCTACTTTTCTATATTGATGCCAATACAGCTCTCCCGTAAATTAATTTTAATGGTAGACATTATGAGATCCCTCCTAAAACACTTCATTTTAAGGAATTTCAGTCAAACTATATAGAAAATGACCACGACACGACACCACGACATATTCGTAGTAGATCCCCCATTTGGTATACCAAAATTAATATCACGACGAAATAAAGCGATTGTGAGATGTGTGTCCGGCCGTTCGTCCATTAAAAATTTTAATTACCCTGCAGGCCGCAATTATGGACCAATCGTACCGAAATTTTGTATGGAGGTCGGGTTCCTAGCAGAAAAGAAACGGTCAGCTTGTTAAGGTGATTGTGAAGTATTTAGGGGTGAAATGGGCCAAAAACAAAATTTTTATCCGATTTTGTAACTGCTCTGTAGGTAGCAATATTTGTCCGATCAGCGCAAAAATTTGAATAAGTATTTGGGTTATGACAGAGAAGAAGCTTGCAATTTGATATGACGACCAGATAGTATTTGTCGGGTGAAATGGACCGAAGCTTTTGTTTGAAAATTGGTAATATTTTATTCCTGGTAGACACATTCCGCCCACATGTGTTATTTTTGAAAGACGATCCCTTGACCTTTAAATTGTTACAAATTATTTTGATGTACGTGGTCAGATAAAAGAGGAACAACCTTATACTGCAGGGACCCCATAATTACACCCTACACCTATGTGGAAAGTGTATTATAAGTTTGTTTTGGTAAAAATTCATGTAACATCGCGAAATATTCGTCGGAGACCCCCAATGTGGTATACCAATCTTCATATCTCGGCGAGATAAAGCGATTTTGAGATGTGTGTCCGTCCGTCCGTGTGTCCGTCTGTCCATTATAAATTGTAATCAAACTCCAGGCCACAATTATGAACCGATCGTCACCAAATTTTGTATGGAGGTCGGGTTCAGATCAGAATAGATCCCTATTCTTATTGGTGATGATCGTGAAATATTTAGCGGGTGAAATGGACCAAAAACATAATATTTATCCAATTTTCTAGCGACTCTGTAGGTCTCAATAATAGTCCGATCAACGCGTAATTTTAAATAAGGTAAGAGTATATCACAAAGGAGAAGCTTGCAATTTGAGATGGCGATCGGATAATATTTAGAGGGTTAAATGGACCACAACTTTTGTGTGGAAATTGTAAAAAATTTTAATATACAACTTATATCTCTTTTCCTGGAAGAGACATATACTTGGAAGAGGAATGCTTGACCTTTCTATTGATTTCAATTGTGTTGGTGTATATGATAAGGTAAAAGAGTTACAGCTTAATATACCCAGTTATTTGTTTGTAGTGTTACCATAATCACGCTAGAGTTCGCAATTATAGTTCAATAATCACGAAATTTTGCACGAGGTAAAAGTTTAGGTAGGAGAAGATGCTTACAATTATCGAAGATGATCTGATTTATATTTAGCGGGTGAAATGGACCATTACTTTTGTATGAAAAATAAATAAAAAAACATTTTTGGTCTATATCTTATTTCCTGGAGGGCATATACCGGCAAAGTAGACTACATATGGAAATAGATCTACTGATCTTCTCCCTGATGCAAATTGCAATAACGTGTCTGCTAGATAATGGGCCTACTTTTAATATATAATGGGTTTTGTGTAGAGACCTACATTTGCCCATTTCTAGTTTTTTCATTATTGCAAATTACATAGTGGCCTAACGTTTTAATTGTCCAATTCGATTTTTATACATACATTGCAGCATAGGTCGCTTTGCCACCTTTTTTCCAAACGATTCCCCAGCCAGGCAAAATCAAATTATCTATGGTGGCAAAATATCCTTCAGTAAGGTTTGCGACATTTTCAGTCATGTAAAATTTCTCTACAAGTGGTGTCTTAGGACACGCCGTTCGGAATGGAGATAAGCTGTGGGTCCAATAGCATTGAGCGAATATGAATCGGGGTACACTCACTCATTGAGCTTGGTGTGATACGGTACCAGAATCCACAAATTTACTTCTTACAATAAGTATATTTTTTCCATAAAGAAATTTTGATATGTGGAAAGCTAATTCCCAGGGTTAAATGTGTAGGGTATCACATGGTCGGCCACGTCCTACTATAGCCTTTTCTTACTTGCTTTAATATTGTATTGTGTAACCATAATCACACAAGAGGTCGCATTTATAGTTCAATACTGAAATTTTTGCACGAGTAAGAGTTTTTGTCAAGGAAGATGTTAATACGTTTGGATCATGATCGGATAGTGTTAAGTTGGTAAAATTTACCATAATATTTGTGCAAGAAATTTCCAAATTCAGTCTTTAGTCCATTTTGGAACTACATTCACCTTACAAGCTACAAAATGTGGCAATAGTAAAATTTTCAATCGTAAATATTAAAGTTTTCATATTCCCAGTTTTTTTTAATTGACGCAAATTACAATGATCTACGGGGTCTTGATGTTTCTCTGGTACACTTGGCCAACAATAACGCAATGCCTCGAAATATTGGTCGTTCTTTCATTGGTCCAGACAACCAAAAGCTATTTCTAAGGTATTATCATATTTTGTCAATGCAAATTTTAATTTGTTGAGCAAACATGTCCTTAACAAAATAAGCAAAAATGTCTTATGTTTCCAGTGATGACGGTGTATGCATGTGCTATATCTCTGGTACGTTATCGTGTATATCAACTTATGTACATATATCATGTTCTCGTAAAAAAGGAATTACATTTAAGGAAAATTTTAATGTTAGAAATACTTAGCTATTTAGTATTTCTTACAAAAAAAAAAAATAAATAATTTTAACGTGGCCCAGTTTCCTTATTGTAAAGCCGTAAAGCTTGTTACCCTCCTCCTGCTACATAATTTTGGTTTGGTTATTAAATCCCCTGCAGGGAGAATTGTGCTTTAAACATTTGTTTGCAGTGCAATGACCACCATTTTTCCCTTCGCTATTTCCATTTTCCGTTTTATTTATTTTTTAAGGCACAAAAGCCCTGCGGAATAATAATGAATGCACGAAATTTATGAAAGGAAAAAAGAAAAATTAAACATCAATTTTACCAAAACTATGTTAATCTCAAACCAATAAGCTTTTGTGGTTAGAGATGCTATACACTTGAATGAAAAGACTGAATTAATTGAAAACGAAATGTTTACCAAATTAAAATTATTACAACTATGTGCAATAAAACAATTTGGTGCATTTTCACATTGCAGCATGTATCTAAACCAGTGTCGCCCACGTAGCCCACCATCAAACTGAAGCAAGTGTTATGTATAGGTGAAAAAAACAACAACCACATGATATTACCAGTTGTGTTTTACTCACGTACACTGTGAATGAGGGAGAATGGCAAAAGCAAAACAACTCAGTGGGCGCCCGCAGTATACAAATGAGCGACCCTGATCTAAACCGATTGATGAATAACCATCGTTTCAATGTCCCTTGAAAATTGGTATACAGTCCAGTCTAAATAAATATTTAAATAGTAAAAATTCCCACAACGCTGAATTTTGGTGGAGAGCTAGGGTTTGCCATTGGAAGCAACGTTCTAAGTCCCCATCGATACTATGTGTGCAAAAATATTATTCGTGGTCAAAGGTCAGATTTTAAGGTTTTTATGTTTTTGGATTTTTTTTTGAAAACCGGTCGAAATACAAATGTACTTTTACTTTCTACTTTTACATTGGGGTTATACTAAATAGTATATCTATTCCGATATTATACCCCTAGCGAAGACTAAATACCAAATTTAAGCCGTTTTCGTGTAACAATGTGACAAAAACCTTGCAAATATGGAAAATCGGGAGGTATCGCTCTATGGGGGAATCAGAATGTTATGCTGATCAAGAATATGCCTATTAATGTACTTTTCAAGTTCTCCGACGAATATTTCGTCGTTACAAATGGAATGACAAATATAATTATACACCCCATCATGCGGAAACGTCTTCACTTTGAAAACTATTATACAAAGAATTGTTAGTAAACGTCCACTCTAAATGCAAATGACTTTTCAAATCCCATATGGATTTTGTGGCCTCATTTCCACCTGCTTTTGGTCTGTGCTTTCATAGAATTGTCAGTAAAAATTGTTTGCATGATTACCTAAAACATGTTGCACAGCCTAACGGTACCGCACGATTTTGGTATTTTGTAAGATTTAGCCATATTTTGAAAGTAATTTTTACAAAATTATTATTAGATTTGATCAAATCTTTGCACATCTTAAAATTCATTTCGAATGTACGTCAACCTGCCAGGACATAGGACAATAGGGAATTTTTGAATTTTTTAAAGAAAATGATCTTGTTTTTAGCAATATTATATTTATCGGGGGCAACTGCTTCCTGAAAATAATACTATAGCTCTAAATCATACGGCAACCAAACCAAGTAAAATGCCTGATTCGCGGTCATCAGCCATTTTAGGTGGAGAGACTGATTGCCAAACAAAAAAACAAGATCCAATTTCAAAATGAACTATGCTGGCCGATTCCTTCAGATACTGCCCAATAGTTCAACACGATACTGATACTTTTTTAATTGTTACTTGATAAATTCTTATTGTTATTGTTTTTGTACACTCATATGCATAGAGCCGACTATGTCTATTTATTAGTGGGACAAATTGGTGATGTTTACCAAGGGGTAAGGCAGGGAAGGCTATAGTTTCGGATCTCGCCACATATACTCATCAGTTTTCTTGTTTCTTGTTTTAAGCAAATTAGTTATGTGTTTTTCGTTGAGACTCAACAAACGCATAGCAGCGGGAAGGATTTGGTTTTGTTTGCAAGTGCAGTTGCTCGAGTTTAGGTAGTGCCAAAGAAATTCTCGATCTGAGTGTTTCTTTGGACACGTATCGGTTTGAGCTAGAACAAGGAACTGATGAGGATATGTGGCGAGATCCGAAACTATAGTCTTCCCTGCCTTAACCCTTGGTAAACATCGCACAATTTTCCCACTAATAAATTAAAGTTCTTTTAATAACATATTAAAACAACGACTATGGGATTAAGCCTTACTATTTTGAAAATAGAAAATAGCAAAATAGAAGTCGTCATCCCAAATAAAAAAACCAACCTTCCTAACTTAAAATTAAATTGTATTTAGATTTTTATTTTTTGTTTAAACACAAGATTCCCCTTGGCATAGAATCCAGATATTTTGTATTGAATTTGAATTAAATTGTTATATTTAACTTGAATATCTTTGTGTCTGAGAAGCCATATACGGGTGTGTCCAATGTTCTCTACAAACATATTCGTTTAAATTCATGAAATGTTGTTAAATGCCAATGGCAATATAAATGCAATAAAAATTACTGCTTTAAATACAGTATTATTTTTCCAACCGTAATATCTAGATAATTCAATATGAATGTCATGGCTGGTATTTTATTGAAAATATTTGTTTTTTTTTTCTACGGCTACAACAGTAGCCCAATAATAACAAGGGCAAAATATGTTAAAGCACTCTGATTTAGTCTATACAAATTTTGAGATATAATTTCAACAAAGATATTCACTGAAATGAAAAAATCGCACACACAAACAGAGTAAAGGTCATAGAAATGGAATTATGTAAATTTTTAGTACAACGAGAGCTGCCCATACATGCAACGTAATGTCGTATGTGTGAAGGCATTTATTCTGATTGCTATACATTTATTGGAATTTTTGCAGATCTCTATAAATACGACTCACTCAATTTCATATAGTCAGAAAAATGCATTGTCTTCTATTGTGTAAAAATTACATTCCTTTTGGTACAGATATGTTTATTTTGAATGTAAACAAAAGATTTTGTAATCATGGAATTTCAATTTTACTATCAAAAGGATACATCGAATGGGTAGACAATTGGATAGTTTAAGTACACATTATTTGCATTTTTCAAATACGAATTTTGTTATTATACATAAGTTTTTTACCAAGCATCGAATGAACGAATTTATGTATATATTGTACAGCCAGAATCGTTACAGAAATTTTTGCTTTGCCAATACCAGGGCATCGGAGTCGAGGTAAAAATTGGCCGACTCCGACTCCAGGCCACTTTTTTTCACGACTCCGACTCCGACTCCGGAGTCGACTCCGAGAATGACAAAAATTGCAGTAAAAGGATTGCTTAATATGGGATCCCTATCGATCTGTTAAAGGTCTATTTATATGTAAATGTTTTTACTATGGTAGTTTCTTTGAAATTTTTTGTATATTTTACTCATAAAACATCAAGTTTTGACCGAGATGTATTTCTGACTACATCCCTGCCTTAAACCTATAAATGGATTGGAAACAGAAAAGAAATTTGCTTTTTTATTGTTGATGTATTTATTGTTAAAAATGGTATTCTATGTACGTTTTTATTTTAAGGAACATGGTCAGGAAAATAAACATAAAGAAATTCATTTTATATAATAATACCAGCTAAGAATACATAACAAAAGTATTATTTTATTTTAATTTTATATATTATTAATACTTTTAGTTATTAGTATGTAATGACTTTACCTCTCTGAAATCGATCAAAGTGTATATGAGGAAATATCAAAATTTTTAGTTTTCCATAAAAAAAATAAAAAAAATTTTAAGCTACTTGAAAGATTTTTGGTGCATGGATTGAAAAAAAACTCCCATTCTCAAATCTGTTCGAGATAGTAATTTTGGTTATTGCGCGCAAAAGTTATGGCGGTTTCAATTCTGATTATAAAAAAAAATATTATAAAAATGCTATTCATTATATTGAGAAGCAGTGTAAGTTTATGGCTTCCTACATACTATATGTTTACTGAGGTCCCATAACTTTAGTGAAAAAGTTGTAAATTTTCGCTGAAATTAAGAAAGATTTAAAAAAATTGCTTGCTTGCAATTTGTATTAATAAAAATTTAGCTGTTTATGCATCGGAAAAATATTTAAATATGTACGTAATCTAAACATCGCGACGATTCAAATGAAACCAAAAATGTAGAAATCCGTTTAGCGGTTTGCATATTATAGCAAAACCAAACAAAATATATATTGAGGGAAGTTATAAAATTTTTGTAAGAGAAAATATTTTTCAAATTTATTTTGTGACTTAGTTGAAAAAATGTAATAAAATAGGTTCCAATTCAGTTGAATTTCACGCAAAAAATCATTTTTTTTATTCTAATCACTTCTCGTGTACACGCTAACATCTTGCGGAAGATATGGGTAACGTTCAAATAAATGTTGGGTTCCTTTGAATGGGGTATAATCTTCAAATAAAACTGTATCGGGTAATGTTCATTTTAAAATGCGTGTAAATCGCGAAATCCTCAAAATCACTTGATGCGGTTTATCAATACGGCGAATTCTTCTCTTTTCATATGTACACATTTGCCAGGATTTACTTTGGCCGCTAAGATGTAGCATCGTCTGCAGTTTAGTGTGCAACAACCTGTATAACGCTTATAATTTGCACAAAGTGCATACACTTTTTATGCGCATCCGATTTCACTATCAACTGTGGAAATATACATCGATTTACTCCTATTTCAATCAAATCCATCAAGAACCGTGGATGTAGCATCACACACTATTTTTGGGATAAATCGGATATAGCTCCCATGCCACTAAATTTTTTAAACCGCTGTTTTCGCAAAACCGTGAGTGATGTGTGAGTTTCTTCATTGACAAGGAAACGATCCACAGAAAACGCGATTAAATCCGCGATATTTTCAAAAACATTTTTGGCATATTTTTCGGTTTTTACAGTTGCTGTTTTCGCCGTTCTAGTAGATGGATGTTTACGATCTGTGATTTATATGATCCGGATCGCCGAAAAACTAAAATAACGCGGGGTACCAGCACACTCAAAAGGATATTGTAAATACTGTACCCAAAAAATATGTTTTTTACAAAAAATATCGCACTAAATGTTGGCCTTTGGCAGTAGATTACTCTGCTGCTGTGTGGGCTACATAGCCAATATACATATCAAATTATGCGTAATTGTGAGTACTTTAAGCCTATTAATTGTCTTTTGAAATACTCGAATGCGCGTTCCAGTTAAATTAAAAATACGAAAAACACCTAAAATCCGGCTTCAAAATGTCAGGATCCATAAAATGTGGAAGCAGTGGAAATTTCGAAAAGTGATACATTAGAAGGGTAATCTTCATTTTGTATTCTTCTACTTTTACTTTGGACATATGTCCGTCATTTGAAGGGTTTAATCAGCAATCGAATAGTAACGTAAAAAACCTCGTTAGCTTCAACGTTTTTTCCTATTTTTATTCATTTACGCGGTTATAACTTCCACGCAAATTAAATTATCTTGCCAAATTTTTGAGCTTTGTTCAAAAATTATAATAGTGCAAACCTTGGCTTCATGGAAACTAAATTTTTTTGATATTCACTCACATACCCTCTTTAGCCTAAAGGCTGAGGGTATAAAAAGGTCAATTTTGCCCAACATTTTCTTCTGTCTCAAGATATATCATCGCGATTGTATTAAATTTTTTTTTTTAATTATCTCAAAAGTAGGAATTGCTTTCGGAGTCGGAGTCGAGTTTTTTTTCACGACTCCAACTCCAGCAAAATTTGCTAGACTCCGACTCCGACTCCGAAACCCTGGCCAATACATCGCGTAACACCTTGAATTTTCGGTATGCTGACTTTCAATATGGTGACCCAAAAAAAAAAAAATATTTTTTTGGGTTTCCTACCCCCTAATTTTTTCCATTTGATACAAAAACCTTATAAATGAAATGTTATGGCGGTCGGTTAACGTTATCCGTGCCAACTTCACGATCTTTGTTTCCATTGTAATTTGTATGGGGCCAAAGGCGCATTTTCATCAAAATTCGCTAAATGGCACAATTATGGTCCGATCGGTGAAAAAACTTTACCAGTTCCTTATTGAGGCCAAAAAACGATTTCTACAATAAAATGTTGAAAATCGGATCAGATCCAATATGCATATGTCCAACAATTTCCTAATTGAAATTAGTGGAATGGTGAAGCTGGCTAGCTATTGCAAATTAGCAATTATATAACTATATGTAAGTAAGTTTTGCAGAATTGTTGCACCATATCAAGCACATGTAAATAATTAATTTTTATCGTTTATACTAAATATTGCAGTTTAGTTCTTTCATATGTCAAATAGTTCACGAATGAAACTAACATTAAAATATAAACATGCTCTACAAATATCGCATAATTTAAATCAAACAATATTGAACAAACTCATTAGCGATGTCTGTCATAATAACAGATAATTGTAATTGTGTAACACTAGTTCCTACCATCAATCAATTTCCATAAAGGATTTGAAAATAAATCCAAATAATAACAAGTGAGCAAAGGCTATAGTCGGGACGGGGCCGACCATGTGATACCCTACACCACTAAACATTTCTTTTAAGGAAAATAATCCGACTACCACCAAAAATAATATGCCTCTTTCTCTCTGGGACCCCCATAAGCAACTAAAATTTCGTGGCCATCCTGTATATTGATTGCAAAAAATGGAAGAATTAGATGCATGCACCTTCGCCAACCTGCTTTACACCAATGTAAAGGTAATATTTTCTTCTTCCATTGACAGGCCTTGCCGTTGGAATACCCCTACTAGAAGCCGATATATTCACAAAGAATAAAACTTTGAATTTGTCTCCAAATGAGTTTTTCCCCATTCCGACCCCTAAATATTATCCGACTATCACCAAAATCAATAGGCTTCTTCCTCTGTGGCGTCCCCATCTACCCCCAAAAATTTCGTCACTATCCGATCAAAATTCCACTTGTAGCGTGATTACAAAAAATGGAAAAATTGGGTATATTACTGAATTTTGCAATATCTCGGTTTGCTCACTTACGCCAACATACTTTGCATTCATATAAACGAGATATTTCCTTCTTCCATTGACGGATATTCCTTTTGGAATACTCCAACCAGAAGCGGAGATATTCGCATAAGAAAAAACGTCGACTTTTCTCCATATAAGCTTTTCGCTTATTCCGACTCCTGAATATTATCCGACAATCATTAAAATCAGTAAGCTTCTTCCTCTGTGGGACCGCCATTAACCCCCAAAAATTCGTGACGATCCGATCAAAATTGCGACCTGTAGCGTGATTACAATAAAATCGGAAAATTGGATGCATTATCGACTATTGTCATATCTCTGCTATTTGACCACCTACGACAACCTTACATCGTTGTAAAGGTGATATTTTCTACTTTCCTTGCCAGGTTTTGCTTTTGATATACCTCTTAAAGAAACAGAGATATTGGCTTTGAAATAAAATGTCGACTTTTCTCCAAATAAGTGTTTGCCCATTCCGACCCCTAAATATTATCCGACCATCGCCAAAATCAATAGGCTTCTTCATCTGTGAGACCCCCATTAACCCTCAAATTTTTGTGACGATCCGATCGAAATTGCGACCTGTAGCGTGATTTCCAAAAAAATAGAAAAATGGGATATATTAGCGACTATTGCGATATCTCCGTTATTTGGTTACCTACGCCGACCTAGTTTGCATCATTGTAAAGACGGGATCTTCTACTTTCATAGACAGACTTTGCTTTTGGAAAGTTTTCAACCAAATCTGTGATATTTGTCAAAATAATTAAAATCGCAAAAATGAAAATTGGGGTTCTATTTGCTAGTATTGTGATATCTTCGTTATTTGATCACCTACGAGCACCAACTCTACATCATTAAAAAGGTTATATTTTGTACTTTCATTGTCAGGTTTTGCTTTTGGTAAACCCTATATAGAAGCTGAGATATTCGCTTTGGAAAAAAACGTTGTTATTTTATCCACCTAAGTTTTTTGCCCTTTCCGACCCCTAAATATTATCCGACCATCACCAAAATCAATAGGCTTCTTCCCCTCCGGGACCCCCATCAACATCCAAAATTTTGTGACGATCCGATCAAAATTGCGACCTGTAGCGTGATTACAAGGTTTAGATGGACAGACGGACAGACGGACGGACGGACGGACTGACGGACGGACACACATAGCCAGATCGACTCAGCTCGTCGAGACATTCATTTTGGTATATATAAGTATGGGTCTAGGACCATTATTTCGATGCGTTACAAACTTTTTGGCCAAAACCAACTTATAATACCCTCCCCACATAGTGGTGTAGGGTATAAATATTATGGTAATACGCATCGAAATGCATACAAATGAATATTTATGTACAGGACTAATTGAAAATCAATGTTTATTATTTATGTAAATCATATTCATATGGGTGTTCATACTAATACATACATATTGTTAGAACCTACATCTAATTGTCTGTGATGTGTTTCTGCAAATTTTCTGATTACGAACCTAATCTCCGTTTTAATACAGATGTAGAATGTTAGCGTATAAAAGAATCCCATCCGACAAGTTTATTAATATCAAATAAGAAGTTTCGCTAATTTTGTTACGTATTCGTTTTGTGGTACTTATAAGGCACACAAATGGTTTTCATACGTCACCATGTCTCCTCTATATGTATTTCGTAGCAACATCTAAACGGAACAATTTAAGGTCCGACAAAATAACACCGTCAGCCACATATTGCACAAAATTATTTCCATTAATAATGTATTTAAAAGGATTCAAAAAATTGTGTACTTTTATACTTTATTATTGGAAACTTAGTTATTGTAAGGACAAAGAGTCAGTAGTTTAAATATTTATTAGCCATTCACAAATTTGTAAATACAACTTGACTTAACGAACCCAATCAAGAATATCCTTTATGCAAAGGTTTTCAGGGAATCCATTTCAACTGAATATTTGACATTTCCAGACCTTTTTACGTTAAATGTTGTATGAATTTGTGTCAATCACTACTGACACCGACAAATTTAACATTATGTTATCTGCTTCGCATCGATTGACAAACTTTTCGTAATACAGAGCAATTTATTTAATAATTTCGTAATTGCTTTGTCATCGACAATTTTCTTTTGCTCTTTCCAAATGACAAGCCATTAGGTTGAGGTAATGAATTAATTATGTGAAAACTTTTGTTCAAATCTTTTCTGAAGAAAATCAATAAAATTGGCAAATAATTTCGGCCAATGATATTTAAGACGAAATTTATAGACTTGGATTTGAAATTATTGTCTTTCATTATGAAATGGTATGGAATAAAACATTGATACATAAAAGATTTGAAAGGAAGCCATTATATTTGAAAGCTATAAGCAATTAGCTAGAGTAAAGTTAGTCTTTTTATTTCCTTCACCATAGTACTGAGTGTACATGTAGTTGTTTTTTCCATTTGTAACACATTGAAAAAATCAATTGTTCATATTCTTGATGAGAGCAAAATTCTGAGTCGTGCATTCGCATGCCGTCCACCTGTAGTAATCAATCTAAAATCCACAACAATTGAGAGAGAATCGTATTTTTTGTAGGCAGATAAAGCATGAAGATTCCCCCAAATAACGTTTTGATATCCCCCTTTAAGGGTACTGCCCGATTTCAGGTATTTTGACGCGTTTAGCTATATTTTCAGACTAACTTAGATATAATTTCGCATTTTTGGTTCCTGGTGGTCAGAAAAGAAAACGTACATATATATCAAAAAGTGTGCACATACATATCTCCTTGTTTTGGTATTTTGATGTTTTTAGCTACATTTTCAGCTATAATTTGTTATTTAAGGTTCGAAGTGGTTAAAAAATAGATATGTATTTGTCGTGATCTGTTTAAGTAAAGTTAACAGGAGAAGCAAAAAACGTTATAAAATGAAAACGATTATGTAAAATATCGCAACTTTTTGCATCATATTTTAGGATAGATAAGAAATTAACTTTTGAAAAAAGTCAGAATTTCACCCAGCTGTGTGGGTTACGTCTGTTGGTGTTGTTGAGTATACACAATTTGTTGTGTATACATCTAAAGAAGTTAGTACACATGGAACAATTATTATCAATTTGCAACTGACTTATTGGTCTACGCAGTAAAGCGGAATTAAGACTACACCTTTTTCAGATGTAATTCGAAACATTTTAGTTGTAATTCGTAACATTTCATTTGTAATTCGAGAATTATATTTGTAATTCGTAACATTCCATCTGTAATTCAAATTATTCCATTTGTAATTCGAATTATTCTATTTGTAATTCGAATTATTCTATTTGTAATTCGAATTATTCTATTTTAAACTCGAATCATTCTATTTGTAATTCGAATTATTCTATTTGAAATTCGATTTATTCCATTTGTAATTCAAATTATTCCATTTGTAATTCGAATTATTTAATTCGTAATTAGAATTATTTCATTTGCAATTCGAATTATTTTATTTGAAATTACAAAGGAAATCATTCGAATTACAAATGGAATAATTCGAATTACAAATGGAATAATTCGAATTTCAAATGGAATAATTCGAATTACAAATGGAATAATTCGAATTACAAATAGAATAATTCAAATTACATATGGAATAATTCAAATTTCAAATGGAATAATTCGAATTACAAATGGAATTCTCGAATTACAAATGAAATGTTACGAATTACAAATAGAATTCTCGAATTACAATTAAAATAATTCGAATTACATCTGAAAAAGGTGTAGCAATGTAAGGCTGATGGGCTCAATTCCCAGTAGGACCGGTCGTATTTCAATGGACGATATATAAAACATATAATATTGAATGTTTTATTTATTATGCGGTGGGTTCTTCGATACGGAATTGACAGGGAACCACAAGAGATCATAGTTTTGGGCAACAGCTGCCACGTCAGTGTTCATAAGTTAGTACACCTTTTTCAGATGTAATTCGAATCATTTTAGTTGTAATTCGAGAATTCCATTTGTAATTCGTAACATTTTATTTGTATTTCGAGAATTACATTTGTAATTCGAAACATTTCAATTATAATTCTAATTATTCCATTTGTAATTCGAATTATTCTTTTTGTAATTCGAATTATTCCATTTGTAATTTGAATTATTCCATTTGTAATTCGAATTATTCCATTTGTAATTCGAATTATTCCATTTGAAATTCGACTTATTCTATTTGTAATTCGAATGATTCTATTTGTAATTCGTATTATTTTATTTGTAATTCGAATTGTTTTAGTTGTAATTCAAATTATTCCATTTGAAATTCGAATTATTCCATTTGTAATTCGAATTATTCTACACCTTTTTCACATGTAATTCGAAACATTCCAGTTGTAATTCGTAACATTTCATTTGTAATTCGATTATTCTATTTGTAATTCGTAACATTTTATTTGTAATTCGAGAATTTCATTTGTAATTCGAATTATTCCATTTGTAATTCGAATTATTCCATTTGTAATTCTTATTATTTTATTTGTAATTCGAATTATTCCATTTGTAATTCGAATTATTTCACTTGCAATTCGAATTATTCCATTTGTAATTCGAATTATTCCATTTGAAATTCGAATTATTCTATTTGTAATTCGAATAATTCTATTTGTAATTTCAATTATTTTATTTGTAATTCGAATTGTTTTATTTGTAATTCGAATTATTCCATTTGTAATTCGAATTATTCCAATTGAAATTACAAATAGAATAATTCGAATTACAAATGGAATAATTCGAATTTCAAATGGAAAAATTCGAATTACAACTAAAACAATTCGAATTACAAATAAAATAATACGAATTACAAATAGAATCATTCGAATTACAAATAGAATAAGTCGAATTTCAAATGGAATAATTCGAATTACAAATGGAATAATTCGAACTACAAATGGAATAATTCAAATTACAAATGGAATAATTCGAATTACAAATAGAATAATTCGAATTACAAATGGAATAATTCGAATTATAATTGAAATGTTTCGAATTACAAATGGAATTCTCGAATTACAAATAAAATATTACGAATTACAAATGGAATTCTCGAATTACAACTAAAATGATTCGAATTACATCTGAAAAAGGTGTATTTGTAATTTCAATTGGAATAATTCGAATTACAAGTGGAATAATTCGAATTACAAATAAAACAATTCGAATTACAAATAAAATAATTCAAATTACAAATAGAATTATTCGAATTACAAATAGAATAATTCGAATTTCAAATGGAATAATTCGAATTACAAATGGAATAATTCGAATTTCAAGTGAAATAATTCGAATTACAAATGGAATAACTCGAATTACAAATAAAATAATTAGAATTACAAATGGAATAATTCGAATTACAAATGGAATAATTCGAATTACAAATGAAATTCTCGAATTACAAATAAAATGTTACGAATTACAAATAGAATAATCGAATTACAAATGAAATGTTACGAATTACAACTGGAATGTTTCGAATTACATGTGAAAAAGGTGTAGTTGTGTCGTTTTTCTGTGTTGGTAGCAGCATATAGACATCTGGACTCGTCTACATATATGAGGAATTATGTGAACACAGCACACAGTGCGGCATAGTCGTCATAAAAATGCCAGACTTCCCGCAGTCAAAGGTCATTTTTTGGAGAGTTTACTCTTTTTTTCTAAAAAAAGTGAAACTTTTCAAAAACCGACTAAAGAAAAATTGTACATTAAAGAATTGTGTACAAATTGTCTATGATATCGCAATCTAAGAGTCAAATTACACATTTGGAGAAAGAAGGCGCAAAAATAGATTAAATCATGTGCTAGGTATTTCCATAAGCTCTCAAACGATACCCACTTTGTAGTAATCGGTTCAGTGGAACCGAGTCTAATGCTGTTTTTGAATATGGAATTTCAGGTTAAATAAAATGAATAACCGGAGCCGCCCCCAACAAAATAAACCATACCTCGGCGTTCTAATTGCTTCAAAAACCAAAGACTACATTGATCACAACTGTTGCTTAGTTTTCTAATCATTAGGGTTACGCCTTTTGTGTTTTATGAATATTACAGTCTGCTTTTACGTCTTTTGGCATTTCCTGAATAGGATCGGTATTTTTAAAGGTAGCAGCTTGACATTTTGCCAGAGCTTAATGTATCAAATTCCATGAAAAAAAGAATTTTGATCTTCATTTGGGTTACGTCTTCGGGCATTTCTGTTAAATATATACTCGTATCTATTTACCTTACAGTTGGATTGTTTTCAAATTATATCATCCTGCTTGCCGATATTACCATACGATTTAATTTTCACTTTACGCTTTATCTTACTACCGGACCTTCCGTTTAAGACATAAACGAAAAAATACAAAGAATTACTCAAATTTATTTGTTAATTGTAATTCCGTAAAAATTGCCAGTAAGTAGATACCAAGTTTTTATATAATACACCTTCAACAAAAATCTGTGACCAAGAAAATGTATAAATAAACGCTTTATACCTGAATTACTGTATTTTTTTAAAAAATAATAAAATATCACAAATTAAAATTAACATCGCTTGGCAAAACAATTACGTATATAATATTACCCACAAATCATGAACACAATTTGTGACATCGTATAAACAGAAATTTGGTAATGCTTCAGGTTGACCAAACGAACTCAAATCGCACATTTATAAGAATGAATTTACCTTCCGTACATTCAAGCTTCCCACTAAAAGCATGAATAGAAACTCTAACCGATTTTTCCAGAAACACAGTACCTCAAATTGGTTTTGCCATTTTACTCTTTGAGTTTAGTAACGTTTAAAGAAATACTTATGACAAAATTTTATGAAAAATATACTATGCAATTTATAGTGAAATGCACTCCTACTACATTTTAGGGTTTAATAGTTTTTCGTTATTCTCAAAACTTATAATATCGATAATAATATGTTACTAAAATTATACAATTTTTAATTAATACTGTTAATAGGAGATATTAATAAGTTATAAGTAAATTGTTGCTGAAACAGTAAATAGTAAATATGATCCGTACCAAGGTTAGATACATGCATAGATATTTATGGCCAATGTCTTAATTTAACGTAACATATTTAGACCTAAACAGCCTTAATTAAAAATTGTTTGTATTTAGGAAAAAGTGCCCGAAGAGTGGACCTCATAAGCAAGTAAAGCTCTTTGTATATTTTTCGTCATATCATGGGACTTCGTTTGGTTCTGAATTGCCCAATTATACATCCATAAAACATAGTGTTGCGCAAAAAAGATTGTTGTTGTGTAGCTGGTATTCAATCTGTCCATAGGTGAACGCTTAAATTCACACGTGCTTTTTTCTTGTTTCATAGTTTTCTTAATATTTATAGATAATTTTTTTAGGTATTGTTATACACACAACAAATGTATGTTTAAACTTTTCCAAGGAACTCAAATCTGAAGATCTGTTTATATTATGCTTAAAAAATACATCCACATATATGTACATAAATACTTCATAAAGTGTCATATCAACAACATTAATGTTAAGTATTAATTAATATTATGGGCTATAAAGTCTTCATGAACATGTACTAAAATAATATGATATGACAAAGCAAGTCTTTCAAAATTGATTAAAATTCACATAAAATACGTTTAATATTTTTTTCGTCACAACCATACACCTCTAGACAGACACCTACATTTAAAGATTTCTATGTCCAATATTCCACACATGCGAAATAATCATTTCCTTTTACAGCATACGGAAAAATATTTTATTATATTTTCACTTTATGACGTTTTTATAGCAGCATTGTTGTCGGGCCCCCCCCCCCCCCAAAATGATTTTAGCTTAAGCTTAAGATTTTAGCTTAAGATTAGCTTATGTTACACAGTTTTTTATGTTTTGAGTAAAATTTTAAACTGTTTCAAATTTTTCAAGAAATATGTAAAGTATTTGGAGGAAGGTTTACAGAGAATTGTTTAACTACATTGGTATATTTATTGTCCAACATATTTGATAATATAAAAATAATGAAAAAGTTAGGCTTTTTGAGCAATTTTTTGCATAGTTTTTGTTAAGTTTTAAGGCGTTGTTTAAGCGTTTAATCGTAATTTTAGACTGACTGTGAGTGTTGTTATTGAGTTCAGAACAATACGTTCATTTGTATTTATTGAACGTTTGTAGCATATTACGTCCAATACTTTGGCTCATAAACAAAATCTAAAAAAACATTCTTGCGATCTTTTGTTTTTAAAATTTTTGATAAGAGCAATTCAACAATAATATATAAAATCGTTGCTTAATCTTCGTGGTTTTAAATTTTTGTATATAGTCTCTAACACGTTTTTGTAATGAACTATTTTGAACATCATAACAATTACAAATTCACGCAAAAAACTATATCAACCATTTTTTATGATATAATTTCTGTTCCACCGCAGTGTCGTCGTTGTGGTTATTTTAAACTGTAATTAGTAAATGTCTATTGGACAAACAAAATCTGCCGTATTTGTATGTTTTGCTCGACCTTTTCGAGTGTTAATAAAATCAAGATTATTGAGGTCAATGTTTATATTTTATTTATTGCGTATTATTTCCAATATTTCGAAATTACATTGAATTTCATCTTCAAGGATTTTTCTTTCGATTACTCTTTGAATTTTATTTAAGGAAGTACTTTCAATGGATGCACACTTTTAAAATGATCGTCTTTCCTTCATGGGCAAAGGACTTTGTGACGACAGACGAAATCAAAAAAACTGATCGGAAACAGATTCTTCTTCGTCAAAATCTCAACAAGTATCAGTCGGCTTTGCGGACAGGAACCGAAACTTTCATCTATGGACAGATCGAATAGCGGCTACACAACCAAAATACTTCAACCAAAATCTATGTATTAGGAAATTTTCAGAATTGTGTAGCCATTTTCGGACGTATACAAAATATGGATATTATAATTGATCAGAAGCGGAGGAGGTACTTGAAGAAATTTACCGACCGACATAGTTCATTTCGGAAGTAGATCTTATTTTGGGAGTCATACCTTTAGTAAAAATTTCTAAGTATCCTCGAACAGACCTTAAACTGCAATAAACAACTATTTTGAGGGTTTGCGAGGGAGGTACCCCAGTATGGTCCATTTTTTGCGCTAAAACTAAGTTTGGACAAAATATTACTAAATCCAAAGTTTGGACCAAATCTGCTGCTCCGTTCAAGAAAATCGCGCATACCACTTTAGGTAAAATTCTTGAAATGTTGGGGAAAGTACCAGAAGGAGTAGACCGAAAAGCACCATCGTCGAACTTTATATAAGGTTCGCAGAAATATTGTAATAAACAAAGTTTGGACAACGCAGTATCCGGTTCGAAAGTTGTCGTGCACACCAGCCACTACACATGGTAGCCGTAGGTGTTCTTTACAGGTTTCGGGCCATTTTCTCTGGAAGTATGGACTTGCCCCTGAAAAAACTTGTACTGTAGTAATAGGGACCTCGAGAAACTTGTTGCAAAAAATCAAAGCGTTTCCAGAGAGGTTTTTTATTTATTAATTTATTTATTTCATATTTTTACTTTTAACTATGTTATTATAATAAAGGAAGTGAAGCCATGACTACTGAGGTCTTAAGCATATACAGGTATTGTTTAGGTGAGGGAGGGGAGATCCATAGGTATGTTTTTCATCGATAGCTCAGTTACCGTATGTGATGAGCAGTGGGGGAGAAAAGAACAAAAGAAATAAAAACACAAGCAGTATCAATTTAAATGTAAAAATATGCTGGAATTTTATTTATGATTCTTTTCGTACAACAAAATAAATTACCTTTTGTAATCGGGGGTAGTGGCGTCAGAGTCCTATTAGTAATAACGCGTAGACGTTATTCTTCGACTTGTGACTAATGACAAGTGAACGCAGAGGTTCAAGTGATCGCAGAGGATCCCATGTTATATACTAATACATTTACAAGTTATTCCAGTGAGAGCAAAGTGTAACAAAGTGAGCAAACCGACAACAACCGATGCGCAGCGGCGATACGCACACTACGGTATCCGCAGAGGGAATTGTAGAGGAGATGTCAGTGCGCCAATCAGCATCCGTGATTGATCGAGCAGGGGAAGTTGAGGGACAAAGTATCTAACTTATATAGGTATATTTACTTATTATCCAGAGAGGCCTTAAAATACACTTCTTCGAAATTTTTTGAAACACTCAGTGGAAGGTTACCGAAAGAGTGCATCGATATTGTCCATCTTCGAAGTTTATCTAAATTTGGACAAAATGTTATGAAGGCCAAATTTTGGGCCGAATCGGTTGATTATCGTGCTCTCCAGACTGGTTGCCAGAGTTTTCCTTGTTCCTGATCAATTTATGAGAAGATCCACTATATGAAACCAGAATTTCTATAAGTGAAGTTCGACGATTGGACGCCAGAATTTGTCATTTAAATACCCGCTGGCATTTCATGATGGATAGACTCACTATTGCTTAGCATTAGTTCTCTATCAAGAAAACCACTATTGGCCTTCAGAATTCAGAGAAAATATTTGCGATAATTAGTATATCCATTATTTTGAACATATATTAACTCTGATATTTTGTCAAAAAAAATTTTGAAAACAAGGGGAAATTGGCCACGAAGCCTTAAGTCATTTTAATTAAAAATAGTAATGAAAATTATTTCATCAGTAATATAAGTTTAAAATAAAATTTACATCATTGCTAAATAAAAAAAAAAATTCGCTAACATGAACTTTCAAAATTTTGGTCAGGTGGGACCCCCCCCCCCCCCCGAAATGAAATCCTGGCTACGTCCCTGAGCCGCATATGTAAATCAAATTAACTACTCCCGCTGTTACAACAATGCAAAGAATCAAGAATCAATAAAAATAGACATGCGAATAAGAGGGAAATAGCAAAACTTCCCACAAATTTGATATTTGGGGTCAAAAGTAATTTTTTGGAGCTATTATCCAGCTTTTACAGTGTTTTATTTAACTTGCTTTGGTTCGGTTTAGTTCAAATTTGGTAACTCATTTTTAACACAGTTGCAGTTGACCAATCGAACTGAAACTTTGCACACTTTTCAGATTTAGATGACAATACATGAATATGGAATCAAAACCAAAATTGTTCCATTTCTATAGTATTTTAACGGTGTTTTATTTAAATTGCATTTCAAATCTGGTAACCCAATTTTGACACAGTTGCAGTTGACCAATTGGACTAAAACTTTGCACACTTTTCAGATTTGGATGACAATACATGAATATGAAATTAAAATTAAGATTTGTCCATTTACAGTGTTTAACCGGTGTTTTTTTTAACTTGCTTTTCAAAACTGGTAACTCATTTTCCACACAGTTGCGGTTGACCAATCGAACTGAAACTCTGCACACTTTTCAGATTTGGATGACAATACATGAATATGAAACCAAATCCAATATGGGTCCATTTTTCCTATAGCCCCCATATAGCGGTACCACCCGATTTAGTTCAAATCTAGTAACTCATTCTTAAGGCAGTTGCAGTTGACCAATGGAACTGAAACATTGCACACTTTTCAGATTTGGATGGCAATACATTAATATGGGCCCATTTTTTTCCTACAGCCCACATATAGTGTTTTAAAGATTTTATCTTCATTTTTAGGCAGAATTGGCTGTAACTTGGAATTTGGAGTTCCCAATGATACAGAAACTTTCCCACCAACAATTGTGGACATAGGTCCAGGTTTTGGTATAGCCCCTATAAACAGTACCATTCGATTTCAGACATTTTAAAGTTTGTATCTACATTTTCGGCTTAAAATGGCTGTAATTTGGTTATGGGGTCCTCTGGGGTCGAAGCAATTTATTTACTAAAAAGTTAAAAATAAAAAATAATTTAAAAAATAAGTTTCAGTGTTTTATTTATGAATGCACTTAAAACTGAAAAATAATTTGTCGCTTAGTCTCAATAAATATATTCTTTCCCATGATGGAATCTCTCAAAATAAAACGCTGGTATTTAAATTAAAAATGGTGAAAAAAATTAAAAATTAAGGCAAGCGTTTTATTTTAAGAGATTCCATCATGAGAAAGAATATATTTAGTGAGGCTAAGCGACAAATTATTTTCTAGTTTTAAGTGCATTTATAAATAAGAAACTGAAACTTATTTTTTTAAATTATTTTTTATTTTAGTTAGGTCTTTGGGCATATATGGGCATATATGGTGATGATAAATGAGATTTAAGTTTAAATAAGCGCGTTTGGTTACAAAGCATAACATAGGCTTGTGGGAAATGGCTGGTTCTAACATACCTTACAGAAAATTTAAGCAGGAAGCACGGAAAATTTTACTTGAAATAAACACAAAGATGTAAAATGTCAAAACCCTTTTTTATAAATATAAACATTTTGAGACAAACTCGAAACAAATTCGTTGTAAATTGGTCGAGTTTTTTGATTCACGTATTCATTTTGTGTGTGTGATCTATTAGCGTAGGGAGTTGTTCGTTGCAAACAGTAACGCGGAGATTCAATTCATTCAATAATGTTAGCACGTCTTCACGAAAATAATTTTCAAAATGTTTATTATACCTTCAGTTTTATGGCTAAAGAATGCATATACACTAAAATACGACTAAAATGATGCCTCATCGAAATTATAGTTTCGAGTCGATTTAGACGTGTTCGACAACTGTCGAAAGGGTTAACTATTCGTAAGTTTAAGTTTAAAGATCGATCAGTCAACGTTTTTAGTTTAGCTCCCACATATTCGTAACTCCCGCAAATTAAAATGTTCAAATTTGGCATTGTCTCCAAATAACTAGAGTTGGGAAATCTCGTTCAATTGAACGATCCGGATCACTGTCCTCGTTCAAAGACGAATGAGTAACATCGTAAAAACCAACGTGTGAAATTAAGTATACGCAGTTTAGTCAACGAAATTGCCGGTGTCCATTGAACGAGATAGTGAGCCGGATCGTTCAATTGAACGAGATTGCCCAACTCTACAAATTGCGTTGGATCCAACGAGAACAAATATTTTTTACGGACAGGTCATGTGTTTACTGGTGGATGAAATGTCCAAGGATGCCTCTATCTCAAGGTATGTCACAAGACGATCTTGAATTATCAGTTCGCGCACTGCATCAATGTTCTCTGACACAACGACCGTTTATGGACGACCTTCATGACTTTCGTCTGTGAGCGAGCTTCGGCAACGTTTGAATTTGAAATAAATTTTTCTTAAAGACTTTATCTGTTGCAATAGTTTTTTTTATATATAAACCTTCAGTGTATTATGATAAACACAAAAGCCAAAATTTATTTAATTATAACAATGTAAAATGAACAGAACAACCATATCGTACATAAAAGTATTAAAAAAAACTAACTTAACATTCCTTTTACCGCAAACATTTCAACTTATTTTTGTACAAAACTATTTTCTTTCATATTGACTTCAACTATCATATTTACTTAACAGAACATGATGTGACTTGTTGTTTTACAACTTGGCTGGAATAAAAGAGTGTTTTTATTGTCGACGCATCAAAATAAATAAGGATAACATCATCCAACCACAATAACCATCACCGGAAAAAACGGTACATCTCCACGTTCGTCACAAATAACGACAACATTAAAAAGGGAAACCAAAAAAATAAAAAATGTAAGATTGATATAAGTGGGTATACATACAATAACGGTACGCCAACTATATCAACACTTGACAACAATGCCAAGGAGATACTATATAAAGGTAGACAATGGTTGATTGCGGTATATGTATGTGTATTTGTGCCATGAAATGCAGTTGCAATTTAAAATCAGTTCCAACACCAAAGGGTTATTAAATAAAATGTTTCACATGAAAATGCTGACATCAGCAGTAGTTTAAATTGATTTTAGATTGTTTTGGATGCCGTAGAGGATTGAAGGTACAAAGAAAGGGTTAATTTAACTTTAACATTGCAATGTGCTGAACTTAGAGAAATAGGAATTGTGGAAACTTTGGCTTGGTTCGATACCCATAAAAATTATGACAACAGCAATGGTTAAAATTTCGATTTTAGCTGGTTTTGGATGGCGTTGGTGATTGGATTACCATGACAGATTTTAATCGACGTTAACATCGAAACAAGTAAAAAGTCGTTAAGTTCGGCCGGGCCGAACTTTTTATACCCTCCACCATAAAATAGTCTTAATTAAAATGGAATAATTAGGGTCCTTTTACAATTTTAGGTGGAACAACTTTTCGACAATGGTTAGACTCCTACTGCCTCCCACTATTGCTTAAATTACACTGTGAACACAAATGTTGGGACAGAGATAATTCCTTTTGGAGATGAAAACCCTTAGTGTGTATATTAAAAACCCCGAAGGACAGATGCGCCGTGATTCGAACTTCCGCATTATGGCGTGATGAAGTTTTTGCAAGAGACCCTGTAAGCCATCATGAATTAGCATTATATCTTTGTTTGTTGTTTTTGTAGAGCACTTAAGCAACAGTGAACAAAGATATAACGCTAATTCCTGATGGCCCACAGGGTCTCTAACAAAAATTTCATCACGCCATAACGCGGAAGTTCGACTCACGGCGGATCTGTCCTTCGGGGTTCATAATATACTCACCAAGGCCTTTTTTCCCCAAGAGGAATTTTCCGTGCCCCAGACTTTCACCTCCATTTTGTTGCACAGTGTTATCTGATCTAATCTAAAACAAGTAAAAAAGCATTAAGTTCGGCCGGGCCGAACTTTTCATACCCTCCACCATAAAATATTCATTCCTGTCCCCAACTTTAAGTGAGTACGTTAAAATGTCAGATAATGTACATAAAATGCTTCATTCGGGAGGCACTTTTTTATGATGCCTATTTAGTTAGATAACTGTTGACAATTTTTGGTGGGCTAGAAATTGGGAGGTACTGTTATATAGGGGTTATAATAAAACATGGACCTATTTTGACAGTTTTTGATGGGAGCCTTTAATGTCAAATAACTCCTAATTCGGTTAAAAAATTTAGCTAGAATCCTCAAAATATCGAAAATCGGTACATAACGTGGGAACTTCAAATGTCATTAACAGCTAGTTCGGAGGTATCTGGGCTATACGAAAATATGAACTTAAATGAACAATTTTTGTTGACTTTTAAATTTCAAATTACAGAAAGTTCGTCCACAAAATAAAGCTAAGGTACGGAAAATCGGGAGGTTTGTAGTGGGGCTATACAAAAACATGGACCTACGTTCGGTTAAACATTTTAAGTAAAATCCTCAAAGTACCGAAAATCGGAAAGTATCGTTATATTGGGGCTATGTTGAAAATTGTTGATGCAGATGTGTGGTGACCACTACAACCTTCAAATGTCAAATTACAGTTAGTTCTGTTAAAAATTGTAGCTAAAATTGCCAAATTACTGAAAATTGGGAGGTACCGTTACATGGGAGCTATATCCGAACATGGACCAATGTTGACAATTTTTGATGGAGAGGTGTTGTGACCGCTAAGAACTTCAAATGTCAAATTACTGCTAGTTCGGTTTAATATTGTAGCTAAAATCATCAAATTACTGAAAATCGGGGGATACCGTTATATGGGGGCTATACAAAAACGTGGACCTATGTCCACCAGTTTTGTCACATAAGTTTATTGACATTTAAGAACTTCAAATGTCAAATTATAGCTTCATCGGTCTGAAAATGTAGCTAAAAACGTCAAAATACCGTAAATCGGGGGGTACCGTTATTTGGGGGCTATACCAAAACGTGGACCTATGTCCACAACTTTTGTTAAATAAGTTTAATGACACTAATGAACCCTAAATGTCAAAATATAGCTAAGTCGGTCTGAAAATTTAGCTAAAACCGTCAAAATACCGTAAATCGGGGGTACCGTTATATGGGGGCTATACCAAAACGTGGACCTATGTCCACAACTTTTGTTATATAAGTTTATTGATACTTAAGAACCCTAAATGTGAAATTATAGCTACATCGGTCTGATAATGTAGCTAAAAACGTCAAAATACCGCAAATCGGGGGGTATCGTTATATGGGGGCTATACCAAAACGTGGACCTATGTCCACAACTACTAATATATAAGTTTATTAACACTTAAGAACCCTAAATGTCAAATTATAGCTACATCGGTCTGATAATGTAGCTAAAAACGTCAAAATACCGTATATCGGGGGGTACCGTTACATGGGGGCTATACCAAAACGTAGACCTATGTCCACAACTTTTGTTATATATGTTTATTGATACTTAAGAACCCTAAATGTCAAATTATAGCTAAATCGGTCTAAAAATGTAGCTAAAAACGTCAAAATACCGCAAATCGGGGGGTACCGTTATATGGGGGCTATACCAAAACGTGGACCTATGTCCACAAGTTTTGTTATATATGTTTATTGACACTTAAGAACCCTAAATGTTAAATTATAGCCAAATCGGTCTGAAAATGTAGCTAGAACCGTCAAAATACCGTAAATCGGGGGGTACCGTTATATGGGGGCTATACCAAAACGTGGACCTATGTCCACAACTTTTGTTATATAAGTTTATTGACACTTAAGAACCCTAAATGTCAAATTATAGCTACATCGGCCTAATAATGTAGCTAAAAACGTAAAAATACCGTATATCGGGGGGTACCGTTATATGGGGGCTATACCAAATCGTGGACCTATGTCCACAACTTTTGTTATATAAGTTTATTGATACTTAAGAACCCTAAATGTCAAATTATAGCTAAATCGGTCAAAAAATGTAGCTAAAAACGTCAAAATACCGCAAATCGGGGGGTACCGTTATATGGGGGCTATACCAAAACGTGGACCTATGTCCGCAAGTTTTGTTATATATGTTTATTGACACTTAAGAACCCTAAATGTCAAATTATAGCCAAATCGGTCTGAAAATGTAGCTAAAAACGTCAAAATACCGTAAATCGGGGGGTACCGTTATATGGGGGCTATACCAAAACGTGGACCGATATAGCCCATCATCGAACTTGACCTGCCTGCAAACAAAAGACGCATTTTTCCAAAATTTCAGCGTCCTATCTCCATTTTTGTGGATGCTAGAGTGATTACCACAGACGGACGGACGGACGGACGGACGGACGGACGTGCTCAGATCGACTTAGAATTTTACCCTGATCAAGAATATATATACTTTATAGGGTCGCAAATGAGTATTTCAATGCGTTACAAACGGAAAAACAAACTTAATATACCCTCCATACTATGGTGGAGGGTATAAAAATGTGTTCATCTAGGTGAAAGGTACCACCTACGGGGCTATATCAAAGAGTCAACCTATCTTTAAATTTTTTGGCGGAAAAGTTTTATAGCTGCAGGCAACTTCAAGAGTCAAATTGAGGGTAGTTTCATCAAAACAATGTAGACCCTCAAAAATGGACCCATGTTGACGAATTTTAGTGAAGAAATTTCGTGACCACTGAAAATTCCCGAAAATCGGGAGGTACAGTTATATGGGGGGATATACCAAAACATGGACCTATATTTACGATTATTTTTGAATAGACAAAATTGTAGCAAAAATTCTCAAAATACCGATCATTACAGCTAGTTCGGTTAAAAATTGCAGCTAAAATTCTCAAAATACCGAAAATCGGGAGATACCGTTATATGGGGGCTATACCAAAACATGGACCTATGTTGACGATGCTTGGTAGAGATATTGTGACCACTGAGAACCTCAAATGGCAAATTACAGCTAGTTCGGTTAAAAATTGTAGCTAAAATTCTCAAAATACCGAAAATCGGGAGGTACCGTTATATGGGGGCTATACCAAAACATGGACCTATGCGCATATCCTTTGGGATATAAGTTTGTTGATCACTGGGAACCCTAAGTGCCAAATTATAGCTAATTCGATCTGCAAATGTGGCGAAGAACGTCAAAATACCTCAAACCCGGAGGTACCGTTATATGGGGGCTATACCAAAAAGTGGACCGATATAGCCCATCTTTGAACTTGACCTGCCTATGGTAAAAAGACCCTCGGGTGCAAAATTTCAGCACTCTATCTCAATTATTGCGGACGTTAGAGTGATTACAACAGACGGACAGACGGACAGAAAGACGGACATGGCTAGATCGTCTTAGAATTTTATCCTGATCAAGAATATATATACTTTATAGGGTCGCAAATGATTAGTTCGATGTGTTACAAACAGAATGACAAACTTAATATACCCTCCATACTATGGTGGAGGGTATAAAAAAAGAACTTAGCCAAAAGGATTGAAACAAAATTCCTTTTAATCTTTCATCGCCAAAAGGAAACCCCCTCATTATAATATGTCATTACCTTTCATATTATGTATGGAGTACATAGACGTATTATGTACTTTTAGACAGAATCTAACAAGGAGAAAAATTATACTTGGGGCAAATTTAAAAAATTAGGAAGGGTTTTATACGACCATCGATGCACATTGTTCAACAGATTCAATAAAAATGCTCACCTGCGTATGAATATTAAACAAAAATTCTACGTGGTAAGAACTGCAAGAGATAAAAATCAAAATAATAAAATGACTCTTAAAAATCACTGCAAATATGTGCTCGAAATTTTACAATATGTTATCCTTGTAAGATTATTCTCCTTCTCTATCCATCTACCTTAAGACTTCTTGTCTGCATTTCCAAACATAAGCAATCACTTATTTTAATCTGAATACCAAATGACTTCTTGTTTTACTACGACGGAACACAACATAATACATTATTGCATCCATCAAGGATGCCACAATCAAGGCATGGAGAGCACTTCAGTCGCATACAAGCAACAATGAAGGAGAATAGCAACAGAGCATTTTACGAGATTGCACTGAACAACAACAACAAGGATTAAGGCAATGACTGGACGTTGTCATTATATTTGTGCTGTGAAAGGACTTTAGGGATTTTATGAGAAGACTATGTCGTGTTCTATAATACGACCTTGTTGTATTTTATAAGAAAAATTGTGTTCCTAGTTAGGAAATCCTTGTTGTCTTCTATTGAGATTTCCTCTTCTATAAGAAAAAACTAGGTCGTAGAAGACATTGGTGGTCTTCAATAAGAACCCTGTCGTCTTTGGAAAGACCTCTAAGTCGTCAATAAAACGACTTTGTGGTGCTCTGTTAGTAGACCTTATGATCTTCTATAAAAGAACCGTGAGGTAATTTATAACAAGATCTGCCGGTCACCTTAAAAAACACCTTGCATACTTCTGAAGGAATACAGTATTCTATTAGATTATCTTATCTTTTATTTCTTCTGTCTTCACTAAGAAAGTCGTTGATCTCCTTAAAAAGATTTTCTTTAAGACGCCAGAGTCCCTAACAAGGTGAGGCATTTCCGATGAAGCCAGCTGTGTATGTGTGGTGCCCCTTTCCATACTACAGAACACATTATTTACAGCTGCCTTATTCCTTCATTTCCAGAACGCATTGAGAAACTCCAGTCCCTTACACCAAAAGTAATATACTGGCTCAATGCATTAAATCTTTAAAAGCTTTATATTTGAAAGTTCAGAATACTTCATGGTGGAGTGTATAAGACCCGGTCGAACTTAATGGTTTTTACATGTTTTATTTAACGTATGTATCTTTCGAAGAGAGGCAGATTTTTGTACAACTTATATAACCTAATTTGTACAAAAATCTGCCTCTCTTCGAAAAATACATACGTTAAATAAAACAAGTAAAAAACCATTAAGTTCGACCGGGTCTTATACACTCCACCATGAAGTATTCTGAACTTTTATGGAATAATTAATTTTCACAATTTTATGTGGAGGTTTTTTTGAGCACTGGGAACTGGGTCAGGTAAAATCCGGTGGTACCGTTATACGGGGGATATACCACAACGTGGGCCAATGTTCACGATTTTTGATAGAGAAGTTTTTAACCACTGTGAATCATATGTGACAAAAGACGTCCAACCTTACCTGAAAATTTTTGTTGGAGAAGTTTTGGGTGCAAAAATCTAGCGCTCTAATTCAATTTTTGCGGACGATATACCCTCCACACTATAGTAGGGTATAAAAATAAATAAATTTACTACAAACCTCAAGTAATTATTTTTAGTATTCCTAATAAAACTTATATAACCTAATTTGTACAAAAATCTGCCTCTCTTCGAAAAATACATACGTTAAATAAAACAAGTAAAAAACCATTAAGTTCGACCGGGTCTTATACACTCCACCATGAAGTATTCTGAACTTTTATGGAATAATTAATTTTCACAATTTTATGTGGAGGTTTTTTTGAGCACTGGGAACTGGGTCAGGTAAAATCCGGCGGTACCGTTATACGGGGGATATACCACAACGTGGGCCAATGTTCACGATTTTTGATAGAGAAGTTTTTAACCACTGTGAATCATATGTGACAAAAGACGTCCAACCTTACCCGAAAATTTTTGTTGGAGAAGTTTTGGGTGCAAAAATCTAGCGCTCTAATTCAATTTTTGCGGACGATATACCCTCCACACTATAGTAGGGTATAAAAATAAATAAATTTACTACAAACCTCAAGTAATTATTTTTAGTATTCCTAATAATAATAGTTTTTAAATACTGATAATAGCGCTTAGAAGGCATTCTTGTAATTTCGTATATTACTCATATATAACATCACATATAACATTAATATAACATTAAGACCCCGAGATTAATGTTACAAAACTGCATGTCCTTTTTCCTCTTTGTACTACTTTATATCTAATTTAGCCTCAACATAACCTTGTGCTTGCTTATTTTATCAAGAGTTCAAGGCAAATATATGGTGAGTTGCCTTAAATAAGCAGAGCTAACTAAAATAGATCTGAACAGAAATAGGGACAATTCATTTGTTTGCTTAATTCATTCTTTATTTCTTCATATCTTTATGTCAAGGATACATAAACTTCGCACTTTAATATCGTCAGCAAACAAACAAATCTTTTTGTCTGTCGGTCTGTGTATATTTTTGTACCGTTCTTTATACCCGTAAATTTGTTCAGCTTTGAAGGCATTGTGGATTCACCAAAGCCACACACACTCAGAATCACAACACATAAACCAACTAAACTTTGGGTTTTGTTTAGCAAATGCATTGTGTAGAGGATGTAAAGAGATGTGTTGGTTTTCGTTTTTGCTTCTTTTAGTTTGTTGTGTGTCCCTTTCAACTACGTCGAAGGTTCAGTTTAGTCTTCCATATCCTTGACATGACGTTTTTGTGTTATGTTTGTTGGAATATTGAAGTAAGCATTTGCTTTAAGGTTTTCTCTGTTGTTTTTTTAGTTTCGTTGCAGATCAACTTTTTTTGTGTACTCTGTCGACAGCCAAGTGAATTTAAATGTTGCCGGCTTTCAAGTCAAAGCCTTGATAATTTAATATGACTTAAATAAAAAAAATAAATAGGGGAATGGTAACAGCCGACAGTGGCCTACTATCAATGGCCAAGGATGCAGTAATTTGCATCAGCCACTACCACGGCATACCAAGCAAGTGCAAATGGAAACCAGACAAAAGAATAAGTTTTACGAGCGTTGAAAAAGTCGACGTCGTAGTTTCAACCATCACAAATGTCCATTCGCATTATTTCGGTTCAGTGATTTCTTAATGCAATGTGCAAGGTTACGTTCAGTGAGAGAAAAGGGAAAATGTAAACAGACGAAGGAATTTTTAATTTTATTTGCAATAGTTAAAATAATAGCAAACAGATTTGTTTGCAGTTCAAGGTATTTGCCAAAAGCGTTGGCAAATTTAAAGTGATTTTGATTGTGTTTGTACTCATGTACGTTCTTTATTTCTGTGTACAATAAAAACGGAAAGAGGGAAATTTGTTCCAATGGCGTTATCAGGTTAGCGGTATGAATACAAATTTTATTTTCAATGCATATAAGATGCAGCGAAAGGGAAAAATATCATATAAAAAATCGTTTGTCAATAGAACTGTGGATTTTAATTCTTAAAACAATATACATATATGGGGAAAAATTAAAAAAACGAGTTTTCTATTTAAAAAATCCAAAAAAATTGTTGGTGCTACATCAATGATTTTTGGTACTTAAAGAAAAAAATCGTCATTCCAAATATATTTTTAACTAACCTTGACCGTTGCGCGAAAAAGATATGACCGTTTTAATTTTAATATTTAGAAAATAATTTAAAAGAATCGCCGCTAGATATAATAAGCTGTTATATTTCATTACCGTTAACTGAATTAGTACCCTTTGCGATTTTGTCAAAATACTCCTGAAATGTCTCAATGGATTCGCGAAAAATCAAATTTATTACCAAATTGTACGTGTTTGCAAATATATTTTTGAAATAATAGCGATTATGCTTACAAAAAAATATGTAAAAAACAAGTAAGAAAAGTCTATAGTCGGACGGAGCCGACCATTTAATTATCAAATATCAGAGATGTAATTTTTGTAGCAGGAAGGGAAAATTTAGTTCACACAAACCAAAATGTAATGAAACCCACTTATGTAGTACTACTACTTCCGTTGTTTAACCGCTACGTTATTGAAATTTTTACCAATTTCACACAAAAATTTCAGTCCATTTAACCCGCTAAATATTATCTGATCTTCACGTTGGTTTGTACGCTTCTTCTTCATCATAAACTCAAACTTTGTTTAAAATTTTGCGGGTTATTATTTTGACCTACAGAGCCGCTACAAAATTGGTTAACATTTTGTTTTTGGTCCATTTCATCCCCTGTACATTTCACGATCATCACCAAAAATCAACTTTTCACGATCATCACCAAAAATCAAAAATCATTTCCATTCTGGCCCGAACCCAACCTCCTTAAAAAAATTCGTTACAATCGGCCTATAATTGCGGCCTTAAGCTTGTTTACAATTTTTAATGGACGGACACACATCGCTAAATCGCTTTATCTCGTCCAGATATGAATTTCGGCATACCAAATAAGGGGTCTAGGACGAATATTTCGTGGTGTTACATAAACTTTTGGAGAGACAATAAGTAGCATGGGATAAAAATGTGGTTCTCTACACAGAACCCATTATATATTAGGCAGTAGGCCCGTTATCTAGCAAACACTTTATTGCAATTTAAATCAGAGGAAAGGTTAGTAGTTTTTTTCCATATGTAGGGTACTTTGAGATATATATATGTCCTCAAGGAATTAAAATATCGACCAAAACTAAAATTTGTATATTTTTCATACAAAAGTAATGGCCCATTTCACCCGCTAAAGAATATCAGATCATCATTCAAAATTGTAGGCACCTTTTTCGACCTATACTCTTACCCGGTGTAAAATTTCGTGACTATTGATGTATAATTGCGACTTCTAGCGAGTTTATTATTACACTACAAACAAATAACGGAATATATTAGGCTGTAACTCTGTTATCTGATCGTGCACACCAACATAATTGGCAGCAAATGAAAGGTCAAGCGTTCCACTTTCAAGTATATCTCACTTGTCCGGAATATTACTTCCAGGAATTAAAATATAAGCTGTATATTAAAAATTTTCACAATTTTCACACAAAAGTTTTGGTCCATTTAACCCTCTAAATATTATCCGATCGCAATCTCAAATTGCAAGCTTCTTCTTTGTGATATACTCTTAACTTATTTAAAATTACGAGTTGATCGGACTATTATGGAGACCTACAGAGCCGCAAGAAAATTGGATAAATATTATGTTTTTGATGCATTTCACCCGCTAAATATTTCGCGATCATCACCAATAAGAATAGGAATCTATTCTGATCTGAACCCGATCTCCATACAAAACTTCGTGACGATCGGTCCATAATTGCGGCCTGGAGCGTGTTTACAATTTATAATGGACAGACGGACGGACGGACAGACACACATCTCAAAATCGCTTTATCTCGTCGAGATATGAAGATTGGTATTGGGGGTCTCCGACGAATATTTCGCGGTGTTACATGAATTTTTACCAAAACAAACTTATAATACCCTTTTCCACATTGTGGTATAGGGTATAATTACAAATGCATCCAGACATTGTGAGAAATAAAATGAAGCCTATGGCGTGAAGATTGGAGCTATAATTTGCAATTATTTGCAAAAATGCGAAGAACTTTTTTTTATTTTTGTTTTAAAGGAAGAGTTGAAGAAAAATATGTCAGAGCTCTATCTCTTTATCAAAATTGTCTAAATTTCGTGCAATAATGAAGATATTCCGTTGCAACCCATTCGGCCTAAAAATGAAGATAAAATCCTTAAAACACTTGTAATCGGGTGGTACCGCTTTTTTTGGGGCTATAGCAAAACCTGGACCTATGTCCACAATTTTTTGTAGGGAAGTTTATGTACCATTGGAAACCCTAAATGCCAAATTACAGCAAATTGATGCTTAGAATGAAGATTAAATCCTCAAAATACCTGAAATTGGGTGGTACCGCTATATGGGGGCTATAGGAAAAAATGGACTCATATTGGTTTTGGTCCCATTTCATGTATTGTCATCCAAATCTTAAAAGTGTGCAAAGTTTTTGTTCGATTGATCAACAGCAACTGTGTGGAAATTGGGTTACTAGATTTGAACTGAAAGCGGATGGTACCTTTATATGGAGGCTACAAGAAAAAATGGACCCGTATTGGTTTTGGTTTCATATTCATGCATATTCATCCAAATCTGAAAGGTGTGTAAAGTTTAAGTTCGATTGGTCAACTGCAACTGTGTGGAAAGTGAGTTAATAGATTTGAACTAAACGGACACCAATGCAAGTTAAATAAAACACTGTAATAACATTTCTCACCATACAAGAGCTTATTGGATTGTGAAACAATTTTGAAAAGTGAAAAACAAACTATTGAGTTTGAATTTAATACAGTTTTGTTAAAGTTGATGTTTAATTTTTCTTTTTTTCCTTTCATAAATTCCATGCATTCTTTAATATTCTGCGGGGCTTTGGTGGCTTAAAAAACAAATAAAACCGAAAATGGAATTAGTGAAGGGAAAAATGTTGGTCAATGCATTACAAACGAATATTTAAAATACAATTCTCCCTACAGGACATTTAATAACTAAACCAAAATTATGTTGCTGGTGGAGCTGCAACAAACTTTATGTGTTTTTACAAAAATGAAACTGGTTCAACTAAACTTAAGGAGATCTCTTATGTTTCAAATACATGGCTTCTTACAAACTTACTTCTTGGGTACAAACTTTTTAAGTATCGAATTAATTTTATGTGAAAATAAAAAATGCCACACAGTTTTATATAAATAATATTTACTTCCAAATTATAAACATTTTTTCAATGACCCTTTTCAACGTTTTACCTAATATACAGCACTAAATATGTATGCAATTACATAACAATATGTTCATCTATACATATACATGTATATTGTGCGCCTCTCCACCATAATCGAGTGAATGAACTGCAAACACTGCAGTTACAGCCATTGTCAAAAAAAAAACAAAAAAAACAAGCCAAAAGGAAAACAGGAATGACAATCAAAATAATCGAACAATTTCAAAAGAATGACGGATATCCTTTTAAAGCTTCCGGTGACACCAGAGTCTGAGAATCACACATGTGGACAAATACAATAAATACGCTTTACAATAATTATATGCATACACAAGAACAGTTAGACAGCCTAAGCCTACGACAAGTGGTATAATTTCTTCTTTCACAAAACGCCATGCAAGACACGGCTAGGCAGTCAGTCAAACTGAAGTTAGAAACAAAAGCTCAACAAGTTTTTTTAGTAGTTATAGGGTTATTGTTGAGAGGTTTTATTTTTTAAGAAAGTTGTCTTAGAGTGATAAAGGCGATATATGGAGGTGTATGCTACTGAGGAGGCGCTCGAATCGTATTTAACATATCAAAGTCCAGGATTTATCTTTCACCTCACTGACAACGCAGTGGTGTCAACTTGTGGAATATACGTATTGCTGGAGATAGTGAGCTAAATGAGTCCAGGAAATATGACCCCAAAAGTAATTTTTTGTAAAAATATTCAAATACTTTCTGAAAAGCGCCGCAGACCAAAATATTTTGAAAAAAAATCGCTCGATTTTTTACAAAAAAAATATACTTTAATATTGTAGATTTTCCCTGAGGATGCAATTCAAGTAAATTGCGAAATATTGGAAATAATAAATAAATAAACAACATACAATAAACAACAACAAGACCTCAAGCTCAAACAACTCTGGGTTTTTACTGATATCAAAAAGGTCGAACAAAAACACAATAATATTTTTTACAAGTATTCATGAAAAAAATTTTTCGCCCGTTTTTTAAAGCGCAAAGCGCCCAAAATCATTTTGGGAGTTATGTCCGGGCACCGTTTTTCACATGACTTTGAAAAATACGAATGTTTTACTCACTCCGAGACACGGAATATACAACAAATAACGGGATATTTTATTGATAATATTGTATGAGACAGAGGTTAGACACAACATGTTTGTAGGCAGGTCAACTGTGTTTATTCTGAAAAGGAATGAAAACGGGGTAGGAAAGGAAGGAAGGGTATGAAGTGGGAGGAGAGTGATAAAACAAAGAGGTAGGGAAGAGAAGGGTTTGGGTAAATTGTACTTCTTTAGTTTAATGTGACCCGACACATAGTCACTTTAGACTCCTGCAATAAGATAGCAGCATCTATATATATATAATTGAAATTTGTTTGTCTGTTTGTTTGTTTGTGCCTTATAGACTCGAAAACCGCAGAACAGATCTTACTGAAATGTTTAGGGTACATTGCTACATGGCATGGAATGAAAATAGGCTATATCATTTTTTGAAATTTCGCGTTGATCTGGAGATATAGCATCAAAACGGGAGGTACCTCCAAAAAATTTAGATTTTGTATGCAAATATCTTTAAAACTGTTACAGATACAATCTCCAAATTTTGTATGCGTGACGGAGTTTGATGTAGAAATAAATTTACCAAATTTTATTCAAATCGGTTGAGATTTGGATATAGCTCCCACATACATATATTTTCGATCGATTTCCTTATTTTATGTACCAAACATGCTATTTATGTCCAATTTCGATGAAATTTGGAATGTACGACGGAAATTGGTATGGAAATAAACGTGCCAATTTATATCAAAATCGGTTAAGATTTGGATATAGCTCCCATACACTTATATTTTCGGTCGACTTCCTTATTTTATGCACCAAACACGCTATATATGTCCAATTACGCTGAAGTTTTGAATTTCTCACGGAATTTGTTCTAGAAATAAATGTGCCAGATTATATTGAGATTGATTCAGATTTGGATATAGCTCCCATACACATATATTTTCGGCCGATTTCCTTATTTTAAGCACCAACACGCTATATATGTCCAATTTCGCTGAAATTTGGAGGGTCTGACGGAATTTGTTCTAGAAATAAACGTGCTAAATTATATAGATATCGGTTCAGATTTGAATATAGCTCCCATATATATTTTCGGCCGATTTTCCGCATTTGAAGCACCAAACACGCTATATACGTCCAATTTCGCTGAAATTTGGAATGTGTAACGGAATTTGGTCTAGGCATAAATGTGCCGAATTATATCGAAAACGGTTCAGATTTGGATATAGCTCCAATATATATTTTCAGCCGATTTCCCACATTTTATGCACCAAACACGCTGTATATGTTCAATTTCGCTGAAATTTGGAGGGTCTGACGGAATTTGTTCCAGAAATAAATGTGCTAACTTATATAGAGATCGGTTCAGATTTGAATATAGCTCCCATATATATTTTCGGCCGATTTTCTGTAGTTTATGCACCAAGCACGCTATATATGTCCAATTTCGCTGAAATTTGTAATGTGTTACAGAACTTGGTCTAGAAATAAATGTGCCAAATTATATCGAAATCGGTTCAGATTTGGATATATTTTCGGCCGATTTCCTGTATTTTATGAACCAAACTCGCTATTTATGTCCAATTTCTGTGAAATTTGGAATGCGTAACGAGATTTGGTCTAGACATAAATGTGCCAAATCATATCGAAATCGGTTCAGATTTGGATATTGCTCCTATCTATATTTTAGGCCGATTTTCTGTATTTGATGCTCTAAATACGCTATATGTGTCCAATGTCGGTGAAATTTTGGATGTCTGACGGAATTTGTTCTAAATATAAATGTGCCAAATTCTATCGAGACCGTTTCAGATTTGGACACACTACATATGTCCAATTTCACTGAAATTTGGAAAGCGTGACGCAATTCGTTCTAGAAATAAATGGGACAAATTATACCGAAATCGGTTCAGATTAGAATATAGCTCCCATATATATTTTAGGCTGATTTTCCGTATTTTATGCACAAAATGTGAATTTAAGACGGGATTTGGTCTAAAAATAAATATGACAAATTATATCGAGAGCGGTTCATATAGGAATATAGCTACCCATATATATTTTCGGTCGATTTAATGTTTTTGTTACGTATGTTCAATTTCAATGAAATTTTGAAGACTTAGCAGTCAGTAAAAGTCATCATTATTTACAGAAGTACTTATAGTTGGGAAGGAATATACCAAGGCCGTTAAGTATCATATCTTTGAGAGACTTCTTAAGATTTATGTTTTATTATCATATATCTAAATCATTAGGAATACTTATAGGCGGAAAGGCTTTCGAAGCAGTGTTACCTCCTGAAACTTAAAAAAAATACCATAGTAGCTCCATAACAACCCTGAATAGGTATATAACACCTTCATACCTCCTATATTTATTCGTTAAAATATTAAAAACGTTAATATAATTATGGCATTCCATTATATTTTATCGTAGTCGGGGTAGCAAAGCGCGCCGGGTTCAGCTAGTAAGTGCATAAAAATCATGTGTTTTTTAGAACAGCTATATCTCAAGAATGGTTCCTTCTAGGAAAAAAATTATAAAGGTCAAACTTGTAGATAATTTTTCTGTCTACAATATCAAAACCGATATCAAAAAATAAATCCGAAACCGTAAAAACCCTTAAAATTTGACCTTTGACCCCGAATAATTTTTTTTGCACACATGGTATCGATGGGGACTTTTAGGACGTTGCTTCTAATGGCAAACTCTAGCTCTCCACCAAAATTCAGCTCTGTGGGAATTTTTGCTATTTCAATGTCTATTTTGACCGGACTAATAACAAAACACACAAAATGAAATCGACGATAGAGTATGGTAAATAATAAATATAAATGCTTCTTGCTTTATCGGAACAGAACAAAAAAATATTCTTTACCCTTTTTTTTGTTAGGTTCACATTCAAGCATTCACCGGGGTAACAAGTATATAAAAAAACTAAACGCCACACACACACGTTCCCTCCATGCAGCAAAAATAACATAAACATAGCAACGACACACACAAACACAGAACATTGTTGTAGCGGAAAATCTCTCTATGCGATAAAATATTGGTTAAAACACTTAAACAATTTTCAATGAATTATTTGTTTGAAATCGTTTTTCGGTTGCTTTTTAGTAACATTTTCATGCTTGATAAATATTTTCCCAATATGTTTGTAATATGTTATCGACATTAGACAAAAATATGGTGATACAACTTTTAATCAAAATGTTCGCGGTGGCTTTTTTTCTGTGTACTTCTTCCAAATTTCCAATCGTTGGTAAGTCCCATCAAACACTCAGTCGAAGAACTTGATATTCTTCGTAGAGAAACCAAAAAATAGAGGAAAACGCCAGCAAGCCAACAAGAGTTTATTAGAGTGCTATCAGGAAGCCTTTACTAAGTCTATAAAGATTTGCAAAAATACCAGGAGATACGATGAATAACTTTCGGGAGAGACTCTGGACTGGCTAACAGTCATAGCCTCACTGTAGGAGATGAACACTTATTTGTTAGGAATGGGAAACTAGCTAGCTGTTTACTTTACATATTTTCTGCTATATTGCAGAATGTTTAAAACATAGAAGTCACAGTAAGTATTCGAAACTTCAATGGTAAATATTTTTTTTTTTTTTGTGATCAGTGAAGAAAAATGTGATAGTTTATAATAATAGCTTATATATCGCAAATATGCCAAACTTTGTTCATCTTATTGTACTTTCGAAGCCGGACGTATTGGTAGAATATAGGTCTATTCCGATCGATTTTCCAGACTTTAGACCATACGCTAGACAACAGTATGTATTCAATGGGTAGCAGATTTACATAGTGGCATACAACGCCTTGTTCGCTTAAGTGTGCACGGAATATGGTAGACTGAGGTTCAAACGATTGGATATGTGTTCTTTACTTTAATAATCGACTGATACATGTTATCTAGTAGTGTGTTGCGACCGGTCTTGAATAGCTCGGCTTGTTATTAATCTGCTCATCCTGTCATTTTTATTTTTTAGTCGATCAATACTAATATCTGTCTTTTTCATCGCGCCCAACATTTGATAAACAAACCTTATAATTCCGTGTACTTTGCACATCAGTTATCTCTGTAAAAATGTGTCTGCGCCATAACCACCAGGATGGTGCTTAAGGCGGCACTTTATCAAAAGTCGAACATCTCACAATCATTACACTCACATTTTCCTTGAATATACCCAACACCACCAAGGGGGGAGGGTGTTATGTTATATTTTTGTTATGTAATGTCCCCCAATTCTCCATACTATTTGAAACTCTTACATTCATAACATTTTTATACCCTCCACCATAGTATGGAGGGTATATTAAGTTTGTCATTCCGTTTGTAACACATCGAACTAATCATTTGCGACCCTATAAAGTATATATATTCTTGATCAGGATAAACTTCTAAGACGATCTAGTCATGTCCGTCTGTCCGTCTGTTGTAATCACTCTAGCGTCCGCAATAATGAGATAGAGTGCGGAAATTTTGCACCCGGGGGCCATATCGGTCCACTCTTTGGTATAGACCCCATATAACGGTACCTCCGGATTTGAGGTATTTTGACGTTATTCGCCACATTTGCAGACCGAATTAGCTATAATTTGGCACTTAGGGTTCCTAGTAATCAACAAACTTATATCCCAAAGGATATGGGCATAGGTCCATGTTTTGGTATAGCCCCCATATAACGGTACCTCCTATTTTCGGTATTTTGAGAATTGTAGCCACAATTTGTAACCGAACTATCTGCAATTTGACATTTGAGGTTCTCAGTGATCACGAAATATCTCCACGAAACATCGTCAACACAGGTCCATGTTTTGGTATAGCCCCCATATATCGGTACCTCCCTATTTTCGGTATTTTGAGAATTTTAGCTACAATTTTTAACCGAACTAGCTGTAATTTGCCATTTGAGGTTCTCTCTCCACCAAACATCGTCAACATAGGTCCATTTTTTGGTATAGCCCCCATATAATGGCACCTCCCGATTTTCGGTATTTTGAGAATTTTAGCTACAGTTTTTAACCGAAATAGCTGTAATTTCACATTTGAAGTTCTCAGTGGTCATAAAACATCTCCAATGAAACATCGTCAACATAGGTCCATGTATTGGTATAGCCCCCATATAACGGTATCTCCCGATTTTCGGTATTTTGAGAATTTAAGCTGCAATTTTTAACCGAACTAGCTGTAATGATCGGTATTTTGAGAATTTTAGCTACAATTTTGACTCTTCAAAAATAATCGTCAATATAGGTCCATGTTTTGGTATATCCCCCCATATAACTGTACCTCCCGATTTTCGGGAATTTTCAGTGGTCACGAAATTTCTTCACTAAAATTCGTCAACATGGGTCCATTATTGAGGGTATACATTGTTTTGATGAAACTACCCTCAATTT
This sequence comes from Musca autumnalis, assembly GCF_047663935.1. Classification (NCBI taxonomy): domain Eukaryota; kingdom Metazoa; phylum Arthropoda; class Insecta; order Diptera; family Muscidae; genus Musca; species Musca autumnalis. The sequence goes on from NW_027412088.1 coordinate 64,485,006, forward strand.
GACTATAAATGCAGCTATAAAACTTTTCCGCCAAAAAATTTAATGATATGTTGACTCTTTGATATATTTTTTTAGATTAGATTAGATAACACTGTGCAACAAAATGGGGGTGAAAGTCTGGGGCACGGAAAATTCATCTTGGGGAAGAAAGGCCTTGGTGAGTATATTATGAACCCCGAAGGACAGATCCGCCGTGAGTCGAACTTCCGCGTTATGGCGTGATGAAATTTTTGTTAGAGACCCTGTGGGCCATCAGGAATTAGCGTTATATCTTTGTTCACTGTTGCTTAAGTGCTCTACAAAAATAACAAACAAAGATATAATGCTAATTCATGATGGCTTACAGGGTCTCTTGCAAAAACTTCATCACGCCATAACGCGGAAGTTCGACTCACGGCGCATCTGTCCTTCGGGGTTTTTAATATACACACACCAAGGGCTTTCATCTCCAAAAGGAATTATCTCTGCCCCAACATTTGTGTTCACAGTGTAATTTAAGCAATAGTGGGAGGCAGTAGGAGTCTATCCATTGTCGAAAAGTTGTTCCACCTAAAATTGTGAAAGGACCCTAATTATTCCATTTTAATTAAGACTATTTTATGGTGGAGGGTATAAAAAGTTCGGCCCGGCCGAACTTAACGACTTTTTACTTGTTTTTCAATATCCTTTATATTTGAAAGACAAACTTTATTTCCTTCCTCCAAAGAATTTTGATCCGTGAAAAGCTTATGCACAAATTAGGGTTGTAAGGTATTAAATGTTCAATCCTGTCCCCACTCAAGTCTTTGGTTATTTTGTTGAAATAACGTTCTTCTCCCAGGCATTCTCCAAATATTTTTTGTCGCGTTTTGTGTTGGCATTGACTGCCGCGTTCCGTAAGACACTGCAGTTTGTACCACGGATATCACATGCTACAAAGATAAGATATAATTGACTCCAAAAGACTTTAGCCTTTTACAGCGGTCGAACCATTGTTTATGGATTTTAGTTTTAACACACTGTATGAATCAGGGACGTACGCAGGGGGGGGGGGGGGGGGGGCACTGGGGGCCCGGGCCCCCCCCGAAACGATTTGGTCGACTACAATTTTTTTAGCTACTTTAAGAAATTATTACGTTTTTTCTCTAAAATAATTTTTTATTTTTGGAATTTTTAAAAGAAAAGGTAGATTGTTCTGAAGGTTATGTACTAAAAATGTACTGTTTGAACAAGTTGTCTAAGAAATATTTAAAAAAAAAAAAAATTTGGATACTCTTTTTGAGAAAAAGTTCCAGTAAAATCAGAATTACTTCTTTATCTCATGTAATTTCATTATCAAATAATAAAGGTTCGAGGAATTCTATAATGAATATAAAGGTCTTGAGGCTTTAAACTCATTCTGTATTCAAAAAATGACTAGTTTATTATTGTTTATCAAGTGTTTTCCGTGGAAAATTGTTTTACTACCTTAATTTTTTATTATTTATTTTATTTTATTTATTGTTGTGCGTCATAAAGTGCTAATATCTGCTATAAGTAGCATACCCACCAGAATTTTTTCCTACCATTAACAAAGTTGTAGCTGAAAACAACCGTAAACGAAATTAACGCTCAAACATTGGTTAAATGGTATTAAAATCTGCCGTAATTTCCTAGCCTTTAGGCTAACGATAAAAATGTACCTCATCGAAATAATGACCTTTGACTTCTCATATCTTTCGACAAAAGCCGCTTCAAATAATTTGGCGTCGATTTAGCCCAGTTCGTTCTTCTGTCTGGTTCGAGCGCATGAGAACTCTTGAACGGATCAATCGAACTTTAAGTCGTATTGGCCCATTCCTTTTTCCCACAAGACTACAAAATATTTCGCGAAAATGTGCGCACAATAACTCTCGAAGGTCCAAATCGATTTCTTCGAGACATAGATTAGGTTCGAATATGGATTATATCGGTTCACTCCTTCAGGTACCTCGCACACAAAATGTCAATATCCGATTTCACCGAAACTTTGAACATCCTACAATTACTTCCGGACGTACATATCGCTCATTTACTCAAAGAGTAACACATTTCAAAAAATCGAGTTTCGAGAAAAATGCGTTTTAAGTTGGCGATTGAAATTTGACTTCCCAACTTAAAAAGAATATTACATAAAAAACAAAATAACTACGTGGACCATATTTTTCAAACACCTAGCCAGATATCAGTGTTAAATTTCTGTGCAAGATCAAGCATGATTTGAAGTGTTTTATTTTTTATTAAACTCCAAAAACTTTTGTGCTGAACTATGCGAAACTCGTAGTAAATCAGCTGTAACTCGTCGAGTTTTAGAGATGTCAGCATGAAAATTTGACACAAGATAAAGTAGAAGTCGTAGAAAAAATAGAAATTGCTAACTCAGAAAGTGCATTTTTTGAGTTATGCCACTCTTTGAGTAAATGAGCGATATGTATATCAAGTACCAAGAGGGTCTATATGCGACAACATCTTCGGATACCTCCCTCACAAAATTTCAACATAAGTGCAATTTATGGGCTGTTCGAGAATCCTTTGGACATTTTGGCCAATGCTACTGGTAAATCCATGCTTCCTGACATAACGGTTCAAAAGCTCTAAATCTTGCCATGATCAACTAAAATAACGGTTTGACACCATAACTATCAAAAGGAACGACTTTCAAAATTAGGTCCACTTCCAAAATTGACCATTCTTTCAGGTATCTTCTCCACAAAAGTGCAAAACTTTTGCGCTCTTATCGAAGTCAAACTTATGAGCTCAGCATAAGCATTTAGTCGCAACACCCACAATCTTGAAGTTTTATACCCAAATGTTTCGATATTTTTGTCGGATAGTTTATACGTCCAAAAAAAGCCACGAAATTCTGAAACTCCCTGATTACACAATTTATAGGACAAAGATTTTGGTTATGAAGCCCGTATTCCATCTGTCTATAGATAAAAGTCTCAACTTACACAGGTTGTCGGCAAACCCGACTGATATTTTTTACTTGTTTTCGAGAAAACAAAAGTTATGAATTTTCATAAGTTTACCTCCGCTGTGCCGACAGAAGTCATAGCCCTTGGAAGGTTTTAAATGTCATCGAGTTCATAAACATCTAATCGTACAATTAAGATAGAAATGAGGCGGAACAACAATCATTGGGATATCAGTAGAGCGATTCTCTAACTCAATTTTTGAGTTACCGACAATTGTCGGTAAAATTAAAATACTTATAATTTCGGTAATTACCGATTTTTTTCGGTAAGTTAGCGACGAATAAAAAATAACGTGTAAAGTTATACCGATAGTAAGACTGTTGTCAATTTTTATTGAACTTTTTATATATAATATTGGGTTTAAATTTTACCGATTTTTGTCGGTAACTCAAAAAATGTGTTAGAAAATCGCACTACTGATGGAGTTTTTCGACTTAACCTATTTTGTCAGGACTTAGCTAAAATTTTGCCGAGACAGAATGTGGATTTCGTAGTCTCAAACAGCACTGCGAGTAGAATTCGGTTCTATGAGTCGTAGTTGGTATCGCCCGACTCCTGATAAAAATGTTTTCTCTTTTTTCTAAATGCCTGTTCCAGAACCTGCAGGAATCTACACATTTTTGCTACTAAAAATGAGTAGATTCTTGCAGTACTGGAACAGACCATAAATGTAATTTTCTTAATTTTTTAGTTGGCTTGCATGAACTCACTCACTTCTGGTAATATAGTAAAATTTTGGTGTTTTTATGGCATAAAAGAATATTATTTTCTAACAATAGTTCGGTACAAGTCCAATCTGCACTCGCGGATTCGATTTATTTTTTTTTTTTTGGAGTTATTTATTTCAATTAATTAATGGTATACAAATAACATTATTAGGTTTTTAGATAGATCTTCTTGTCAGAATCAGTCCTCGTGGTAAAAATGTGTCCAATTGATAACTTAATAAGGCAAAAATAAGACAAAACTTTTTTAATGGGACTGAAGTTAATGTGAGATATAAGGATATGTACTTTAAAGAAGAGGAAATACTGAAAACCTTTGAAATAGAATCGAAAATGCCAAATAAGAGCTACTGTGGTTAAAAATTCTGGAATACATTTAAACGTAAGCATATATGGGTAATGTTCATTTGAAAGATTTTTTAGTTTTATTAGTTATTGCGTCAATTGCGTTGGAGAATTTGGTTAAAATCTTCAAAATACAAGGCGGAATTTGTGTATGGGGACTATACTGAACATGTTCTGATATGGTTAATTTCAATTCTAAAAATCCAAAGACTAATTTATTATACTCTGTTCCAAATTACAAAATTATATCTAAAATATTGTATACTCTCTCAATTCAAATTATATATTTTGTATCAATATTTCATATAAAATCAACTAAAACCCCTTTAAAATAGCTTTACGTAATGCTACACAACATTTTTTAATTTCATAATTCTTGGTCAAGTTGGCCCCCCCTCGAAATGAAATCCTGCGTACGTCCCTGGTATGAATGCTTTATAAAAGCAAGATCAATTTGGTTGCTTTGGTCACCTGGCGATAGTCAAGAAGCATTTTATATGTCGAAATGGTTAGACTGCATATAGCATGCCACATGCCATTATTGGATATTTCCACATGAACACAGACATCCTAACAATTTTAGCAATAAAATCTTCTAGATCTACATATTAATGTATGACGTTGTTATGTCCAGGTCTGCACATTTTTACAACAATGGTATCTATTTTGGGTTTTAAGATAACAAATTGCAATATTTAGTAAAGAGTATCTGAATTTAAAACTTCATTTTATTTTATTAAATACTGATATTTATTTGCATACACGATATGTATGACATAAAACAAATATGAAAACAACAACCACAAAACTTCATAAAATGTTTTGAAACGTAAACCACATTATATGAGTTCGCCGCCCAACACAATAATGAGTTCGCCGCCCAACACAATCCATCATGATTGCCGCTTCGGTAAATATTGAGTTAAATTTTTGAGCAACAAACTTGCCAATTTTTTTTTTGGTTTTAGGCATACATACATATTTCACGACAAAAACAGATTTATCCTTTTGTGTGTCATACACATACAATATAATTTATTGTATTTAATTGCAACATAAAACAAATAAACTCTCTGGATTGGGGGACTATAACTTTAAACTTCAATATTGCTGCCAAACGCATTTAAAGGATAACGAGAATGTTTTACAATGTTTATTTGAATTAAGTACACTTTTGTGTACAATTGAAACTTGCCTACAAATCGTCGGTGTCATGCTTAATTGTTCCATAGGCCATTTGCCTGTTTTGGATAATGTCATTTTAATGTTTTGCGTCACAACTGTGTGGAGCTGACTGAAAAAACTACTTATAATTTTGACTTGAATTATTAATAATAGTATAAAGAACTTATTTGCAAAAATATAGAGGAATATGTATTGGAATATGAAAGTTATAGATAATTTTGTAAAAAAAAAAGAATTATTGTCGATTTGTTCCATATCACACTTATGACACAAATGTGAAGTATTGTACACCATATGGAACAAAGTGACAAAACATTTTTCAATATTTGCCTCAATAAATTAAAAACTTCTAAATGGAAAATTAACGTTCTGATTATTTAAATGAGTTCTTAAACTTACTTACTTACTTACTTACTTTGCTGGCCTTTTACAGAACATTTGTTCCATAAGCCGAACTAAGAAAAAATCTCCAATCCTCTCTGTTTGCTGCTGTATTTTCCCAATCTGGGATATGTAGCTTACTGATATCTCGTTTCACTTGTTCGCTCCAACGAAGTTTTGGCCTTCCAGATCTGCGAGAACCTCCATGCGGCCCGTATTTATACGCCTTTTTAGCGGGTTCATCATCACTTATTCTTATAACATGGCCTAGCCATCGCAATCGTTGTATCTCGATTTGTTCAACTACATTGATGTCATTGTATAGTTGGTACAGCTCGTTGTTCATACGACGCCGATATTCGCCGTCAACACATATTGGCCCGTAGATCTTTCGAAGAATTTTTCTCTCGAACACACCAAGCACTGCCTTATCTGCTTGAGCAAGTACCCATGCTTCGGAACCATACATTAGCACGGGTAGTATCAGTGTTTTGTAAAGTGTTACTTTTGTTTGACGAGAGGTGGCTTTATGCCTAAACTGCTTACTCAGCCCAAAGTAGCATCTGTTAGCCAACACTATTCTTCTTCGTATTTCACAACTGATGTTATTTGTTGTGTTTATGGCGGTGCCGAGGTAGACGAAGTCCTTTGCTACCTCTAAACTGTAGGTACCAACATTCACAAATGGTGCGGGGTTTGTGAAAATATTACGCGTCGATACCATCAACTTGGTTTTTTCGCCGTTTACTGCCAGATTCTCTTTCGACTTTTGCAAAGGTGTCAGTTACTTCCTGTACCGATCGACCCATGATGTCAATGTCGTCGCATAAGCCAGTAACATATGGCTGTTCGTGTATATCGTTCCATTTCTTTTGACCTTCGCGTCTCGTATGACCTTTTCCAGCAGGATGTTGAATAGATTACACGACAGGCCGTCTCCTTGTCTGAAACCTCTTTTGGTAATAAACTCTTCCGAAGGTTCTTTCCTATTTTAACTGAGGATCTCGTCTCAGTTAATGTCATTCTACAAAGCCGAATGAGCTTTGCAGGAATACCAAAATCAGACTTGGCTTGGAACACCTTTGAACGTATAGGGCTGTCGAATGCTGCTTTATAATCGACGAAAAGACGGAAGGTGTCGATCTGCATTTCTTGGGTCTTTTCCAGGATTTGTCTCAAGGTACATATCTGGTCAATGGTGGATTTGCCAGGTCTAAAGCCGCACTGATAGGGTCCAATAATTTCATTGATCATAGGCTTTAGTCTCTCACACAATATGCCAGATACTATCTTATATGCAATAGGGAGCAGATTTATGCCCCTGTAATTGGGGCATACAGTCTTATCACCCTTCTTGTGGGCTGGACATAGGATGCTCACGTTCCAATCGTCGGGTACGCGTTCTTCCTGCCAGATGGTGCTAACTAGCTGTTGCATACACCTTATCAGCGTGTCGCATCCGGTTTTGAACAGCTCGGCTGGTAGGCCATCAGCTCCTGCCGCCTTATTATTCTTTATCCGGTTTATTGCTGTCCTTACCTCATCTTGGCTGGGCGGTATACATTCAATACCATCTTCTGGGATTGGATCCGTGGTATCTTCGCCGTCTTCACTGCTATCGGATACCAACAGTTTGGAAAAATGTTCTTTCCATATCCTGAGCACACTATGTGTATCAGTTACCAAATTACCTTGTTGGTCTCTACAGGAGGATATGCCTGTACCAAAGCCATCAGTTTGATGCTTCACTCTTTGGTAGAATTTTCGGACTTCGTTCTGTCTCCTGTACATCTCTATTTGTTCTTAAACTTTTAAACTTGTAAGTTTTTAAAATATTAATTTCATAACTGAAAAAAGTTTAAGCTTTCGCGTCGAGGTGTGGATATCGCAGAAACTAGAGCAAGCTGACCAAAAATCCACCTTTATCCCAAAAAGTCAAAAATTGCGCATGGAACACTTTAGCATGATACCGACGAAATGCATGTCACGTAGAAATTAAACAATTTGGGAGTGATATACTAGGCCAATCTAGTTTTGGCCAATTGACACAAATTTGGGTATATATTTCCAAATACGGTCAGTGCAGATTTATGATTTCGTTGTTTATACAATAATTGCTAGAATAATATACAAACACATGTGTGAGTATGTTAAAAAATAAAAAAACAGCAAGCCGATTTAAAAAGTTATCGCTATGACCAAACGAATTTGATGCTAAATCTTTCAGCTTCATCCATGTAGAGCTGCGCAATTTCCGTTTGTACTGGGAATCATATAGTTAAAGTTGAATATTTGTATGAGATAAGTTAAAGTTATTAGACATATCGTTAATACACACAAACGCAAATACCCGGATCTAGTGTGGAATTTGAGAACTGGAAGGTTAAATTGGTTTGCTGGAACGACGTCCAGACTCCGACCTTGACTCCAGCGACTGTATTTTTTTAAAAATCAACAAATATATGTATCAGTTAGAAATATTCACTACATTACTTTTAAACAATGGATTAAATATGATTATACTTTAAAATTTAAACATTGTCGAATACCCATCTAACAATCATCTACTCTAGTCATGTGTTGGTAATTTCACTCAAGTAAAACAAGTTTATTATGCGTGACTTTATGTAATTAAACATTATTCACTTCACGATAAAGACTGAAGAATATTAACATGAACACAAGTGTGGAGCGCCCTCAACACCTAGTATGCTAGCATGAAGGGACCTAATGCTGGTAGGTGGATACAAATATTATTTAATTTTTTTGTGTGGGAAGCGAAATCAAGGTATTTAAAAAAATTTCAGTGAATTTAAATCCCATAAAATTCATCTTAAACTTTTTTTTACAATAAAAAATACACAAAAACTTTCGTCAAAGGCAAATTCTACACCACGATGGATATCAGACATCCTTGGACAACAAACTTAACCTTTTTTACCTTATTGTGCTTTGACTTTCTTTGAATCACAATAACGACAACAAAATTAACAAATAAGAGCGGGCTGTAACTGGTAGCCCTCCATTTGATACCACACACCACATCCCCTAGGCACAAGTTTATTATGATTAAGACTCTTTGTTTAAGTTAGAAACTCTCTATTGTTATTTTCACTTCAAATCTTCAGGGAGTCTTTTTTCGCCAAGTTAGGAACGCAGATGGACTGAATTCCTAAGGTATTCTTTACAAACCCACAGAGAAACATATGTACACTACAGCGGGCTATACGGTGATATTTCAAATCGCTGCCCTACAAATATTCTCGGTGCGGATCCTAGAGGAATTTCTCCCTGGAACTATGTTCGCTCAGTTCGAATCGTGGTGAGAATTATTATTATTATTATTATTATTATTATTATTATTATTATTATTATTATTATTATTATTATTATTATTATTATTATTATTAATTTTTTATTATATTTAGGAGGTCTAACCATAAAATACTAAATACTAAAATACTTAGAAATTAACCTAGACACAAAACTCACATTCTGTAAGCCTTTCCTAGCAGGAGAAAAATATTAATGGAGGTGATCAACAGCATACATGGCTCAGAAATCTGGGCAGCAACGTTAAAAAGCATACTCGAGCAAACAAACTACTGTCGGTTCAAAGAACAGCCGCGCTCCGATTGGCGTCGCCGTATCGCACAGTTTCCTCAGAAGCAATTCTAGTAATAGCAGATATGATCCTATAGACCAGTGTCGCCCATAATATTTCCATCAATACTAAAGCATGCGTGTATGCATGGGTGAAAAAAAAACGACAACCGCATGATGTTCATCGTTTGTTTATGTACACGTATACTGTACGTGAGAGAGAGCAGCAAATGCAAAAACAACTCTGTGGGCGCCCTCACTATACTCTCATGCAAAGAAGCTCGTCCCTGCTATAGACCTACAGGCAATGGAACGAAGGAAGGCTTTCACGACCAGATCGCAGAGTGCAGTCTACTCCTAGCCGATATCACCGACAAGACGGGAAATAATGGAGACTTGGCAACGCCGGTGGTCAAACGATAAAAAAGGCAGATGGAACTGATTTATTTTGTGATTTAGTTGATGAAAATGTAGGAAAAATAGGTCGGAGTTATTCATCTGTTTTAGATAAAATGCACATTTATTATGGTAATCACTTCCCGAATACACGCTAACATCTTGCGGATGATATGGAAGACTTTCAAATAAATTTTGGGTTCCTTTAAATGCGATTTCCCGATACAACGAATTGTTTTCCTTTTGTTTGTTAACATTTACTAAGATTTTCTTTGGCGGCTGTGATGTAGCATCTTCAACAGTTTAGTGTGGCAAAGGGCATACTCTTTTTATACGCATCGGATTTCACTATCAATCAAGGACGGAAAATTCAGTACAATAGTATTTTTTTCAGTACCATTTCACTATTAGATGTACCGAAGTACCCCCGCGGCCATTTCAGTACCATTTCACATACTCTAGTCCCACACGTTGAACAATTTTATGTGAAACTAAAAATGCAAAATTTATACTTTGCTTCTAAGATTAACATTTTTATATGTGGAAATTGCTAGAAATATTAAAAATAAGAACCTGCATTGATATCTTCTTCGTGGAGTTCTTCCACCCATTAATAATCCGAAATACCAAGTTACAGTCACTACAATAGAGTAGTCATTTAAAACACTTGACATCGAGCGGTATTGTAGTACCTTCCAATCTGAGACCCTGTCATACCTCTTCTATGGGGCTATATTAGTTCTGAAAAACAATCGATAGTCCTACTATCGTTTTATTACTGACGTAAAGCAAAGTTTACATCGGTCATCAAACCATGTTTTTGGGCTACTTATCGCGAATTATTTAAAAAATTGTTAGTTAATTGATCAAAACGATAGTCGGACTATCGAAAGTTTGCCAGCTCTAGGCTGTATTAAAACGTTCATATACACCATGGCTGCTCAAAACGGCGTTTTTTCACATGAAAGAGAATAAAACACCATTTAATAGAAATTGGAAAAGAACGATTTTTGGACGTTTCTTTCGACATTTCATCCATTTTTGCACCTAAGTATCCTCAAAAACAGTATCCTCTAACAATAAATATTTAAACAAAAAGTCTATAAAAATATTCACTTATTTCTGTTTCAACAAAAACCAAAAGGTAATTGATATTGAAACATTTCACCTGATATGTACCCATCATTCTCTATAGGAATGTTTTATACCCATATCAAATACAAAATACCTAATTTTAGTCATTTCGATGGAATAATAAAACCAAATATCTGGGCGAGAGATTTGTACCCCCAACAAAGACTAAGTGCCAAATTTCAAAAATGTTGGTATTATAAAGTGGCTCAAACCTTCAAAATACCGAAAATCGTTGTATGGGGACTGTATAAAAACGTGGAACAATAGAGCCATTTTCAATAGACGGACGTACATGGTTATATACTTTATAGGGTCTCCGACGGATACGATATACGATTTTGAACAGCCTTCAGATTTAATATAAGCTTTTGTTATTGGTTTTTACTAAAAAATTGTTTTTAATTTTTTCTTAAAAAAAAATAATAATAATGTACCTTTTCTATGAGTACTGTTTGAAGTTTCTAATTTTCCATCTCTGCTATCAATAGTGAAAAAATAAATCGATCTAAACCTATTTCAATAAAATGCATCAAGAAAAGTGAAAGTACATTCGCAATTAACTTTTGGGATTAATCGGATACAGCTTCCATACTGCTAAACCTCTTAAACCTCCGTTTCCGAAAAAAGGCGAGTGGTGTTTCTTAACTGAAAAAGAAACGATCCACAGAAAACGCGAATTAATCCGCGATATTTTCAAAAACATTTTTCGCAAATTATTCAATTTTTGCAGTTTCCGTTTCCGCCGTTCTAGTGGATGGATTTTCACGATCTATGATTTATATGATCAGGACCGTCGAAAAACTAAAAAATCACTGGGTACCAGCACACTCAAAAGGATATTGTAACACACCTTCTAGTTACAATGTTGTTGCTATGCTGTAGTATCTGACAAATTAATGTATGTACATACTTACAATCATTTCAACTTCTAATCTTCTCTGTGATAGTTTAATAGGTTTTTTTAGAAAAATTTTCGCACTAAATTTTGGCCTTTGGCAGTCTTAGACTTAGACTCTTAATCAATATACGTATCAAACTCTGCGCATTCGCGTGTACTTTAATCCTATTACAGGTTTTTCAAAATACCCGATTGCGCGTCCCAGTTAAATCAAAAATACAAAGAACAGCTAAAATCCGGTTCCAAAATGTCAGCATCCATAAAAGTTGGTCGTAGTGGAGATTTTGAAGTGTAATCTTCATTTTGTATTCTTCTAATTTTCTTTGGACAGATGTCCGTCATTTGAATGGAATCGAATAGCAACGTAAAAACCTCGTTAGCTTCAACGCGTTTTTACCTATTTTTATTCATTTACGCGGTCATAACTTCCAAATTATTTTTTTGCCAGATTTTTGAGTTTTTTTTAAAAACACTTAAGTTGATCCAGTAATAGTCATAGTTACTGGTAAACTACAATAGTTTGCTTATTATAATAGTGTAAACCTTGGCTTCATGGAAACTAATTTTTTTTGTCTCATATAACCAAATATGTAAACAATTTAAATATATTAAACTCGCATTGAGACATATTCAATTAAAGCAAATTAGTTTCTGTTGTAATTGGGTGCTACCGTGGTGCAATGGTATGCACACCCGCCTTGCACGCTAAATCAAATTTTCAACGGTGACAAAATACCCCTCAGTAATTTTGGTGACATTTCCTGAGTATTTAAGTCATGAAAAACTTCTCTACGCCGTTCAGACTCGGCAATAAAAGGTAGGTCACGGGGTGCACTCATTGATATGAGAGAAGTCTCCCTCCTCCCTTCAGGGATGTTTGTGGAACAATTATATTATTCTTATGGCAATGGAATTGATTCAATTTTGCTTTTAGTTAATAGTGACTAATAAGGAAGGACAATCAACTTACTATCTATCATACACATAATTTCCAAAAATATTGATTATAGAAACCAGAAACGGTAATATAGAGTTAAAGATAATTTTAACAATTTCATATATTTCTTATCTTACAACACTACATTAACAATCTGATTTGAGTGTTTTTAAGGATAGAAAGATGTGGAATTAACAATAAAACTAATATTGAACAAAATGCAATGTAATAGAAGGTTAATGACAAAGATAAGAAAAGTAAAAGGTAGAGTCGCAAGCAGTTGCCAACTGAAAAGCCACTTCATAGGAAGTACATACGCACATAGACTAACACAAATGGTGCTGCGTAGCAAATCCCGTTTTAATGGTTCTGATCAACAAAACCTTGCAACTGTCATTTAATTTTTCCCTCTCCTTCACACTTTTCATCATTGGATATTGATATTGGATATTGAGATAATTTTAATTCTGTCCACCATATAAAACAACAACTAATCAAAAAATCATATCACATATATGATGGTATACTAATAACGTCCCAGTAAAATCTTCGATGACAAATCATGAGTTGAATCATGGGTGCAAGTGATCTGGCATGTCATCTTTTTGTCATTTTCACTCATGAATTTAATATGAGCGTGACCCCCAAAAGATGACGTTCTTTTTTGGATCCTAAGCATGTCATTTTAACCAATGCATTGACATGTCATTTTCACCAATGCTTTGATATGTAATTTTAACTAATGCATTGACACGTCATTTTCACCCATGCTTTGACATGTCATTTTAACCAATGCTTTGGCATGTCATTTTCACCAACCCTTTGGCATGAAATTTTCATGTATGGTTTGGAAAATGGAAATGCTGTATTGAAATATGGTTTTCATGAAAAACAAAACTCTTTATTAATTCAAACGAATTCATGAAATAACTACAATTAATTTTTCAGCAAAAAGTTTACATCCAAAATTGCAATGTAATCCTCACCGCTGCAACGCAAAAGATTACTTCCTCCGTTCTCCGCAACTGATATTCTTTCATCTTACAAAAGGTTTTTTCAATTATCTTCCCATCACCAGTTCAGATTTCAACATGGACTCCAAATGCACTCCTTTAAGTATTTTTATTTCGTAAATTACTTTTATTTTATAATTTTGTTATGTTATAACAACATTTTGGTAATTTATACTCTTTTGTTTAGTGACAGAAATATGTAGGGATCTACAACCCGGCTTGCTTTAGGGATCTCTAAGAACAAAATGTAACGAACGGGGAGGAGAGACTTTTTATGGAATATACCATTTATGCTTAATTAATTTATTTTTAATTGTTTCTTTCCAAAAGTCGTTTCTTCTTTATTTTCAGATTCTTGTTCCTTTTCGTTTCGGACTTTTTTCAAATTCCAAGAAGCGAGATTTGATTGATTTCATTCTATGTCAGATTTAGAACAGACAAGGGAACTTTTAAAATAGCAATGTGTGCAGTCCGATTCTATTTTTAGCTCGATGGTTGGGACTTCATTTTTATTGCAGACATTTCGAGCTTCATATAATACCAATTGTTTAGAAGTCTTAGTTGTTTGATATGCAGAAAATATAAGACAACATCACGACGACAGTTCTAACAACTTTGGTCTGTTCCAGAAACTGCAAGAATCCACTTATTTTTACTACGATAACAGTTTTTCCTTTATGTTATCGGAAAAAATAGTAAAAATTAGTAGATTTTTGCAGTACTGGAACATACCAAAATGAAAATAAACAGGTGTGTATATAAAAACACAAACATCATCTCTATTGGTTCGATGGAATGGGTACAAATGCTCATGAAAAGATCGGATCTTTCACGACTTCCTTTGCATTGGTTCAAATCCTAATGAAAAGATCGGATCCTTAACGACTTCCTTTGAACCAATGCAAAAGATGACTTGAAATCACGTCATCGCAAAGGACCCCTTCCGTCAAATTTTGCTGGCAGTCTGTTTAACACAGTTTGACATATGGAGTGTGAAAAACTAGAAAGTTGCCTAATACACGCATAACAACTGTTCACTGGCAAAACCAAAAGTTCTCTCATTATTGTTCAGTTTCTGGGTAATACTTCAAAAATTGTATTATAGAATATGATATGTCACCATGTATCTATAATACATTTTTATACCCTCAGCCTTAGGCTAAAGAGGGTATTTACACTTTGATACGACCAAAAATGTGCCTCATCGAAATAATGGTTTTAGACCCCAAGTATGTTTGTACGATATCCGTTTCAGACAATTTTGAGTCGATCTAGCAATGTCCGTCCGTCTGTCTGTCTGCCTGTTTGGCTGGCTGGTGCGCACGATAACTCTCGAACGGATCAATCGATTCGGTTCAAATTTTGGGTATCGAAATATTATAACCAGATTTGATTTAAGTTCGAAGATGGGCCATATCGGTCCACTCCTTCAGGTACCTCCCCCACAAAAGTTCAAAAATGTACGGAAAAATTGTCCGCACGATAACTCTTGAAGGGAGTAACCGAATTAGTCCATACATTGCACATGGTGACATTTCTAACAGACATAAGCTTCGTTCCCGTACTTTTTAATAGTAAAACTCGTAAAAGAGAGAACTGTAAACATTTTTTTCCCACACAAAAGTTTTTTGACATAGTTCGGAAAAATGGAAAATACGTCAAAAAAACTGGAACAAATCTCAAAGTCGGCGTATCAGCCAATCAAACGCCGGCAACCATGTTACTATTTTTTACACACTCAAATTTGTCGAGTAAAAAGTGTTTAAAGAGAGCGCCATTCAGTGCCATTTTTGTTTAAAGAGAAGTAAACATTTTACAACTTTTTTGTGTACGGGAACGGTTTTTCGGGTAAAATGTGTAAAAGTCGTAAAAATTGTAAAAACTTTTTAGTTCTGGAACAAAGCTATAGATGAGGTTCCAATATGGACCCTATTGATCCACTCTTTCGGGTACCTCCCACACAAAATTTTGCTTAAGTGCAGTTTAAGGCCTGCTCTCGAATCGCCATGATTTTTATTGCAGCCACTTGTATTACGACGATATAATTTTTTAGGAGCAAGTCCATACTTCCTCAGAAATCAGCACAAAAACTGCAAACAACCCATATAATACCATGTGTCGTAGTTGGAGCGCACGATAACTCTCGAACGGATCAACATATTTGGTTCAAATTTTGGGTCTTTAAATATTTTGTCCAAACATAGTTTAAGTTCGAAGATAGACCATATTGGTCCACTCCTTCCGGTACCTCCCCCACAAAGGTTCAAACATTTTCGCCAAGATTGTGGGCATGATAACTCTAGGAGGCAGTAACCGAATTGACCCAAACTTTGCTATTGGTAATATTACTTTCAGGCATAGATCGGGTTCTAATATGGACTATACCGGTCCACTCATTTAGGTACCTCCCACACAAAATTTGGAAAAAGTATAGTTTAACAACTCCTCTCTGATCTTACTAATTTGTGATGCAGCAGGTGGCACTTGCGGCCCCTGTTACGACGTTGTAATTTTTTTTTTGTGGGCAAGTCCATACTTCCTGAGATAATGACCCAAAAAGGTCCAGAGAATCCTACCGGCACCACCTAAACTGGCTAATGTGTAAAATAACCCTTTAAGAGAGAAATAGATTTTGTAAATTGAAAAGTAAAATTGTAATATATTTAAATTCAGAAAATTAACTACAACATTTTTCATTATATAGTCTCCCTTGGAAAAAATGCACTCGTCTTGGATCATTCTGAGTTTTGTTGCAACATGTAGTTTTTTTGCGACCCTTTCCATCTTGGAAATTTTTCCCAACAGCTAAAAAACCTACAGAAGTATTGTGTTAACATTTTTTCTTCGGGTACGGGGCTGAGGGTATATCTCTGCTCAGCTGACCGATACTTTCTTACTTGTTAGAAAATATTGTCGACAACAAGATTGTAGAAAACAATTTGCAAACAAAACAGTCAAGCCCTCATTATACCCTACGCAAGCATGTGGAAAGGGTATTATAAGTTTGTTTTGCTCAAAATACATGTAACACCGCGAAATATTGTTCGTATACCCCTTGAGGTATACCAAAATTTCTATCTCGACGAGATAAAGTGATTTGATTAAATATTGTAATCAAACTCCAGGCCGTAATTATGGACAAAACTTCACAAAATTTTATCTGCACACAAAAACAAAATTTGTATCCGATTTGTCGCAATTCTTGACCTGTCCCTTAATGCAGACTACATCAATGCAGAGGTAAGGTATAGGAACTACTGTCTAATATATACATAAGTTGGTTTTTAAGTGTGTTGGTTTGTTTGTAAAGAACTACATTTACCTTCCATTCTACAAAATATCGCAATAATTATAGTATTTTTCAAGACAGAGAAATTCCCAGTATTTAAATTGATACAAATTACAATGATGTGCGGGGTCTTGATGTTTTTATGCTACACTTTGTGAACAGTAATGTAATGCCTCGAAATATTGGTCGCTTTTTTCATAGGTCTATTCGGTAAAAATCACCGAAAGCTATTTCTGTGGGTATTTTGATATTTTTAATGCAAATTTTAACTGTTTGAAGGAACGTGCATGTCTCTTGTATCAAAAGTGTTCGTCTGTCCATTATAAAATAAATAAAAAGTTTTACGTTTCCAGTAATGACGTATGCTATGTGCTATATCTCTGGTATGTTATCGTGTATATCAACTTATGTATGTATGACCTGACACCTAAAATATGTATGTCGTAATCATATAAAAGAGATTCCGTGGCAAACTAGTGGCCACAAGTAGTGGTGTAGGGTATCACATCGTCGGTGCCGGCCGACTATAGCCCTTATTTTTTAAATTATTTTAAGGATATTAGTCACATTTTCCTATGGAATTCTCTGCAAATTCTTATTTTGTGTTTCCAAAGGGTAGAACATGTCCCCATCAACAAATGTCAATATACACTCCGATTTATCTGAATAGAACAAACTAATTTTTTATACCTATAGAGAAATTGTAAATTAAATTTTTGTGGACATGTGGAGCGTATATTAGACGAAATATTCAATAACTATCATGTTTCACATGTGCCTTATGACGGTACTTTTTACTCGCTTTATGAAAAAATATCAAAATATTAATGATTCACCAGGATGGAACCACCCTAAGAACTAGCACAAATCCATTGTCAGATGTAGTAAACTTTTACAAAAAACTACTTGTAATTATAAAAACGGCCTTGATTGTCCTCTGTCATCAAATATAGACCAAAAATATGTATTAGTGTCTTGGAATATGACGAAAATCGAACCTTAGTGCTTCAAAAAGTATTCTTAGCAAGAAATTGTTAGAAACAAATTATGAAGCCAACATTTATACAGTATTGTGTTTAAAATGTTCAAGACCACATCAAAATCACAAAAAATCCCATTTTATAGGGAAACAGAGGGAATAATTAAATATAACGGTATTTGTAGGCAAGATGGTCCGTAGTGTAAATGCACCTTTTGGTGTTTCCACATTAAAGTGTTTCCTCTAGTTTGAGCTATGTGGAAAGTTTTAAATACATTTTCGTACGGAATTGGCTCTGGCTTGGATGGATTTATAAAGGAGATGTTTAATATTGGTTTCGTTCCACCCAACAATACTGATTGTAAATTGTAATTTTGTGTTCCTAGTAGGTACAGCATAACTCTACACAAATCAGGTTTAAGTTTAAAGGTGGTTTTTCTTACCATATTGGTTGTAAATTGCAACTTACAACTTTTAATGTGAGTTGTTGTTGTGTTTAAAAACATAATTTGTATAACTGTGGCTTCAAAATGTCAGAGTTGAAGTTACACATTCAGTGTGGCAAATACTCTCTAATAACACTGTGCAAAATTTTTGAGCCAATCGCGTGCAAACAACTTCTGTCCAGAATTTTGTGAAAGTAGAGGACCAATAGGCAAAAGCCATATTTGGGTTTTGTTTTCTCAGATCGGGTTCGGTTTTTATGGCCTCATCTAAACATGGTTAAAGATCGAATTTTTAAAACAAATCGGGGCTGTATCTCTGAAACCATAACGAATCTTGTTTTGACATCTGCAGCAAACTTGTAGGTAAGAGCAAGAAGAAAATATTTGGAGGAATATTGAACTCGAAAAAATGCATGTATTGCCTCAAATTTTATAATATATCTAAAAATTAGAAACATTGTGGCGTTTTTTTGGGATAGCGTTTGCAATTTTGTTTTTTCAAAATAGTTTGGCTTAATCCCATTGTTGTTGTTTTAATATTTTAAAACAACTAGTTTATTAGTGGAAAAGATTTGGCATTGTTCGCCAAGGGGTAAGGTAGGCAATACTATAGTTTCGATTCTCGCCACAGAATCTCATCAGTTCCCTTGTTTTTTTTCAATAACTTCTTCAACAAAAAATTTGTTATACCCAAACATCAATCGTCAGCTCGAAGTATAAAGGTAACCAAAGAAAAAAGTTCAATGAGAACTTTTTCCTTGGCAACCTCACACAACTCTGGCGAAAGTGTCTGCGAAATTCGAAATTCGACGACACATACTAGTGGAAAATACTCTCTAAAACTAGTTGTTTTAAAATATATCTAAAAATTCTATAATTTGTGTATATAAGAACACAAAACCAAATTAAGGTTTCTGTAGACTCAATATGTACTTTTAGAAAATGCCCATTAGAAGTTGTTTGCATTTCCAGTGTTGCACAGTGTTACTATACAATAGAAAAAATTTATATAAGAAATAAGAACGGCAAATAACAAACAATTTAAACATTTTGATTTGAAAACTAGTAAGATTGGGGTCACAAACGTTCACAATTTATGCAACATTACATGTTGGCAACAAATGTATGTATTTACTACATATTGCTTGAAAGAGCACCGTATGTATATTAACATGTTCTTACTAAGAGCTAGCATACATTCATATCCCTTTCATCAATAAACAATTATTCAATTGTAACAAAGTTTGTGTAAGCAATGTCCAGTTTCATATGCTATGACACTGAGAAGGGACAAATGAAATGTCCTTTAAAATGAAAAGTCCTAAACGTTGTAAACTGAAAACATTTTTTCCCAATTTTTGTAACTGAACCGAAAACAATTTATATATAGGAGGGTGTGTTTGAAAATTGTATTTGGACATTGATGATTTTGCATCACGATGTTATGGCTGTAGTTTGTGTTTCAAAACAATTCATTCCTTCTTTTTTTGAGATTTGTTGATGACCTATCAAATAGTAGGTATTTTTCCCTTTTCTGTTGTCTTCCCTATGTAAAGATGTGCGGGTGGCAATAGATTCGAAAACAAAACTACTTACCATCATAAGTTGTTACGTTTACACTATGATTACAATGTTGAGAATTGAAATAAGTACACAAAAAAACGTTTTAAACTTTTCTTGTGTAAATGTATCCTGTCTATGAAGGGCTCAAATGCTAATTTACAGATAGATCGGTTGGAAAATACATTGGCTGATATTAGAGCTTTGCAGACAGTGCGATGGAACAAGAAGGACATTACAGGAATGACTTTAGCCGCCACAAAAGAAGACATATTTCGCATATAGGAAAATTCTTCACATGAACAGGAGAATATTTTTGGTCGCTATGGAAGGCACTCACCGAGTGTGTTGGAAGACAATTCCAGAAAAAAACTGGCCACGACTAATTTTTTAGTGGCAGACAAGGCAGAATGTATTTGTTGGCGTCTAAATGCAGTTGAATGACTGATCCCCGATTATTTAAAAAAAATTACTTCTGTTTGCCGTTTCTAAGTCTTCTCGGTCCAACTCAATTATGTTTTGGTTTCTTAATTAGAACATTTGCAATAACATAAAATTTGTCAGCATCATTCTAAAACCGCACCTATTCAATAATATCACACTGTTTGTACACCCACACGTAATTGTGTACATCACGTAAAATTTGTTTCCCAAAAACAGAATGCTACAACAGTTTTTTCTTCTTTCTGTAAAAACCCAACGGAAGCAACTCTAATACTTCTACCGAACGAACAAATTTCAAATCTAGGGGCAAAGTCCAAAGGAACGGAAGATGGAGTAATAAGGCAGCAACATTGTTTTCAAAGATGATGACATAGGAACTCTTACATTAAAATTGAACCTGCATTTGTAACATGAAAAAGTACGGACATCAAGTAGCTTCAGAACGAATCACAAATAAGTAGAAGTAGAAAAAAACATGTGACGAACGACAACACGATGTAGCAATGAAGCTGGCTTAATGATAGTGGTAGTATTGGGCCAGTAGTAGAGCCAGTGTTCAGTAAATTTACTCGGAAAATAAGGAGACACATAACTAAAAATGCTGCGTTCCTTTTTTTGGTATGTGTGCACGTAATTCCGTCTGCTTTTTCATTTGTATGTACTTAAGTACTGAAAAGTCTTCGTCCTCTATGGGTATTTCGACCACCATCTCATGGGATTCATTCAACTGTCCACTCATGTGGTACCCAGTTATCTGTCCATCCCAAATGGATATGCTTTACATCATCATCAACTGCATTGTTATCCTTGACGTTGTCTCAATCATCATAGTAATGGTTCATCAATATCAATGTGGGTACCACTTAAAATCCATTAGGGCTGTCAGTATATTTGGATGAGGGATTTTATGGCATGAAATTTTTAGTAGATTTTAAACAGGAAAATTTACAAGCTTTTAACGAAATCACAGATTTATACTCAAATATGTTATGGACCAGAATAAATTGAAGTTGTATGCACGAATGTCGGGTTGTTGTACAACCAGATTTAATTTGGAATAAACAGCAGTGTGAAAATAAGTAAAACGGTATCATGTTTGCTTTGGCTTATTATTTCATACCATCCCTAATCTAAAACACAAAACAAAAATAAAATCCACGTTTATTGGTCTGATGGCCATTCAAAAAATATTCTTTAAAAATCCTGGTTTATTTATTAAAAAAATCTTCAAAATCCACTGGTGGCCTATGATTATTTTAAATCCATGCCTATGGAAAATATTCTTTAAAATACTCGTTTATTTATCTGAAGGCCCTTGAACAAATATTCTTTAGAAGTGCACATTTAATGGTCGTATATTGAAACAAGTAAAAAAGTGTCAGTCGGCTTTGCCGACAGATAGATACCTTCAGCCAATGTGAAGCGAAACTTTCACCTCCGGACAGATCTAATGTATTTGAGGTCTCTTTAGAATTTTGTGAACCTTTTTGGACATTTGAACTTGCCGACAAAAATGTGTATTAGGAATTAACTGCACTAAGATACAAATGTTGGACTTTTGTAGGGCAGATACCTTTAGGGAGGACCGATATGGGCCATTTTAGAAGTTAAACTAGAAGTTAAACAAAGTTTGGACCAAATTGGTCGCCCATTCAAGTGATATCGTCCTAGCATTTTAGTGACATTTTTTAAATATTTGGGAGAAGTACCGAAAGTTGTGGACCGGTATGGCCCATGAAACTAAGTTTGGATATAATATGACGAAAACCAAATGTTGGACCAAATCGGTTGAACAGTTCTAGAGTTATCGTGCTCTCCGACCGCCACATATGGTGACATAGGGGTTTTTTACACCTTTCTGTCTGTTTTCCCAAGAAATATGGACTTGCCCCTGCAAAAACCTTTACCATCGTAATGCAAGTAGCGAATGCAAATCGCTTAACAAAAATCAAAGTGTTTCGAGAGCAGGTCTTAAAGTGAACTTATCCGAAATTTTGTGTGAGAGGTACCAGAAGGAGTAGACAAATATAGTCCATATTCGAACCTGATCTATATCTGGTAGATATATTAGGATGTGCAAAGTATGGATTTTATCGGTCACCCCCTTCAAGAGTTACCGTACGAACAATTTTTCCGAACATTTTAGAACTTTTGGGGGGAAGGTACCTGAAGGAGTAGACCGATATGGCTTATCTTCAAACATAAACTATATTTGGACAAAATATTACGAAGGCCATATTTTGGTTGGTAAAAGTTTTTTTGCAACTTTCATGCTATTTTCTCAGGAAGTATGGGCTTGCCCCTGATGAAACTTGTACCGTCGTATGGAGGGCAATGAATATAAGTTGCTAAAACAAAAATCAAAGCGATTCGAGAGATGGCCCAAAACTGAAGTTTTCAGAAATTTTGTGTGTGAGGTACCCGAAGGAGTGGACCTATTGAGACCATATTAGAACCTCATATTACTCTGGTAGAAAGTTTACGCTATACAAAGTATGGACCAAATCGTTAATTCCCTTCAAGAGTTATCGTGCGCACAAACTTTCCGAACATTTTCGAACTTTTTTTGGGGAGGTACCGGAAGGACTGGACCGATGTAGCTCATCTTCGATCTTAAAATAAGTTTGGGCAAAATATTACGAAAGCCAAAATTTGAACCGAATTGGTTCATCCGTTCGAGAGTTATCGTGCGCTCCAGCCAGCAGGACAGACAGACAAACAGACAGACAGACGGACGGACATGGCTAGATCGACTCCAAATTGTCTCAAATACATTTCGTCCAAACATACTTGGGGTCTAAAACCATTATTTCGATGACGCACAAAGTGTATATGGTAAAATTCAAATTTCCTTTACAATTCCATCGAGAAAAAATTTAAGAAAATTTTGACAAGCACATTCACGATTTTTGTTACATGGGTTCAGAAAAAAAATCGTGGTTTCAAATATGTTCGCGTTCACAAAATTGGATGCTGCGCCCAAAAGTTATGGGGGGTTTTATTCCCTTATAAAGAAAAAATATTTAAAAATGCCCTTTGTGTTGTAATACCAAAATGTATATATAAATCGGTAACAACATTTAATATCTATTCGTAGACGCCTAAATATTAGCTAAATTTATTTTCATTTTCGCGGAAAATCAAAAAATAATGAAGGAATCTTGGAGTAAATTTTATTTATTCTTACTCAGAGTCCATAAAAATCTCTAAAAAATAAATTAAAAATACGTACAGAATCTAGACAATGTGCAGAAAAATGTGAGACCAAAATTTTATTGATTAGGATTTTAAATTGCATATTGCAGCTACAACAAAAGACAAAAGTTTATTGTTGGAACATTATTTCAAGAATATATTGTTTGGTTTAATACGAAAAATTTGAGAACATTTTTTGGAGTTATTCTACTATTTCGCTAAATTTCCTAACAAAACCTGAATTATTTTGCTAAAACCTCTTCAAGGAAAATAGTTTATCATCGTGAAAGTATATTTGCTTAGTGTGATAAGCAATAGAATTAGAAAATAAAGAGTGATATAGATATTACAATCAAAGAAAAAACATAAAAGTTAAAAACCGTATAACGCGCGAAATAGTTAAAATCAGTTGAGGCGCATGTGCTTTTCGCATAGAGCGAGTGCATCTCTGTCAATATGTTTGCATTTTTCCATGTTTCATTTAACCGCCAAAGTGTGCTATCAGTTGCATCTTACTACACCAAAATGCTTCATGTGGGTAAAAATAACGCGATGTTCATATGATTATAAGGCGCATCCGATTTCAGTGACCCCCTGTTAAAATTACGTCAATAAGACAAATTTTATACAGATTCGTCAAGAACCGCGGATGTGCTACCTGATTCTATTTTTGGTTAAATACGAATACTACTCCCGAATCTCTGAAATTCATGACACACCTTTTTGACAAATTTTATAATCGTGTATAAAGGATTCCATTTATGTAAAAAAATTTAAGGGCAATCGCGGTTAAGTATGCGGATTAGTCAAAATAAAATTTTGCTTATTTTCCTATTTTCAGGGTATCTATATCAGCGGTTTTAGTGGATGGATTCGACCGCGGTAGGGCTCATTGAATCCGACGCGGAAAAAAACTAAAATCACGCGGTGTTCGAGGGTACCTGAGTCACAGTTGTAAATTTTTAATCCAAAAAATTGGTTTTTAAAGAAAAATTACGCACCAAAAATTCGACTTTGGACTCCTATTACTAGGGAGCTGTGGGGAGCACACTCATGAGATATACATCAAACGACGTGGAATTACGAGTTCTACAATCCAATAAACAGATTAGGTCATTATCTGGTTGCGCCCTCCAATTATAAGAAAAATTCAAAAAACCCCGATTTCAAAACTTCAAAATGTCAGCATCGATTTTAGGGGGATGCACTGTATATATCGAGAAGTCACACATTAGAATCATGTTGCCCAAGGGGTATTCTTCAATTCTTTCTTTGAGCTCAGGTCTGAATTTTCCCTGGTTTGACCAGAAATCAAGAAAAAACACAAAAAAGCTTGCTAACTTCAACACATTTTTACCCATTTTTTTATATTACCACCAACGCAGCTTCCACGAAAATTATTTGTTATGGTCCATATTATGAGATCGTGGCTAAAACACTTCAGTTAATATAAATATATTCATATTTTATAAAATTTATTAACAGTTCGCGACTTATTAAATGGTGAACCTCAACTTCAACGATTGTAAAACATTTTTGAATATTACCATATACCCTCCTTAGCCTAAAGGCTGAGGGTATAAAAATAGTCTTTAAAATTCTTTGGTCTTTAAAAAATATTGTTTAAAAATCCACATTCATTAATACGGGGGCCCTCGAAAAAACATTCTTTGAAAATCCACATTTATTAATACGATGGCCCTTGTAAAATATTCTTTAAAAATCCACGTTTATTGATTGATTAAAAATCCAGGTTAAATAGTGCGATGGCCCATGAAAAAATATTCTTTAAAAGTCCACGTTTATTGGTCCGACGACCCTTGAAAAACTATTCCTTAAAAAATCTACTTTTATTGTTCTGATGGCACTTGAAAATATATCCTTTAAAAATCCACGTTTATTGGTCTGGCCTTTGAAAAAATATTCTTTAAAAATTCCTTAAAAAAATATTCTTTAAAAAATCCACGTTTAATGGTTTGATGACCCGTGAAAAATATTCTTTCAAAATCCACTTTTGTTGGTCTGATGGCCCTTGAAAAAATATTCTTTAAAAAATACACGTTTTTTGGTCTGATGGCACTTGAAAAAAATTATTTAACAATATACATGCTTGGGCTCATAGTTATTGAAAGAATATTTATTAAAGTTCAAAGTTCCTGTGTCTGAAAATATGTGAACTTTAAATTTTTGATAGTCTTATTTGTTATACATTAAACATTTCCGTAGCCTTAAATTTTTTAAAATTAACAATTTACTGACAAGTTTAGACAACATCGTATCTCTTATCACACAAAATATTATTATTCATTTTTAAAAACTTTCAAGATTAATATTACAAATCATCTCCTTTTTTACTTCTCTGTTGTTCAAACTCTTATGTTCAGATGACTACGCTTTGATAACTCTTCTATCCTTAACCTTGCCTTTTGCTGTTGCGTTCTCTAACAAAAGTTACACTTACTTTTCTATGCATAGTTCTGAACACTTGCAGCAGGAAATCTTGGATGCATGTGCAAAGCCTTAACAACATTTAATTGACAAAACTATGCTTGTAAATACATTTTGCGAAAATCTTTTGGCAGTTGTCGGCTTCACTCTTGAGTGCGCCTTTTGGCAAGGAAATAATGATGAGTATAAAAGATAAAAGAATTTTACTATCAAAATTTCGTACTGTACAGACGGCTTTGGTTAACTTTAAATAGATTCTTGTTTTATCAGCCAATGCCAAACAAAGTCGATGAATGTCGAAAGGATAAACCAGCAAACACCTGTAAGGAATGCATTTTACGTAAGATAAGAAAGTTTCAAAGTTCTTATAAAAGTTATTATTTTATATTTTAAGTATGCTATAGTCTATGGACAAAACACAAGAAAATGGGTTTAATTGATTAAACCCTTGGTAGAGGAAATAAAATTCACTTCAATTTAAAAATGGATATAATGTGACAAGTTTTTTATAGTAAATATAATAACAGTAAATAAGTAATAACACCACTTTTAGTGAATTCTAGCCTCCGAATTTAGTCAATCAGTGCACTTTAGTCAATATTGCACTACAACAGAACCTTGTTTTGAAATCTACAATGAAAAATGAAGGCTAGGGTGGTTTTTTGTCAAGACCCCAACTCCGACTTATTATGATTTCCCATTCTTAAAGTCTCTCTATATGAAACCTGCTAATAAAGGTAAACATTTCGATGGAATGCTAACGGAAGGATGTCACCTCCAAGGTTGGAGAAGCACATAAACCATTCGGCTAGCGGAAGAATGTCACCTCAAAGTTTGGAGAAGCACCGAAACCATTCGGCTTCATGAACAAACGTAATACCAACATATATAAAAAAAATTTAAATAAAATTGAAAAAAAAAAAACATAATCTTTACTGCAAAACCTACGGAGTAGCATTTTTTTACCCAATTACATACCACGCGTGAAGATTTTCGCTTCATTTCGTTAACAAAAGGAACAAAACACTATCACTTGGAATTGCTATAATTTATAAAAATGTCATATCAAGGATATGCAAGGAATTCTCACCTTTAAAAAAAGGGTAAAGAACAAAAAATCGAAACATGTTTGCTCCCTGTCTAAAGCTGAAAATCATGGAAACAAATGTTCGAGCAAACCTATGGAATACTTGTATGCATCAAATGTGAATAGCTTAATATTCGTTGAATATGAGTTTCCTTTTCACGGGAGCTTGCGACAGCGGATATACGTTAGTGACAATATGTTGTTGTTGTGTTTTTATATTTGATATTTCCGCTAACACCAATCATATGCTTTTGAGAGAGAAAAAACGAATTTACTATGAAACAAAGTAGAAGAAGGAGGAATAAAAATAAACATTACGGGAGGCGATGAACATTTTTGAGCACGTAGAATACAATATAATAAAAGCTTATGTAATTGCAGTATGATTGCAATCAAATGCTCTAATGGCGGTCATCATGCATTTTCCTTCAATAATTGTGGATGACGATTTTCGTATTTTTAACACCACATTTATTGCTTAAAAATCCTCCTAAATGTCTGAAACTTATATATGCAAGTAGAACCAATATAAACAAAATATACATAAAGGATATTAAAAACACAACATTACCGACAGAGGTAAAATTGGTGTTCGTTAGGACCTAAATTTTACTCTTTTATTTACTTTTATTATCTCGATAAACTTTGTTCTTTATTAAGAACAAAGTGTTTTCACATTCGGTATGAGTGCATACCTTCTGAATTGTGTGTAGCCAAACGCAATGCGCAGCAAGGCCTTCACTTTTAATAATTTTAAAAAATTGTTTGTATTAAAAGTGAGTTTTTATAATAAACATTTTTAAATTTTTTTCTTATATCTTTGTGTTTATTTCAGCTCGAGTCCATATTTTGTTGTATTCAAGTATTTGAATA
The DNA here is from genome assembly GCF_047663935.1 of Musca autumnalis. Classification (NCBI taxonomy): domain Eukaryota; kingdom Metazoa; phylum Arthropoda; class Insecta; order Diptera; family Muscidae; genus Musca; species Musca autumnalis. The sequence continues at coordinate 64,512,919 of NW_027412088.1, forward strand.
ACAACAAAATGTTTTACAGTGGATATGAAATTGATTAGTTGCGGGCGGAGGGTAGGGAATACTATAGTTTCAGTTGTCACCAAACAACTTCATCAGTTCCCTTTTCCGCCGACTCTGTATCGATAAACAGGTCAATAAGCCCATCCAGCAAATTAAACAAAATGAGAAAATTGCTGTATGGCCCTAAAGCTGATTACCCTACAATTTGAGTCGAACTAAAGAATTTCATATCCACCACTGTTTTTATGTCGTCTTTGCTTTGCAAAGAATGCGAACATATGAATGTTGCTTCAATAAGCGGGGGTAAAACAACGAGAAAGTTGTTGTTTTTGCATTACGCATTGATCAACAAGGCCGTGCTGATGCCTATTATTGTTGTTGGCGTTTTTTTTCTTATCTTAAAATTTCTATAGCTAAATTTCAATGCAGCCAATTAGTATTACCATTATGTAGAAGCATTGAAAGCTAAAATGTTCTACTTGTCCATATTTTTTAGGGCGGGGAAACGTAGGAGTACTTGAATATTATTTTCTATTTCGTTGCTTTCAATTTGTGGTTTTGTGCTGCAGCACAACATCCGGTTATAGTTTCTGTTTCTAGCAGAGAATTTGCGAAGAGAGTGGTTACGTTTAAATAAAATATGTATATCTATAATGTGGTTTATATTTGTAGGTTTATATTTATTAGGTAATGGAAGCCTGATGGACACGATGCATTTTGTTGATACAATTGTGCTTATACTCTCAGCTGTATAACTAAAGAGGGTAAATATATTTTGAAAAGGATGTCTACAAGTTAGCAAGTACAAATGTTTCTGAACTGGTGGGTGGCTGCTTGTTGCACCTCTTTGCCTAGTTCACAGAGACATACATATGTATGTATATACGTCAGTATTTCGGTTGCCGCTTCCGAGGTAGTTAAATTCGCTACTTAACTCAAGTCTACTTCCTAGATTCTTTTTTAAAATTTTCGAACTTGACGTTTGCTCCTTCATTTTTTCATTTCTGATGATTTCTTATTGTTGTGCCGTTGAAGTTCACCATTTAAGGCAACTTGTAAATATATATTTTATCTCCGAAATTCATGCCTACGAGTACCACGGCACATTCCAGAAAATTTTATGAAAATGGGTTCGTTAGTTTTCGAGATATATCATATAAAAAAGTCGGAACTTCGGGCCCCATCCAAGAACAATTGATGGCAACACAACCCCTGTTATCTCGTTAATTAATTTACAATTTGGAATCATAAAGTTAGAAAATATATCGTTTAAACAAACAATAGGCCCATCCGAAATTCATTAACAAATATGTAGCCTATGTATTTCCACCGCGGCAAATTCCTTAACATTTTGTGAAAATTGCATGAAATTTGGTTCAGTAGTTTTGGATGTATAACGTATTCAAAAACGTGGAAGTGGTCGTGTATTTTGGCACCAAAAATGTACCTATGGTCGCAAAACAAACACACTGTCTCGCCAAATTAATGCTCAAATACAAGGTTTAAAAAACGAGGCATGGGGAAAAATACATTATCTCGGAAAACCTTGAACATTTCCTGCAAGTTTCATGAAAAACGCTTTAATAGTTTGGGAGATATAACACTGTTACAAAAAGTAGGGGTGGTCTGGCAACAAAGAAGTACCTAGGTTCTAAGATGCAACAACCATGTTTTCACATATTAAATTTAAAGCCGATACGCTCATCATTTTTCCAAATACAGCGTAATAAGATAAGAGCGTAAGGTTGAAGACACAACCACCATTAAAATAAGTAAGTTTCAAACCGATAATTTTTTACAAAAAAAGTTCTACATTTCCTGAAAATTTCAAGAAATTCGTTTTAATAGATATATTTAAAAAATGGACATTAAGTTTGGTGTGGTCAATTTTCTTCCCATAAAAACCTATGTTGGACTATGACAAACATTTAGAAAAAAAATCTCAACTTACCTATCACTCCATTAAATTTTACCCCATTCGACTGTGCAATCGATGCTATGTATTTTAAATTACCTCAATTTTAAGCTGAGGACACAAATAAAATTTCAAATGTTTTTCGGAGTTAATATCTAACTATATTTCCCAAAACATACATCAAAATACCCAATTAAAGACATATTTTACATTTACATTGTTTTGATAAAGTTAAAAAAAGATACAGGAAATAGGATTTGCACCTGAACATTTGGGGATTGTGACCCTTGTTTCAAATGTTTTTTTTTTAACGTTGTTGGCGTTTTTTATTGTTGGACTGCAGAATTTTTCATCTTTGTGTTTATTTCAGCTTGAGTCCATATTTTGTTGTAATTCAATTGTTTGAATAACAACAAAATATTTTAAAGTGGATATGAAATTGATTAGTTGCGGGCGAAGGGTAGGGAATACTATAGTTTCAGTTGTCAGTTGCTGCCGATGAACCCTTTGAGTACGTGTGAGATTGAGTAGTGTGTGGCATTCCTTCAATCCGCATTCCAGAAATGATAAACTTTTCTCAAAACACGGGTTTTAGTTGAATTTTTTCAAAAATTTTTGATTTCCCCACAAACAATATTTATTATTTTCAATAATTGTTTTTTGATCACCTCGAAAATAAACAAAATTTTTCGGATTGAAAGGGTTTCATTTCCAAAATCAAAACAGTTTTGTTTTCTATCCTGCAAAAATATTCACACATACATTGACAAATGCTTCAAAATTAAGTAATACTATTACAAATGCTGTCCTGCATGCCCACAATGTATGGGCCGCACTATAGACAGAAGGCTTTCTGAAGGTATCTATTGACATACAACCTTTAAAAGGTCTTCCGTAGAAGAAGATAGAAGGGCTTTTAAATGTCTTATCTCGACAGAAGGCTTTCTAAAGGTGTTAAATGGACACAGAATCTACCACGGATCTTTTGTTGACAGAATGCCTTCCAAAAGTCTTCTATGAACAGAAGACCTTGCAAAGATTTCCTAAAGTTGAAGATTTTCTCCTATAGACCGGAGACCTTCCAAGTGTCTTTCATATACAGAAGACTTTCAAAAAAGTCTTCCATGGACAGTCGAAATGTTCGAACGATTCAGCGAAAATTGGACTCTACGGACAGACCGTCTAAGACGTAGACGCGTCCAACATTTGATAGACATAAACTTAAAAAAATAAATGCCAAAGAATGTTCTTTCCAATGATAATAAGCATTTCCCATTAAAATAGAATTTTCTTAGGGTTTCCTAAAAAAAATTAGAACCTCTAGTTGAATCACCCTACATAAATAGAAGACCTTATAAAAGTTTTCTATAGCAAGAAGACCTTCCAGAAGTCTTTCGTGTACAGCTTCCAAAGAACTTCTTAAAGTAGCCTATAGACATAAGACCTTCTACCTCTTATATAGACTAAATTATTTCCAATAGTCTTCTATAAGCAGAAGAACTTACGAAATTCTCATATAAACATAAGAGAGCTTTCGGGGATCTTAGATAGAAAGAAGACCTTCAAAAGATTTTCTCCAGACATACATAAATCCTTCCAAAGATATTCTTAGGGTCTTCTATGGATAGAATGCCGTCCAAAGTTCCTCTATAAACAGGATACATTTCAAAGGACTTATATAGAAAAAACACCTCCTAAAGATTGCTTATAGACAGAAGACAGTCTAAAAGTATATCATATGCAGAAGACCTTCTTAAAGTCTTCCATAGACGAAAGTCCTTCTAAACCCCTTCCAAGAGATTTAAATAGAAAGGAGGCATTTTAAACACCGTTTCTAGACAGAAGTCCTTTAAAGGTCTTCTATAACAGACCTTCAGGACTTGTAAGGAAGGCTTCAAAGAGTTATATTCTGCTCATTTAATATATTTTCCATTTCGTAGGAATTCCAAACTCAAGCATGGCATGGAAAACCTTTGATCATGCTGGACTATCAAATGCGACCTAATGTAGTGGAATTTGGGGATATTTTGGTATGTGTTCCTCCAACTGACCTTTAGTCCATCAAATGTATACTTTACATTTAAATAATTCTCAATAGACAATAACCAAGGTCCTTTTGAATATGTTGGTGTTAAACTCATATTTCAACTCTTCTTAACATTTTAAAACATTTTGGAAAACCCTAGATTTAGATGTCCTGATATTAACTACGAGTACATACAAAGATTTATTTTTCCCTTACAATTTTAGCTTTGGTTTTCGTTTTTCACCACAAATCATCTTAAAGTATTAAAAACAAACTTTTACAGAAAAGTACAGAATACATGATTTGGTTGTTGCACATATTTCTATGTATGTATGTACATATTTTAACATGTACGTAAGTGTTTTGTGACATTTGTGTCAGATTTTTTGTTCTTTTTTCTTTCTCCTTTAATAACTAGGTAATGGTGATACTTTGCATAATCCGAAACCAGAGTTCTTTGGTTACATATTTAAATGTTTTCAGATTCTAGTTTCTAAATAAGCCCACAAAAAAGTTAACTTTTACTTGAAACCGACATGATTGTTGAAATTCTTGAAGTTTTCTGTACATAGAAATGGATTAAAAAGAAGGTTTAAATTATTACGAAATTAAGAAATGCAAAATTGAAAATCACATGCTTAAATGATTGATGTGAAAAGTTAAGAAAACACTGGATAGGTTTCTTATTCAAAATACATTTATTATGCTGATTGGTTCTGAAATTTAGTCTTGTATGTTGTCCAAATTTAGTTTAAGTTGGAAATTTGGCCATACCTGTCCACTCCCATACCCCATTTAAGATTGATCGTGTGCACCATGTCAATCTTAAATGGGGTAACAGATTTCGTCCAAACTTAACACATTGTATTTTTTCTACCAAACATAGAGTATAGAGAATATCGGTCCATTCTTTCGAGTAACTCCTACATACAATTTCGGAAAAGTGCAGTTCGAGGGCAGTTCTTAGCCTAGCACAAAAAGCACGGTTTAAACAGACAAAAGTTAAGTGTTTTGGAAACTTCCATCTCTGTTATGAACACATGTTAAATTTTGTTTCGATCTCGCAACTCCTTCATATAGAAACAGGTGTTAAAAAAGACGCATCCGCAATTTCTTTACAATGGAAAAATTAGAAATACGTGCTGTCATTAAATATTTACATAAAAAAGTTTATCGGGACAAGAAATTCATAATGATATGCTGAATGTGTTAGGTGAAAGTGCTCCTTCATATGCAACAGTTAAAAATTGGGTTGCTGAATTTAAACGTGGTCGTACAAGCATTGGAGATGAACCACGTAGTGGACGTCCAAAAACAGCAACAACAACAGAAATTATAGCCAAAGTGCATGATATGGTATTAAATGATTGACGAATAAAAGTGCGTGAAATTGCTAATATCATGGGCATCTCAAATGATCGAGTCCATTTAATTTTGCATGAAGAACTACAGATGAAAAAGCTTTTTATACCCTACACCACTATGTGGGGAGGGTATTATAAGTTGGTTTTGGCCAAAAAGTTTGTAACGCATCGAAATAATGGTCGTAGACCCATACTTATATATACCAAAATGAATGTCTCGACGAGCTGAGTCGATCTGGCTATGTGTGTCCGTCCGTCAGTCCGTCCGTCCGTCCGTCTGTCCGTCTGTCCATCTAAACCTTGTAATCACGCTACAGGTCGCAATTTTGATCGGATCGTCACGAAATTTTGTATGTTGATGGGGGTCCCGGAGGGGAAGAAGCCTATTGATTTTGGTGATGGTCGGATAATATTTAGGGGTCGGAATGCGCAAAAAACTTATGTGGATAAAAAGACAACGTTTTTTTCCAAAGCGAACATCTTAGGTTCTATATGGGGTATACTAAAAGCAAAACCTGACTATGAAAGTAAAAAATATCACCTTTCTAATGATGTAAAGTAGGTTCTGGTAGGTGATCAAACAACGAAGAAATTACAACAGTAGCAAATAAAACCCAAATTTTCATTTTTGCGATTATAATTATTTTGACGAATATCACAGCTTTGGTTGAAAACTTTCCAAAAACAAAGCCTGACTATGAAAGTAGAAGATCCCATCTTTACAATGATGCAAACTAGGTCGGCGTGGGTAACCAAATAACGGAGATATCGCAATAGTCGGTAATACATCCCATTTTTCTATTTTTTTGGAAATCACGCTACAGGTCGCAATTTTGATCGGATCGTCACGAAAATTTGAGGGTTAATGGGGGTCTCACAGATGAAGAAGCCTATTGATTTTGGTTATGGTCGGATAATATTTAGGGGTCGTAATGGGCAAAAAACTTATTTGGAGAAAAGTCAACATTTTATTTCAAAGCCAACATCTCTGTTTCTTTAGGAGGTATATCAAAAGCAAAACTTGGGAAGGAAAGTAGAAAATATCACCTTTACAACCATGTAAAGTAGGTTGTCGTAGGTGGTCAAATAGCAGAGATATGGCAATAGCCGATAATGCATCCCATTTTCCGATTTTTTTGTAATCACGCTACAGGTCGCAATTTTGATCGGATCGTCACGAAATTTTGGGTGTTAATGTGGGTCCCACAGAGGAAGAAGCCTACTGATTTTGGTGATGGTCGGATAATATTTAGGGGTCGGAATGGGCAAAAACTTATTTGGAGAATGGTAAACGTTTTATTTCGGAGCCAATATCTATGTTTTTTTAAGAGGTGTATCAAAAGCAGAACCTGGCAGGGAAAGTAGAAAATATCACCTTTACAATGATGTAAAGTAGGTTGTCGTAGCTGCTCAAACAACAGAGATATCGCAATAGTCGGTAATGCATCCCATTTTCCGATTTTTTTGTAATCACGCTACAGGTCGCAAATTTAGTCGGATCGTCACGAAGTTTTTGGAATTTTATGCGGGTACCACAGAGGAAAAAGCCTATTTATTTTGGTGATGGTCGGATAATATTCAGGAGGCGGAATAAGCGAAAAGCTTATGTGGAGAAAAGTCAACGTTTTTTTCTTATGCGAATATTTCCGCTTCTAGTAGGAGTATTCCAAAAGGAAAGCCCGCCAATGAAAGAAGAAAGATGTCCTTTATATTGACGCAAAGCATGGTGGCGTAAGTGGGCAAACAACCGAGATATCGCAAAATATATTATAAAATATAATATATCCAATTTTTCCATTTTTTGTAATCACGCTACAGGTTGGAATTTTGATCGGATAGTCACGAATTTTTGGGGGTTGATGGGGCCCCACATAGGACGATGCCTTCGATTTTGGTGATAGTCGGATAATATTTAGGGATCGGAATGGGGAAAAACTCATGTGGAGACAAATTCAAAATTTTATTCTTTGTGAATATATCGATTTCTAGTAGGGTTATTTCAACGGCAAAGCCTGTCAATGGCAGAAGAAAATATTACCTGTACATTGGTGTAAAGCAGGTTGGCGAAGGTGGTTAAACAAGGGATATACCACAGTAGTCGGTAATGCATCCAATTCTTCTATTCTTCTATTCTATTCAATTCTACAGGTCGAAATTTTGATCGGATGGTCACAAAATTTTGTTTGCTTATTGGGGTCCCAGAGAGAAAGAGGTATATTTTTTGATTAAAAACCAAAATATATTTGGTGGTAGTCGGATTATGTACCCTAGAATAAATGTTTACCAGTGAAAAGCTTATGTACAGGGGTAGTGGTGTAGGGTATCACATGGTCGGCCCCGTCCCGACTATAGCCTTTGCTCACTTGTTTTGGACTTCAAAGGTATTTTATTGATTGACTATCTGCAAAAGAGTAAAACAATAAATTCAGAGTAGTATTGCAACCTTTTGGATCAATTAAATGTACAAATTTGAGAAAAACGTCCTGGCTTACAACACAAAAAAAATAATTTTTCATCAAGACAACGCACCAGCGCACAAGAGTGTTTTAACAATGGCTAAAATTAACGAATTAAAGTACCAGTTGCTTGACCACCCACCTTATTCTCCTGATTTAGCTCCCAGCGACTTTTACTTGTTCCCAAATCTAAAAAAAAATTCCTTGCTGGCAAGCGTTTTACCTCAAATGAAGATGCAATTACAGTTGTAAACCACTATTTTGAAGACCTTGAGGAAAACTATTTTAATCAAGGGATAGAATTGCTAGAAAAGCGTTGGACTAAGTGTATTGAAGTTTCAGGAGGTTATATTGAAAAATAAAAATATTTTTGAAAAACTAACTATTCTCTTTCATTAATAGGCTAAGAAGTTTCCGAACCGCCCTCGTATTACGTTTAGATATTTTTGCAACAAGTTGTAGTCGCTTTCCCCATTACGAAAGGGGATAACGATGGTATACGAAGTCTTATCAAAAATCGTATTATTTTATTTTAAATTTTTTAAATTTTAAAAGTATTAATTTTCTATTATTTTTTATTGCTTTCTGAGCAAAAACAAGGTCGCCTGGACATCGCTCAGGAGCTTTTAAATATCGACACCGACGATCCGGATTTTCACAAAAAGGTCATAACTGGTGACGAATCATGGGTGTCAGGCCCAATTAAAATTACGGTTGATCATCATAAAATACGAAATGAGTATCCGATTTGATATCTTAAAATTTCTTCCAAATGGACGTCAATCCCAGAGGGTCTATATGGGACAAAATCTTTGGATACCTCCCTCACAAAAGTTCAATATTTCGCATAAGTGCTGTTTAAGGACAAACATGTTTAAATGCATGCTTATCCACTTTCAAGGGGCGAGAAAGGCTTTTTGACTCCGAGAGTCAGAATCGTATATTTTCATAGTTTGGTTAATGCTAAATTGGAAACAAATAACGAATGGGGTGAAAAAACTTGATATTTCTATCTGAAATTTACAGCAAAATGTATTTTATAATTCATCAATATTGATTTTAAAAATTCCTTTTTTATTTTTATTTTTAAAATACATATGATTAGTATATGAAAAATATTGTAATTACAAAAGGAATACTAATGTCTCTATTGTATTCCTGCATAATCGATCTGGTCATGAAAGGCCTTTGATTAATGAATATATGTAAATAAAAATTAAAATCTTATATACTTGAAAGGTTTGGCCCTTAATCTGGTATCTTTTCACGTAGTAATACATGGACTTCAGCCCATGAACACTCTAACAATAGACACAACCTTCCTCCTCTCACACGATAAGTAAGTGGTGAAAATACCGATGGTACTTAAAAAGGGTTACTGCAGAGTGATATGTCTAACTTCAAAATGGGATGGCAGTGGCAATAACTTCTGCAGGCTATGTGAAGGTGCAGAAGAGATAGAGACTGTCGAACATCTACTTTGTAGGTGACCCTTGTTGCGAATACTAGGTAAATGCTCGTATGAGATTCATACTCACACCTTCCTATCTAATATAGATTATGGTTTTTAACTTTGCCAAAGGTCTGTAACTACTGTTTTCTTCGATCAAAAACACTGCTTCACTCTAACCCAACAGGCAATATCCCAGTAAAATTTGAAGGAAGTGGTTCTATGCGATGACGTGATTTCATGTCATTTTCTTCATTGGTTCAAAAGAAGTCGTGAAAGATCCGATCTTTTCATTAGCATTTGAAACCATGTGAAAGAAGTCGTGACAGATCCGATATTTTCATAGGCATTTGAACCCATTCCATCGATCCATTAAATATGATTTTTGTATTTTTTATTTATAAAGCTATATGTCGGAGACTCAAAATTACGACCACAGTTGTTAAAACTCTCGTCATAATGTTGTCTTATGTTTGAAAGTTGAAATCGAGTGGATTTCGTAAATGTAAACCAAGCAATAGAATGAAATCAATCAAATCTCGCTTCTCAAATTTGAACAAAAAGTCCGAAAAGAAAAGGAACAAGAATCGGAAAAGTAAGAAGTAACGACTTTTGGAAAGAAAATGTTATAACTTAAAAATAAATTAATAACGCATAAATGATATTTTTCTCCTTTCATTTCGTTACATTTGATTCTCTAGAGATCCCTAAAAGCCAAGTCGATTTGTAGATCCCTACGTAGCGATATCAGTTCTTCTTGAAATGAAAGAGTATAAAATTTCCAATTTTGTATACAATTGAAAGTAATTCATGAACAAGAAATTCGTAAAGGAGTGCAGTTGGAGTCCATGTCGAAATCTGAACTGGTGTTGGGAAGATAATAGAAATGACATGTCAACGCATTGGCTAAAATGGCATGCTTGGGATCCAAAAAAGAACGTCATCTTTTGGGGGTCACGCTCATATAAAAATCATGAGTGAAAATGACAAAAAGATGACATGCCAGATCACTGGCACCCATGATTCAACTCATGATTTGTCATCGAACATTTTGCTGGGTTTTTACCTTACCATCGCCATTACATCATTTTCACCAACTTTAACCCACCCTGCGCATGCTCGACCTAAGCACTTAAACATGATGCATCTGCCCTGATCCAACTTGACCAAATATTTCACACTGTTATAAAGGAAAAAAATGTATTGACAAATTTTAAATAAATAAGAAAAAATAGTAATCATTCGAATCCCACTACCAAATAGAACTTAAAATTTTTGTAATTTATCATAGTTTTACACAAAGAAATTTCAAGAAATTCGAACAATACAATCATTGATAAAAATTGATTTAAAATCGCGATAATTGCATCCAAGCCCAAAATTTCAATTTTTTTATACCCTCCACCATAGTATGGAGGGTATATTAAGTTTGTTTTTCCGTTTGTAACGCATTGAAATACTCATTTGCGACCCTATAAAGTATATATATTCTTGATCAGGGTAAAATTCTAAGTCGATCTGAGCACGTCCGTCCGTCCGTCCGTCCGTCTGTGGTAATCACTCTAGCATCCACAAAAATAGAGATAGGACGCTGAAATTTTGGGAAAATGCGTCTTTTGTTTGCAGGCAGGTCAAGTTCGATGATGGGCTATATCGGTCCACGTTTTGGTATAGCCCCCATATAACGGTACCCCCCGATTTACGGTATTTTGACGTTTTTAGCTACATTTTCAGACCGATTTGGCTATAATTTGACATTTAGGGTTCTTAAGTGTCAACAAACACATATAACAAAACTTGTGGACATAGGTCCACGTTTTGGTATAGCCCCCATATAACGGTACCCCCCGATTTGCGGTATTTTGACGATTTTAGCTACATTTTTAGACCGATTTAGCTATAATTTGAAATTTAGGGTTCTTAAGTATCAGTAAACTTATATAACAAAAGTTGTGGACATAGGTCCACGTTTTGGTATAGCCCCCATATAACGGTACCCCCCGATATACGGTATTTTGACGTTTTTAGCTACATTTTCAGACCGATGTAGCTATAATTTGACATTTGGGGTTCTTAAAAGTCAATAAACTTATACAACAAAAGTTGTGGACATAGGTCCACGTATTGGTATAGCCCCCATATAACGGTACCTCCCGATTTACGGTATTTTGACGGGTTTAGCTACATTTTCAGACCGATTTAGCTATAATTTGACATTTAGGGTTCTTAAAAGTCAGTAAACTTATATAACAAAAGTTGTGGACATAGGTCCACGTATTGGTATAGCCCCCATATAACGGTACCCCCCGATTTACGGTATTTTGACGTTTTTAGCTACATTTTCAGACCGATATAGCTATAATTTGACATTTAGGGTTCTTAAGTGTAACTAAACTTATATAACAAAAGTTGTGGACCTAGGTCCAAGTTTTGGTATAGCCCCCATATAACGGTACCCCCGATTTACGGCATTTTGACGTTTTTATCTACATTTTCAGACCGATTTAGCTATCAATTGACATTTAAGGTTCTTAAATGTCAATAAACTTATATAACTAGTGGTCATAGGTCCATGTTTTGGAATAGCCCCCATATAACGTTACCTCCCGATTTTCAGTAATTTGATGATTTTAGCTACAATATTAAACCGAACAAGCAGTAATTTGACATTTGAAGTTCTTAGTGGTCACAATACATCTCCATCAAAAATTGTCAACATAGGTCCATGTTCGGATATAGCTCCCATGTAACGGTACCTCCCAATTTTCAGTAATTTGGCAATTTTATCTACAATTTTTAACAGAACTAACTGTAATTTGACAGTTGAAGGTTGTAGTGGTCACCACACATCTGCATCAACAATTTTCAACATAGCCCCAATATAACGATACTTCCCTATTTTCGGTACTTTGAGGATTTTACTTAAAATGTTTAACCGAACGTAGGTCCATGTTTTTGTATAGCACCAAAACAAACCTCCCGATTTTCCGTACCTTTACTTTATTTTTTGGACGAACTTTCTGTAATTTGAAATTTAAAAGTCAACAAAAATTCTGCAACAAAAATTGTTCATTTAAGTTCATATTTTCGTATAGCCCAGATACCTCCGAACTAGCTGTTAATGACATTTGAAGTTCCCACGTTATGTACCGATTTTCGATATTTTGAGGATTCTAGCTAATTTTTTTAACCGAATTAGGAGTTATTTGACATTAAAGGCTCCCATCAAAAACTGTCAACATAGGCCCATGTTTTATTATAACCCCTATATAACAGTACCTCCCAATTTCTAGCCCACCAAAAATTGTCAACAGTTAGATATAGGCACCATAAAAAGGGCCTCCCGAATGAAGCATTTTATGTATGTACATTATCTGACATTTTAACGTACTCACTTAAAGTTGGACACAGGAATGAATATTTTATGGTGGAGGGTATGAAAAGTTCGGCCCGGCCGAACTTAATGCTTTTTTACTTGTTTATTTTTTTTTTAGATAGCTGATAAAAGAACAAAAAATAAAAAAGGATTTTATAAATTATAGGCAACCGTATTGAACTTACTCAGCATTGAAAATCTCGTGTATTGGTTAACAGGTCTTTAAATTCAAGTATATTGCCCTTTTAACGCTTTCATGTTATTGACTTGCAGTACATGTTAACGAACTATTTTTCATACTGCCAACTTTTGCCACAAGTTTTCCAAACAAAAAATTGGTACGGATATGATGTGTCAAAAGTTACTCTGATAGGCTGAAAGTTTCTCGTGTGTCTTGTTGTTTTTGTTAGGAATCGTAGTTGCCAAATGGAAACATGGAGGGCTTATTAAATGGCATTTGTATAAAAATATGTTACTGAATACAATGCTTTCGATCAGAGAAGGGCAGTATTCCCCGCACAATTGATTGTTATGTTATAAATTTGGATGTTATGCGAAGGCCCTTTTAGAAATAAATTCCAGTGAGTTAATTTCCATTTATGTTGTTTAGTGTGTTCTAAAAATATTGACGGCAAAGTTATAAACAATTGACAGCCACAAAATGTGTATAAATTGAGTATGAACTCAATGGATTTAACTCCCACAATAGTAATACAAATAATATATTCTTCGTGTATTTCAATACAGAAACATTTATAATTTAAAAATTTTCAAACTTTTTTATAGAGATTCTGCACCACCTGTCCTTCCTCCCTGCATTGTTTCTTGGTTTTCACACACTGAACTGTTTGTTTACATTACATTTTTGTGTGGAAAAGAATAAGTTATCAGTTATATTCATCAACGACAAGATGACAGTGGGAGTTCGGTCATGCTAACTGTAAGTACGAATGCGCGTTACAAATTTCTACTTTTTGTGTTGTTCAACTTTCTGTGGCTTTACGTACTCTGCAAAGTAGAATGACAACATCAACAACACTATGTTGTCGAGTAAATAAATGACGGAATGACAAAGCGGATATGGAACATTCATGTCATTCGAGTGCAGAACCACACTTTTTTCATGGTAACACATATGTACATACATACACACTCTAACAGATTAAAGCTATTCCTAATTTTATCTTCAGCTACAACTTGCAGACCTATCAAGCTCGAAATAGTTTGTCCGCTTTTTTATTTCTTTTTGGGTGTGAATGTAAGACAAAATAATTTATAAAGGCCATTTCACTAAATGGGGCTGTTTGAAAATGCAATGGTGTTTAAATTAATATAACCCCAATCAAGAATATATGAATATAATATATTATGAATGTAGAGCAAAAAATATGAGACACGTGTGTCGGCGTTTTTAAAGTTTACATCGGAAAGTAACCAAAGTAGGAGGGGAAAGTTCCGCCCATTTCAAGTTTTTTTCTAAACATTCATGTTAGGATATCTTGGATTCCTTGCATTTTAGGTACATAGTGTCTTTGGCAACTTTACAGAGGAGGATATGGGGAAAACTTCTGTTGAAAATTTAAACCCTCAAGCGGTTCACCCAAGGGGTCTTTTTGGTCCTTTTTTCGTAAATCTTTCAAAAACTCCTTTAAAATGTGATCAAAAAATTGTGAGCAAAAATATTCTTCGTCAAATTTCGCTATAGGTCACCAAAGAAATAAATATCATCATGAAAATATCAGTATCAATTTTGCTGAAAAAAACATGAAAATAATTCCCAATTTTTTTGATGAAATTTTTTTCGATTTGATACATGAAAGTAATATAAAACTTGGTTTTACGTGAAAAGTATCAAAAGGAGAAAAATTCTACACAATTTCACTGCGAATTTCAGAATAAACCATATATCTAGGTATACTACTTTCTTAAGAAAATTAGATTACAAATTTATACATTTTAGGATGAAATAATTTGTTTTAATTTTGGACTGTTAATTTTACATAATTCCATACAAAATCAAAATCTAGCAAAATTCTTCACTTTTTGGGGATATTGTTTTTTGATATTAAAAAATAATGATCTAAATGAAATTTCATTATGAGTCTCTGAATAAAAGATAGTGAGTATATACTAGAAGTTGAAGTTGCGTATTTTTAGTACTTTTAACTTAAATTCCGTAGTTAGGATAAGCCATTGGTTGCTTATATTGTATGTGAAAATATATGAGAGGTCTACGGCTATTATTCAGTGAAAATATTGGTGTCATCTGGGCTCACACATGCACGATTTGGTGTGGTCCAAAATAATACAATGGTGGCGGTAACTCCTGCTTTGGTGACATTTACGAAATTAACCCTAGCAATTGACATAAATAGCAGTATCATGAATGACCATAACGAATCCAGTTAGGATATAGCCATTTATATCAATTTCTAAGTTTAGTTTCATAAATGTCACCAAAACAGGAGTTGCTGTCATCATTGTATTATTTTGGACCGCGACAAATCGTGAATGTAAGAGCCCTTATGACACCTATATTTTCACTGGATCATAGCCGCAAACCTCTCACGTATTTTCACATACAATATAAACAACCAATGGCTTATACTAACAACGGAATTTAATCTAAAGTTAGTAAAAGTACGCAATTTTACGAAGTCCGATCTGGGTTTTCTAAATTTTTCAAATATATATTCATCACAAGTATGTCAAAGGCTGTTTAAATGGAGCACACAACATCTTCTGTACGAACTTATAACGAAAAACTAACAATAAGATATTTATAGTGTCAAATCACAACGACAATCTGGATAACAATTTTAAAATATGGCCCTAAACCCTATATCAAAAACACGGACTGCTAAGAATGTTATATGTTATGATTATGGATTTCTTTTATTCAGAGACTCATAGTGAAATTTGATTTAGAACATTTCTTTCTTTAACAATATCCCCAAAAAGTGAAGAATTTTGTTAGATTTTGATCAACAATGGAATTATGTAAAATTACCAGTCCAAAATTAAAACAAATGATTTCATCATAAAATCTATAAATTTGTAATCTAATTTTCTGAAGAAAATAGTATACCTAGATATATGGTTTATTCTAAAACTCAGAATTTTGCTCCTTTTGACACTTTTCACCTAAAACCAAGTTTTATATTACTTTCATGTATGGATAGGCATTTTATTTCTTTGGTGACCCACAGTGAAGTGTGACGAAGAATATTTTTGCCTTTGACGTCATATCTCTAAAATTATGTTTTGAGGGACAATTTTGAATAAATTCAGATGAAGTCCGACTTTAACCCTAAAACGAGTTTTTCATTTTTAGATATTCCTGGCGATTAGATAAGATTTACAGATTTAGTGTATTCTGAGACCTATATTAAAATTATATGGCGAACAATTTTAAAAGATTTTCGAAAAAAGGACCAAAAGACCTCTTTGGTGAACCGCATGAGGGTTAACATTTTTAACAAAAATATTCCACACATTCTCCTCTGTAAAGTTACCAAAGACAATATATACCTAAAATGCAAGGATTCCAAGATATCTTAACTCGAATATTTCGATAAAACTAGAAATGGGCGGAACTTGACCGCCCTTCTTTTGTTACTTTCCGATGTAAACTTTAAAAACGCCGATACATGTGTCGCATATTTTTAGCTTTACTTTCATATTCTATTCGGTTTTTTCATAATTTTGAGAACAAAATTAATTTTGTTACACAGTGTTATTAAAAAAAGTTTGACGGACTTAAAGAAATGATTAATTTACCAAAGTGTTTACCAATTTGGTCTGTACAAACTGTGTCCAAAGATCCTAATTTTAAACTGTTAAAATGGATGCTAATTATTTCATAGGTGTATTTGAACCAATGCACAGTGGATCCACTTGTATGTACCCCTCTGAAGGGGGTATACGGTAATGTTTTATGCTGTTAATACAAAATGACATAAACAAATGTCGCGATTATCTTATGATGCAAAAATAGGCTTGGGGAAACAAAACAATCTCCAAAACAACATAAAATTTAGCGGATTAAAAAAACCAACATTTTTGTCCGAAAATTAGTAAAATTTTTAATATACATCTTATAGCGTTTTTCCTCGAAGACACATACTGCCCACGTAAGTCATATATGGAAGAAGAATTATTGACCTTTCCATTGATGCCAATTATGTTAATGTACGCGGTCAGATTACAGAGTTATACCCTAATATATCCATAGAGACAATATTCTAGGGCAGCCTTTTTCTGCGACACACCATTTATAGTCTGGCACTAGATGGCAGCTGATTTTAATGCTGAATAATCTTAAACCTATGACCTACTTTGGAAAATTATTCCCGAGGTGGGCACTGGTGGGCATCATGACTAAAATCTTAGGTCAAATTTAAGTATATGATCGAATTGCATTACAAAATACACTAAGAAAATATGCAGCTAACTAGAATTCTACAACACGCTAAAACACTATTTTTTAAAGAAAACTAAGCTATTACCTCCTCCTTCAAAACACACTATAATATTTTGATATTATTATTTTCGCGATATTTTGAATATATTTACTTGCACTTTGTAATGGACACGAAAGTTATTTCGATAAGATGCATTTGTTGTATAAAAATAGAGCATCGAAGACAATGGTTAAAGGAAGGACCGCGGGAGCCATTGATGTGTAGCTGCAGTCGGGATGGGGGGTTCTAGTCCGCCTCCAACCAATGCAATATTTCCATACAGTCATTATTATAGACTCCCTAAAAACTACTAAAAAAAAATCTACAAGGTGGACCAAAATGAATTAAAGTTATACTAATAATAAACTGCGACCCCATTGAAAAATAAGAAGTGGATGTGGAGGTTGTTTTAATCGATGTTTCCTAATTGAGTTTCTCAGATGTTTAGAGAAACGCCTCTTTACCCTCGCCTGCCTACGCCCATAATGGCATATTTTATATGGACCCCAAATTCTATCACTCCCAATTTAGCTAGTCATCCCTACTATAAGGAAACGTCTTATGTTGAATTTAACTATTCATATTGAATGTAAATAAGTTTTTATTCAGGACATGATTTAAGCGGATAATGAACAATAATATATTATAAATTAATATTTCTATAATATATATTAGACTTTATATCATTATAACTAACAACTCAAATTCGTGGTAACAGAGACTTTCATCATCCCTTAATGGGTTAATAAAATAATTACAAGATATTAAAATTCTGAGATAGAAACCATCACATTCAGAGAACTAATATAAATGCAAAGTATGTAATTGGATTTAAGAGATCAATAGGAAGTGGTGAACTCTCATTTCCAATAGAGATTTTGAGAACTTATCATATATCAAAAACAAAAAGAAAGAAGGTAAACTCTCTTAAGGTAGGACGTTCTCTTCAATCTGTACAAAAAAATAATAATAATGGTGTATGTATGTACGCACTTACCATGCAATCCGTACTGATGAAGGCCTTCGAACAAATACTGGATGCTGGAGCTGTTGTTTAGGTGATTATAAAAAGTTTCGAAAATAATTCTCTTTAAAGTGTGATGATGATTCTACCATGCTATAATATTATCTGTATAAATTTTTCAATAAAAGTTATTAATTTGCGATATTTTTGTTTTCATTACACTTAGCGAAACATGGTATGCAAATATATAGCTGGGTTGTATATTCAAAGCGGTTAATAAAATTGTATGTTCTAATGGATCTCAAATAATTAAAATTCAATCATATGTAAATGATAAATCAAAATCAGAGGTTATGTTTGCATAGCATGTTCACTTATGTATGTTCATTATAATATGTCAATTATACTTATTATATCGTCGTTGTATCGATATTTTTATCCTAATTTGGGTGTTGTGACACTCGAAAGTGAGTGTAATGTTATCCAGGAATGCAATGCCTCTGGCGAAATGCTTACAATCTGCTCTAGAACTACTTTTGGGTTGAATATTAAGCATCAATTCTTCATGGAAATAGATATTTGTTCTGCATACAGATCTTTGAATTCTACCAAAGGTGTCATGAATCCAGTTTAGGTATATTTAGAGTACTGCGGATTAACTTTTCTTCGACCATAGATACATTAGATGGTGAAGATAAGTAAATTTATGTAATCTTCAGTATAGGTTATGTCTTAATTTTTCATATATTTGGTAAGCCTCTTAACAAGCAGCCGTATACGGAAGAAGTTTATAGATCTTTTTCTCGGTGATTTAGAGTCGGAAATCCCTACTGCCGGACTTTGAATAGGGATGGGAAAATTCTGGAGCCCCGAACGACTACCCTGTGCGTAGCCGATTCTATACGTGGCTGAGCTTTTGCCTCAAAACTTTGTGCTGGAATTTTTGCCAATATGTGCTTCAGATTTTTTGTCCAGGAAAATCGGTGGTTACACAACTACCGTGTAGGTAGTGGGCGAGATTCCTATTTCGATGCAGGATGATGTTACACAACACTCGGGTTTTTTTTGAAGTCACCAAATGTATGTTTTAGAAAATGTCGGCAAAATTATTTTCCTTGGCAAATGTGGTGTATGTAGAAAATATTTCAGAGTATCCTTTATATGGTAATTCAACCAACGGATGTGATATTGGATGGTTGATAATGATTAAATTTTTTATTCAATTTTTTCGGATTTGGGCGTTCTGATCTCTTTGACGATTTTTATTAGAAAGAAAGACTTAATTTGCTTAATTTGCTAATGGGGCAGAAAAATTATGTTGGCAGCAGCGAAAAAAATGATTAAAATGGAACATGCAATAAACTTCAAATATCGACACTCATGTCTTTAAGTTGCCAACCCATAGTTAGCTTTTATCGATCATTATCAACAAAATTTTATTTGTTGTTGAAACTAAATAATATTTACCAAATAAATGGTGTAGAATCTGAAAATCGCATCCAAAATTTTATTTGATGCCTATTTAATAAAATAAATGCATTTACATGAATGACGTGCACTGTGTTCCATTTAAGCCGAGCCATCAACCACCCATTATCTACTATGGTGAATTTGAATAATACGCTCTCATCATGTTATTAATGGAATGTCAATGGATGGGAGATTAACAAAAACAAAGTTTAGAAACGGAGTGATAAGCGAACGTAATAAAAACAATCATTCCTCAATAAAGAAACAAATTTTTGTATGGAAGTTTTCTCAGAAAAAATAAGTGAGTGCAAAGAGAAAAAATATAAATGAAACCACATTAATTGATTTATCTTGTTTGCAGTGAAAACTATATAAATGTTTATGAATACTCATTCGAATTCAGTCTGCCAAAAACTGTGGAGGAATATTGCACGAAACAGTGGCACCTCATCAATATGGAGCAGTGGGTTTTGGATTACCTTAATAACATAACTAGCTTATAATTATGACAATCGAATGTATTATGGAAGGAAAGAAACAATAATAAAAGATGGTGTCCAAACCTATCTATAATGCTGAAATGAATTATTTAGAGTTTCCTATATTTGCTCCAGTGGGAATGGGAAAATATTCGACAGGGGTTTGTGATTCAAGATAGCATTATTATAAAATATAAAATAAATACGAATTGTGGTCGCATATTTACCTATGTGAATTGACATTGAGCCCATGTAAAAATGTACCCATGGGTCTATTTGAACCGATAATAAAACAAAACAAAATTTGATCCAATGAAATCATTGGTAGTAAGTAAATGATAACATACGAACATGGGATACTGCTAGTGGTGATAGAGCTGGTGTGAAATAAGTCATGTTTTCATTTATTTGCCTCTTTGATGAGAATTGTATTTCGTTTGGGGAAACGTCCACCACAACTTAAAATATAGGTTGTACTCACAACAAAAAATATTAGTCAAATGTTAAAGCTATTCTTAAAAAGATCGCGTTCGAATGAAACAAAAACTAATATATATTTAAAAAGGTCCATGTCATAGCTGTCAGAGTTGCCAGATGTTGTACCAAAATTTTGACATTCATTTTTTTATTTTTGGCCAATGGGTGGATCCACTGTGCAATGCCCAGAACGAACGTTTGTAAAGAGTGTATACTTTTGTAAATGCGAATTCATTGTCATATAAGTTAGGGTGAATATATTTGGTAAAATTGTGGAAAATTAAGAAGGTTGTACGATCAAACCAAAGACCATACATCGATGCCGATCACTGCCTTCATGTAGGAAAGCTTTGAAACCGATTGAAGATTACGAAGACTATGGCAGATCACAACACGATGGCTGTACATCATTCTGCAAATTGTCATTGCTTTCATTGCCTGTAATGTAGATTATTATTTGTAATTGACTACTTACACATTTTAGCATATAAAACTTCCCTTTGAAGCCAATATTATAGATTGATTCCATTATGGCTAAATTTGTATTCAATTTTTTTTCAGGAGACAAATAAAACACTTTTTTCATGAAAACCAGTTTTATTATTATTATCTTTTGTAACATTTTTAGTTCTTCAGAATTTATACTTTTAGATTCCAATTTCTAAATTTATGCTTCAATAAAATGACATTGAAGTTAATAATTTTTGTGTGAAATCGTTACATTCTAATTAGAAATAACGCAAATAAATTAAAAATCCAATTTTCTCAATCCCTTTTTCACAAAATGCACATTTGACTTGACAACACCGTAGGAACTTGCCGTGACATCACTCTCGCACCACAATATTTTCGACATTATAATCCCGACTGCAGCACAGAATACCACTGCCATCTAAACCATACGATGAGTTTTTACAATTCGGTCATGAATTCCTTTGAAAAAGAAGAAGAAAAAACGCTACAAATAATACGTTTTTTCGCATATAGAAAGGATTTTTAAAAAATACACTTACCAAGCCATTGTAGTTGTTTGTTACTCCAACAACAATCTGGACCATCATCAAAAAACTCCAAATCATGTGTGGTGTGTACTTTAAATTGTGGATCCTTGACTTGTAAACGTCAACGTTTACTTAAAATCGATTTCATTGATTCTTCATATTTGTCATGTAAATAGTCACCTTAAAAGAGGAAAGGGAAGTGGTGAATTAAAAAACTCAATGAAATAGTGGTGACTTTAAAGAATAGTAATTTAAACAATAAAAATTGTTTCTCTCAACAGCATAATATTATATGCATGATTCAACTAAATGTCCCTTGAATGGAATCTATTTTCTCATCTAGTCTTTCTTTCTCTCGGTGTCCACTATAGCTCAAAAAAATGTCCACTATATATTTTAAAAAAGTTCTCTTCAGAAAATATTCTCAAAAATTCTTCAAATTTAACTGTAAAATATTCACGCTTAAAGATATTTAGAAAACATTCTTTAAAGCACAAAAAGCATAAAGTTTTTTAGAAAAGATTTCTTTAAAATTCGAGGTTAGGTATGATCTATTTTTGGAAATTATCCCCTTTAAATAATAAATAAAAACCCCCAAGAAATTTGTCAAAAAATGTGGGACTAATTCCGTTTTGAACAAATTAATATAGCTATACTTAATATACATAAGAAAATATTTAAAAAATTCAATATAAATATCCTACAGGAAAAATTATTTAACTTACATTGCTACATATTTTGATTATACTATTCGAATCAACAGTAAAACATGGTCCAATATCCTAAACGTCATCATTGAAATTATTTTCATCATCGGTACTACCACGTTCGCTGGTATTGTATAAAGCAGAGTCGTAGGAATGATAATCACGATCACTTTTTAAATGTTGCTATAGTTGAACCACCTCCAGCACCTTTTTATTCTCCCCAACCTCCTGCACCGCTTTTTATTTATTTCGTTGTTTATAAAAGCTGATGTCGCTGAAAGTGGGTTAAGCTGTGTAAATGCCAGAAGACTTTCTGGATCGGACATATATTCTTGACAGCCCACTTCTCTCTGCAATTTTTGTAGCTGAATTAATCGTGCAATCATTAGTTGTGTCAACGATCATCATCACTCAGTCTAAATTTCAACCATTCTCAATGTTGTCTTTTTCGATCTCTTTGGCATTATTTGTTTTAGCTTCTTTTTCTTTTTTACCACATGATAATTCTTGTTCCAAACGACCTGTTGGGTATTCGAATTGTTGCCATCTCTTGATTGTCTAACGCCACAATTATTGGAAACAAAGAGACAAAAACCACCCACTGCATCTTTCGGCGATATTTCCAAGCTGCTCAGCATTTTTCCGTTTGCTTTCTTCGCGTAATTTTGTCAGGTAATCTGTAATAAAGAGAAATGTTAAACTTATTGTTAACCAATTTAACACATGTAGCGTAACAACTATGGCAAAATGTTGAAAACAAAGAAGTTAGTTTACAATTTTTATTCTTATGCAAAAAAGGGGAAATTTGAATTTTTGGAAATCCAATAAAATTAATGAATTATCAATTTAGACATTGTTATTGTGATGTCAATTGGCTAGGGTTTAGGCAAATAAGATGTTGTATGAATTCTTCTGTTGTTTGCTATAAATTCATTTGAAATTGTTGGCAGGAAATCGTTGTTATTTTTTTCATGTAAAATATCGGTATTAGGAGAAATTAATTTTATTGTCTTCATTCCTCACATTTTAACCGCATTTGGATGCAATCCAAAGAATCACATCCATTTGTCACATTTTAACAACATCCGGAGGCAGTTCAACGGAGTCGTGAAAAAGGCACTCCAATGAAAAAGGCACTCCGTTCACTACATTTTATTAGCAGTTGTTAGAGATCCCTACATGTACATAAATCAGTTTGTACATCTCTACAGGCGGCGGAATACATTTCCAAAAAGAGATAATCGTGTTAACATTTCCAAACATTTGTTAATACAAAGTAAATAATATTTAATTTGTGAACATTTTTCCGGTAACTCACGAGAAGAAAATTTCCCAATGGAGTGCTGTTGGAGTACATGTCGAAATCTTAACTGGTGATGGGAAGACAATATCAAACCCAATTAGCAGATGAAGCAAAAGCACTTAAGCTTAGATTAAATGAAGAGCGGAGGAAACACACATATTTGCGATTGAATTCAATAGAGAATTTTCATAATTTGTGTTAATTTAATAAAGTTATTAATATTTTTGTTTTACACAAATAATAAATGCATTTTATTTTGTTATTCAAAACACGTGCTCTGGACTGCCCCCTATTCTACCCCAAAGGGTCAGTTAAATGCAATGCCAAAGGGTCAGTTGAAATGCAGTGCCAAAAGTTCTGTTAAAATGCAATGCCAAAGGGTCAGTTAAAATGCGGTGCAATGGAGTGCTTCTTCCCGGGGTCACTCCCTTGTAAAAATCATGAGTGAAAATGCATAATTTGATGCACTTCCAAATCACTTGTACATATCATTTAACTGCCTCTTTGGAGGCAAACTTTTCGCTGGGGAATTAATTATACAGCATACGCACAACGCACAATATGCATAAACAAACAAGAGGAAGTAGTGATGAGCTAAAAATACCCAGCAAAAAGTTTGCCTCCAAAGAGGCAGTTAAATGATATGTACAAGTGATCTGGAAGTGCATCAAATTACGCATTTTCACTCATGACTTTTACAAGAGCGTGACTATGGAAAGAGACACTCCATTGCACTGCATTTTAACTGACCCTTTGGCACTGCATTTTAACTGACCCTTTGGCATAGCATTTTAACTGAACCTTTGGCATTGCATTTTAACTAACCCTTTGGCGTAGAATAGGAGGCAGTCCAAAGCACGTGTTTTGATACAGGCATTCTGCGGAAATTGTGCAAGCCATTACAAAATATCCCAGAACAAAAAAAAAAAAATGCATTTATTATTTGTGTAAAACAAAAATATTAAGAACTTTATTACATTAACACAAATTATGAACATTCTCCATTGAATTCAATCGCAAACATGCGTGTTTCCTCCGCTCTACATTTAATCCAAGCTGAACTGTTTTTGTTTCATCTGCTAAATGGGTTGTCTTCCCATCACCAGTTATGTTTTCGACATGTACTCCAACAGCACTCCATTCGGAAATTTTCTTCCCGTGAGTTACCGGAAAAATGTTCACAAATTAAATATTATTTAGCTTGTATTAACAAATGTTTGGAAATGTTAACACGCTTATCTCTTTTTGTAAAATGTATACCGCTGCCTGTAGAGATGTACAAACTGATTTATGTACATGTAGGGATCTCTAACAACTACTAATAAAATGTAGCGAACGACTCCGTTTGGACTGCATCCGGATGCTGTTAAATTGTGAGGAATTGGAGGGCCTTTTTCACGACTCCGCTGAACTTCATCCGGATATTGTTAAAAAGTGAAAAGTGGATGTGATTCTTTGGATTGCATACAAATGCAGTTAAAATGTGAGGACTGGAGTGCCTTTTTCCCGACTCCGTTTGAACTGCATCAAACCATGCCGTGACAGAACTAGTCCACATTGCACCACTTCCAATTTATTTTGCTGGGTATTTATTCACAGAGTAGAAAAACAGATGTAGGTATTAAAAGATTAAAAGGATAGAAAAACATAGCTTATACTTCCGGCTAAAAAAAATCATGTCCATATCCTATATATCGGTTTGGATTAATATACCCAGCGAAAAGTTTGCCTCCAAAGAGGCAGTTAAATGATATGTACAATTGATTGGGAAGTGCATCAAATTATGCATTTTCACTCATGATTTTTACAAGGGAGCGACCCCGGAAAGAGGCACTCCATTGCACCGCATTTTAACTGACCCTTTGGCATTGCATTTTAACTGAACCTTTGGCACTGCATTTTAACTGACCCTTTGGCATTGCATTTTAACTGACCCTTTTGTTTTGAATAACAAAATAAAATGCATTTATTAATTGTGTAAAACAAAAATATTAATAACTTTATTAAATTAACACAAATTATGAAAATTCTCCATTGAATTCAATCGCAAACATGTGTGTTTCCTCCGCTCTTCATTTAATCCAAGCTTAAGTGCTTTTGCTTCACCTGCTAAATGGGTTTGATATTGTCTTCCCATCACCAGTTAAGATTTCGACATGTACTCCAACATCACTCCATTGGGAAATTTTCTCCTCGTGAGTTACCAGAAAAATGTTCACAAATTAAATATTATTTAGTTTTTATTAACAAATGTTTGGAAATGTTAACACGATTATCTCTTTTTGGAAATGTATTCCGGTGCCTGTAGAGATGTACAAACTTATTTATGAACATGTACGGATCTCTAACAACTGCTAATAAAATGTAGAGAACGAAGTGCCTTTTTCACGACTCCGTTTGCACTGCATCCGGATGCTGTTAAATTGTGAGGAATTGGAGTGCCTTTTTCACGACTCCGTTGAACTGCCTCCGGATGTTGTTAAAATGTGACAAATGGATGTGATTCTTTGGATTGCATCCAAATGCGGTTAAAATATGAGGAATGGAGTGCCTTTTTCACGA
Organism: Musca autumnalis; assembly: GCF_047663935.1. NCBI lineage: Eukaryota > Metazoa > Arthropoda > Insecta > Diptera > Muscidae > Musca > Musca autumnalis. The sequence goes on from NW_027412088.1 coordinate 64,538,932, forward strand.
CTCCGTTTGAACGGCATAAAAACATGCCGTGAAAGAACTAGTCTACATTGCACTACTTCCAATTTATGTTGCTGGGTCCTTTTAATTTTACCCCTCAGTAATATTCATACGCCACAGGGTCATTGCGATTGCATGACTTGCATGGCGTAGAACCCTTGTACATTTTAAATTTCACAGTTTGTGCTAAAGTACAAAGGAGCGAAATTACAATTTTATACTGAATTAAATTTCAGAGTCTTATAAAACATAAATATTTAATTAAAACTCTAGTTTAGTACAAATAAAACGGAGAAAACAACAACAATAATAATAGCAACACACAACAGAAGCACGTACAAAATTTAATACAACTCCCTGTTTTGTTTAGCAAAATAAACATCTGCATTGCAGATAAACAACTCAATTTTTTGGTATATTTAGTTTTAAGGCAAACCAAAAAATAACGAAACAGAATTAACATGAAAAATACACAACAATAACAATAATAGTGACCGAAACAACAACAACTAAAATGTGCATAAAGTAACTAAACTTATTTTTAGTAGAAAGTTATCTGGATTTACACCAGCAACAACAGCATTGTATCTAGGAACAAGTTCGTAATTGTGCTATTTAAGTTCTTTGGCTTATTCAACTACTTATATAGCAATTACTTGTAGAACTGAAGACATAGGAACTTCAATTAAAGTAATAACTATGCAATTGAGGGCTATATTAAGAACTTAACCATAAAAACTTTTTTAGTTTTAGTTATTACCGATTCCGTTAAAAGTTAATGAATTTATTTAATTTGGTTATTTAGAAAAATTGGTAACATTGGTAAATCGGTTCAAAATTATTTGAAATTACAACGAAATTTATATTGTTCTGCTTATTACAGCAAAAACCAAACATACAACCGTGTCAGTGTTTCTCAATTAGAACATTGGTGGCGGTTTTATTGGGACAGCTGTTGCCATTTTGTGTTTTTTAATAGTCTAGCTTAATCGCATTGTTGTTTTTTAGTTTTACTTTTATAAAACAACAAATTTATTAGTGGAGAAAAATTGGCATTGTCCGCCAAGGGGTAAGGCAAGAAAGACTGTAGTTTCGATTCAACGACACATAACAGTGGAGAGGGTTTGTCTTGTTTTGCAAACACTTTCGTTGGGATTATATGAGGTTACCTAGGAAAAACTTATCATTGATATTTTTTCTTTGGTGACTCTTATATTTCGAGCCGATGATTGATGTTTGGGTATAAAAAGTTGTTCGCTGAAAAAGTTATTGAAAAACAAGAAAGAGAGGCCTATAGTCGGACGGGCCCGACCATGTGGTACCCTACACCAGAGACCTAGTCAGAAGTGCATATCGACACCATTTCTGGGGCCCAATGGACATATTTGAAGTTTGTTACAACGGTATCCTACACCACATCCTCTGGGCACTGTTTTCCACGGAATTTATTTTTTACGATTGCGACACGTTATGTTTTTAATGTAAATAGTAATTAATATTTTGCATCATTTATTATTGATATAATTTGTATCTAAGTAGAGACCAAGAGTTGGTTTTTCAAGTTGCGTGTTCGTAATCTGTTGGAATATGGCACCAGAATTTATTTTTCCCACAATAGTCAATTTCAGCCGTAAAAACTATCCGAAAATTTTTCAAAATTATTGTCATTTTCCTTTTACTTCGTGCAAAAATGTGTCAGTATTAAAATATTACTGCGAGCTGTATCGTGATTATGGTTACACTACACACAATTTAAACTGTGGGATACCTGAATATACTACGCTGTAACTATGTTGTCTGGCCACGTACAGCAGGATAATTGGCATAAATGGAAAGGTGAAGATTTAATCTTCTAAATATAAATTCAGGGAATAAAATACCGCCATTATTTAAAAATTTTACAAATTTTCACACAAAACTGTTGGTCGATTTCACCTGCTAAATATTATCTGATCATCATGGTAAATTACAGGTTTCATCTTTGTCGTAAACTCAAACCTTACTTAAAACATCGCGTCGATCAGGCCATCATTGTGACCTACAGAGCCGCTACAAAATCGGATAAAAATTGGTTTTTGGTCCATTTCACCACCTAAATATTTCACGATCACCACCAAAAATCAATCGTTTCTATTCTGGTGATCCATAATTGCGGCCTGGAGTTTCATTACAATTTTTAATGGGCGGGCGGACGGACACACATCTAAAAATCACTTTATCTCGTCGAGATATGAATTATGGTACACCACAATTTCGAAAAAAAAACAAACTTATAATAGCCTTTCCACATTGTGCATAAAAATGTTCATTTAGCTATTTCTTTCTCTAGAAATGTGCAAATATTATATATCTTCCAAAATAGGAAAAAAAGTGTAGTCTTTTGGGAGCACGCCACGCCCACAGCGTAAAATATTTTGACCCATTTTTTGGTTCACTTAGTTTCAATATGTTTACTACGGAATCCCATAAAAAACCTGGAATTTCTTCTGATTCCGACATTTTGTAGCATGGCAGGTAAATTCACTTCTACAAACAAAGCAAAACGATAAAGCAACCCACTTATACATATGTTAGACAGTAGTTTCGTACTTTAACCACTACCTTCATATAATTTGCATTAAAGGAGAGGTAAACAGTTGTTTTTTTTTTCAAGAAAATAAAAATGATCTTTCCCGACAAACAATATCTTAAATCATTTTTCGAAAACCTTTTTAAATAAACATCGTAGCATTTATTCTCTAGAAATTTATTTATAGAGAAAAATATATTTATTCCACAAAGTTTGCACTATCATAACCTTATTTATTTGTTGTTTTAATGACAACCTCTTCTATAGTCTTACTTACTTATTTAGTTGGCCCATTACAGAACATTTGTTCCATAGACCGAACTAAGAAAAGATCTCCATTCCTCTCTGTTTTTCGCTTGACTTTTTGGAATACCGCGCCTTTCCATTTCTTCATCCACTTGTATGCTCCATCGAAGCTTAGGCCTGCCGATTCTGCGTGCACCGCCTTGTGGCATGTATTCATACGCCTTTTTAGCGGGTTCATCATCGCTCATTCTCATGATATGGCCTAGCCAACGCAATCGTTGCATCTCGATACGTTTAACTATATTCATGTCTTTGTATAGCTTATATAGCTCGTGGTTCATACGACGTCGATATTCACCGTCAACGCAAATCGGCCCGTAGATCTTTCGAAGAATTTTCCTCTCAAACAAACCAAGCATTGCCTTATCTGCTTGCGCAAGTACCCATACTTCGGAGCCATACATTAGCACCGGTAGTATTAGCGTTTTGTATAGTGTTATTTTTGTTTGACGAGATGTGGCTTTGTTGGCCAATACAATTATTCTTCTTATTTCACAACTGATGTTGTTTGTTGTGTTTATGGCAGTGCCGAGGTAGACGAAGTCTTTAACTACATCAAAATTGTAGGTACCAACTTCCACAGTTGGTCCGAGCTCTATGGACGCTTTGCGCGTCGACACCATCAATTTGGTCTTTTCGCCGTTTACGGGCAGACCCACTTTCGCAGATTCTGCTTCCACCTTCCTAAAGGTATCAGTTACTTCCTTTACTGATCGCCCCATGATGTCTATGTCATCAGCATAGGCAAGTAACATGTGGCTATTGGTGTAAATTGTGCCATTTCGTTTGACATTTGCATCTCGTATTACCTTTTCCAGCAAAATGTTGAATAGGTCACACTAAAGGCTGTCTCCTTGTCTGAAACCTCTTTTGGTACAAAATTCTTCAGAGAGGTTATTTCCAATTTTAACTGAGGACCTAGTATCAGTTAAAGTCATCTTACAAAGCCGGATGAGCTTTGCGGGGATACCAAATTCAGACATTGCATGGAATACCTTTGATCGGAGGGGACTGTCGAATGCTGCTTTATAATCGACAAAAAGGTGAAATGTGTCGATCTGCATCTCTTGGGTCTTCTCTAGGATTTGCCGCAGGGTAAATATCTGGTCAATGGTGGACTTGCCAGGTCTAAAGCCACATTGGTATGGTCCAATTATTTCGTTGACCATTGGCTTTAGTTGTTCGCACAATATCCCTGACACTATCTTATAGGCAATAGGAGGGAGACTTATGCCCCTATAGTTGGAGCATACAGTCTTATCTCCTTTCTTGTGGACGGGACATAGGATGCTCAGGTTCCAATCGTCGGGTACGCGTTCTTCCTGCCAGATGGTGCCAACTAGCTGATGCATACACCTTATCAGAGCGTCGCCTCCGGTTTTAAACAGCTCGGCTGGTAAGCCATCGGCTCCTGCTGCTTTATTATTCTTCAGCCGGTTGATTGTTGTTTTTACCTCATCTTGGCCTCATCTTGGATCTGTGGTATCATCGTCTTCGCTACTATTGGATACCAGCAGATTGGAGAAATGTTCCTTCCATATCCTGAGCACGCTATCTGTATCTGTTACCAGATTACCTTGCTGGTCTCTACAGGAGGATGTGCCTCTACCAAAGCCATCTGTTTGATGTTTCACTCTTTGGTAGAATTTTCGGACTTCGTTCTGGCTCCTGTACATCTCGATTTTTTCACACTCCCGCTTTTCCATTTCTCTCTTTTTCTTGCGGAAAAGACGTTTCTCTTCTCTCCTTTTCTCCCGATATCTCTCTCGTGCGCTACGCGTTGCTACTGATTGTAAAGTAGCTCTATATGCCGCATTTTTCTCTTCGGTAGCAGCACGACACTCCTGGTCATACCATGAATTCCTTTGTGGAGGTCTCTGGAATCCAAGTATGGATTTTGCGGCTGTTTGCATGGAGTGGGCAATATGTTGTCATTGTGTTGGGCTATTGGGCTAGTTGAGTGGAATATGCTGTGGCTATCTGTTGTGTTTGCAGCCTATCGATGTCCAACTTCCGCGTTGAGTCTGTTCGTGCTTTATTTGCAACGTTTAGACGGGTACGTACCTTTGCTGCAACAAGGTAGTGGTCCGAATCAATGTTTGCGCCTCGGAACGATCGTACATCCAACACGCTCGATGAATGTCTTCCATCTATCACAACATGATCAATTTGGTTTCTTGTTTTCTGATCTGGAGACAGCCAGGTGCCCTTATGAATATCGAGATGATTAAATCTGGTACTGCTAACTACCATGTTTTTTGCAGCTGCAAAGTCATCAGCCTCATACCATTCACTGTGGAGACTGAATTTCCCGACTGTTGGGCCAAAGATATTCTCCTTTCCAATTTTGGCATTAAAATCGCCTAGAATGATTTTAATTTCATGGGCAGGGCAACGGTCATATGTTTCTTCTAAGCGCTCGTAAAATATATCTTTGGTCTGTTCGTCCTTGTCTTCAGTGGGAGCATGAGCACAAATAAAGCTGATGTTGAAGAATTTATCTTTTATTCGAATTGCAGCAAGTCTTTCATTTACTGGGGTGAAGCTGGATACCAGATGTTTTAGTCTCCGACTAACTACAAATCCGCAACCAAACTCATGCTTTACGTCATGGCAGCTATAATACAGTGCGTCACCTTTAGGTGTTGTTGTGACGCCTTCCCTAATCCATCGTATTTCCTGTATGGCAGTAATATCGGCCTTGTACTTTTCAAGTACGTCTGCCAATGCGAAGACTGCACCTTCTCTATAAAGAGTGCGAACATTCCAGGTGCAGATTCGCAGATCATGGTCCTTAAAACGTTTGCGGGGTTCGTCAACTTTAGAGGGGTTTGTTTTTCTTTTCTTTCGTTTTTTCATAGTAGGATGTTTTTTCTAGGGGAGGGTTACTAACCCGACGCCCAAACCCAAGTTTTTAACGTTCTTACGGGCGAACGCGCGGCACATGTTAGCTCACTACCTTTAACGGGTGTTAAAGGCAGTTCCCCAGGTGACACCACGGGGAGGTCAGTGTCCACTTGAGATGAAAGAGGGACCAAGATAAATCCTGGGCTTTGCCATGTTAAAACCGGTCAGGACGGTTCCTTGGTATCTTCCATCCCCTACGTCACCCCCTCTTCTATAGTCACATCAAGTATTTTCAACGCCCAAAATAGTTTCGTTTGCCTATAGAAAGAATTGAAATTAGATACAACATACACAATAAATATTTGTTATGCCATTTTGCGACACTTCATGGCATCAAATAGTGCCAAATGATGCCATTTATTTGCCTCAATCATCGAACCATTTTGAGGAAATGAAACATGTGTGTGGGAATTCTATTGCCCGTTGTGTTGTGTTTGGCCACACAAAAAAGTTTTCATCACGGTATTATTGTATCAAATCTATGTTCATCCTCCATGTTTATTGGAATAATGGTATTTTTCGGTTTGGAGAATTGTAAATATGTACAAGAAGTGACCCAAATTATATTTAAAATTCATGTCAATAGAGTTGCTCTGGAGTGTCCTAATGGAATGAAGAGGCAACAACGCGTTTTGACTTTCATGCAAAAACCAAAAAACAAGAATGTAATACCCATTAAACAATTCACATTGGCAGGAAACTCGATCAGCACTAGCATCAACACAAAACGAAATGTATTTCACATTCGAAATGGCGCAAACAGAAATCTGAGCAGTGCGGAATGTCGTTTTTTATTGTATTTTTTTTAAGAATTCATTTAACTTTTAAGGTATGAAACGAAACGCTACAAAGTTTCTGCTACTTAACGCCCAAGTAGGCTTGTTTTGTCTATATTTTGAATGAAAAAGAGCGTAAAACATAAATAAAATAAGTCCCAGTTATGTTTTCGCAGATGCAAAATAAATTAAATAAATATATTTATATGTAATTTCTGTAAGAATATGTATGGTACTGATGCTACCAAGTTAAGCATTTTGCAACCTTTATGGAATAAGAGTAGGTCAGTTGTGCGTATAAGTATTTTATTATAAGAATCATACGCCACACCGTGTGAATTGCGTTGCCAAAAACTGCTGAAATTTTTACATATTTTTTTCAATTTTATGAATGTCTCCACTATTACACAAAATATACATTATTGTCTTGAAAGATTTTTGTAAACTGACATCCCTAATTGTTCCATACGACATTTGTCAACTATCAGATGCAGTTTGAACGGATTCTTCTGGTCCGTGCTCAGATAGAGAATAAACCTAGGCCATGGTTCTGCTCCGTTTGACACAGTCTTATCCACCATAAATCGTAAAGTGTATACCATAAATGGGTATTCTGATGTATAAATTCAGTTTTGAGGGATTCCATGGAAGGCAAAAATATCGTTGGTGTTTTTTGGTCAATTCTTTTTTTTGATTTTATAGATACAACTTCTTTTTTCATAGGTTTTATATCATTATTTTTTCTTCTTAAGTGTGAAAAAAAGCTTTAGAAATGTTTTTCTTCGTGCTCTAGGCTGCTTAGAAGATAGCGAATGCATTTCCGTACATCCATCTGTGGTAATCACTCTATCAATCAATCAAAATTGAGATAGGACGCTGATATTTTAGAAAGATGCGTCTTTTGTTTGGCAGGTAAATTTCAAAGATGGACTATATCTACTCACGTTTTGGTATAGTTTAAGTATAATTGTGCTTTCAGAGTACCTAGTGAACGGATTTTTTTTGAACGTGGGTTCTTGTTTTGGTATTGACGTTTGTAGCTACATTCTCATCGAATTAGATAAACTTGGTATTTGTGGTTCCCAGTGATTAGAAAACTTATCCACCTATGTTTGCTGGCATTGCTACTTTCGTAAGAGAAAGAAAACGTATTATACCATAAAAGTTCAGAATACAAAGTTTTTGGTGGAGGGTATAAGAACTTAACGATTTTTTACTTATTCTTCCTGGTTTAGGTGAGGGCACGGAAATGAAAACCAATTTCAAACTACATCAATATATTGAGAGAAAAACAAGTAAAAGAGGGTTATAGTCGTAGAAGGCCGACCATGTGATACCCTACTCCACTACCCCTGGGCAACAGTTTTTCCCGGAATTTTTTTCAAATGATTTGCGACATATTTCATCCTTCCCGTCATACATACGTATGTTTATATACATACATGATAACATACCAGAGATATAGCACACCGTCATTGCTGGAAACATAAGGTTTTAATTTCCTTATTATATAGTGGACAATTGGACCTTTTATGATTACATATCATTAAAAACAGAGGACTTTTAGAAATAGCCTTCGGTAATCGATCAATGAAAAAATTCCAATATCCCGATGTATTACATTACTTTCTTTTTTTCAAAGCCAGCACATAAAGTCCAAGACCCCGTACAGCATTGTAATTTGAATCAATTTAAAAGCCTGGGAATTTTTCTATCATGATTGCGACATTTTGCACCAAGAAAAGTAAATGTAGTTCTGTACAAAATAATCAAAACAATAAAATAATCCACTTATATGGTGTATAGTAGTTCAGTTATCTAACCGCTACATTGATGTATTTTTCGTCATGGAAGAGTTAAAGAGCTGATTTTCAAGTTTCGTTTTTGTAATTTGCAGGAATATATATTCCCTAAGAAATAAAATGTAGACCAAAAAATTTAATTTGGATTGGCAATTTCGCCCGCTAAATTATTGGCATATTCCCTGTATATGCTAGACTGTTACTCTATTATTTGAGTACATACATCAGCATAATTGGAATCTATGAAAAGGTCGAGAAATATGACTCACGTGGGCGGAAGGTGTCTACCAGTAATAAAGATAAAAAATATATATTAAAATATTTATAAATTTCCACACAAAAGTTTTGGTCCATTTTAGCAACTAAACAGTATCTCATCATCGTGTTAAAGTGCAAGCTTCTTCTCTGTCTGTCACTCAACACATATTTAATATTTCGCGCTTATCGGACAATTATAGCTAAAAAATCGGATAAAAATTTTGTTTTTGGTCAATCTCAACCAATGTTTATTGTTTTATTATTCGCTTTTTTCTCGTCGAGATATGAATTTTGGTATACTGCATGGGGGGGTCTAGGACGAATATTTGGAAAAACAAACTTATTATACCCTTCCCACATTGTTGAGTAGGGTATGCATACCACCACCTCTCGTTGCTACATAATTAGAGATGGTATTTATGGGTATTTATTTGGGTATTTACTGCATTGAATCGCCAATACAACATCATACACCCTATTTCTGGGTTTAGGTTGTGAAATCGTTTCAAAATGGGTAGTTTTACTATACTTTAAACAAGTGGGTAAATACTTGGGTAAATACCCGAGTATTGACCTAAACCTTGGGTTAAAACTCTTTAACTACCGAACCACTTGACGTAGGCTGACGAAACATCTGGTATTGAAAATGGGGTCTCTGGGTCAAGGTATTTTTTACCTACTAGCCACATTTTACAATCATATGTCTGTAACTTAGCTCAGGCAGTTCATTACTATAAATTCTGTTGAAATAAAAAATAGTAAAATTTTGGCAGCATCCGTCAAGTTATTCGACATTTAAAGAGTTTTTGCCCAAAATTTGGGTAAATACGCGAAATCGGGGTTCCCTTATATGGGGCTATTAGAAAACGTGGACCTATGTTGACAAATTTATGCAAGGATATTTTGTACATATTGAGAACTTACTGTCCCAAATTTCAGCCAATATGGTTGTAAAATGTGGCTAGTAGGTAAAACATACCTTAAATCAGGAGATACGGTTTTATGGGTGCTATATCAAAACATGGACCCAGAGACCCCAGATGTTCTCTTGATATAAGTAAGATTTGTGTCAAATTTCGTCAGCCTACGTCAAGTGGTTCGGCAGTTAAAGAGTTTTTACCCAACAGTTGGGTAAATACTCGGGCATTTACCCAAGTATTTACCCACTGGTTTAAAGTATTGAAAAACTATCCATTTTGAAACAATTTCACAACCTTAACCCAGAAATAGGGTGTAATATGTTGTATTGGCGATTCATTGCAGTAAATTCCCACAATGGGTATTTACCCGGTATTTACCCAATTTACACAATTTACGGGTATTTACCCACCGTCCATCTCTATACATAAATCTTTATTCATATTACAAAGCATTATGTTAACTAGCGTCACATGCGGAGAAATTATGGCCCAAGGTTTCCGTCATAATATTTTTATCTTATGATATGTTTCCACAGTTTTCTTCCACGAAATATAATACATACATATTTTCCCACACACTTGCATTAACTTCCTTACGTCTTACTCACACACAAGACTATGTTTAGCACAAATGTACTGTGGCACCAAGCTCATATTTATGGCAATTTAGTTTGTAAACATCCTTTACAAGTAAAATTTATGCTTAAATAAGGATCTCATATACGAAAAGGTAAAATTATGTTTGTTTATTTACATCCTTTGACTTCGGTAGACAGACGACAATCATAGTAAGAAGATGGTTGTTTTTCTATGCATCCATTATTTTCAATGTCAGCAATCACTGACATATCATCTTAACAAGGTGTCAAGTAGGTTAGTTTGTTATTTTTGTATTTTTTTCTGCGTTTTACTTTTAATCTTATCATTAGGATTAGAGACCAAGTATAACATTATTAAATCAGGAAACGTATGAAATGGTGAATACGTATTATCACTAATAAGAATATGGGTAATTTGTTAGTTTTTACAGGAGTACAGGTGTTACACCTAAATATATGCACATAACCTAGATTATCCATGAAATAGGATTTTGCTAATGTAACATTTTTTCTTACTTTCCTTTCTATTTTCTAATAGGCTTTACTTTTTTTTATGGTCTATGTTGTCTTTCATAAGATTTCATATGCATTGCTGTTGTTGGTCTTTACTAGGTTTATTATTGTTATTATTTTGATTATATTTTGAGGAAGATTGCGATGTTAACAAGCGGAAAAAGGGCACATATTAAACAGCAAACATACAAAACTACGTATATATGTACGTCAGCCTCGCTATAATTGCAAGGAAACATTATGGTTGGAATGCAAAAACGGGCGCACTCTGTGTTATACTGGCACAATTTTGTGTATTTCAAATAAGTGAGAACATAAACATTAACCCTCAATGTTTTGGAACACCAAACAGTCCAATATATCTCCCACAATATACAATACAGTATGAAGTGAATATTGGAATGAGATTTAAGCGACTGGACAAACAAACCAGCAATGTGGTAGTTCTTTGCTGTTAAATCCTCGTCATTATTTAAATTTCACAACCCAGGTATATTGCAATATTTATACTTTATTTAATTTGCTTGTTTACTTTCATTTAAAAATTTTAGCTTAACTCTCTGGAAATCTCAAGTGAAAATTATCGTGGAGAAGTTTTGTGAGCACTGGGAACCTAAACCAAATTACAAATTACAGGTTGTTCGGTCAACAAATGTAGCTAAATCCCTCAAAATACCGAAAATTGGGAGGTATCGTTATATGGGAGCTATACCAAAACATTTACCTATGTTGACAGTTTTTGGTGGATATATATTGTGACCACTGGGAACCTCAAATGTTACATTACAAGTAGGTCGGTACAAAATTATAGCTAACATCCGCACAATACCTAAAATAGGGACGTACCCTTATGTGGGAGATATACCAAGACATTAACCTATGTTAGCAATTTTTAGTGGAGAAGTTGTGTGAGTTCTTTCAAAAATGTATCTTAAATCCTTAAAATACCGAAAATCGAGAGATCTCGTTATATGGGGGCAATACCAAAGCATAAACCTATGTTGGCAATTTGTTGTGGAGAAGTCTTAAGAGTTCTGTAAAAATGTTGCTAAACCTCAAAATACCGAAAATCAGGAGGTACCTTTACATGGGGGCTATATCAAACCATGGACCTATGTTGACCATATTTGGTGGAGATACTTTATGACCACTGGGAACCTCAAAATTTAAATTGCAGGTAGTTCGTCCAAAAGTGTAGCAAAAATCTGCAAAATACCGAAAATTGGGAGGTACCGTTATATGGGGGATATACCATAACATGGGCCGATATAGCCCATCTTCGAACTTGACCTGGCTATGGAAAAAAGAAACTCGGCTGCAAAAATATAGCGTTGTAGCTCAATTATTGCGGTCGTTAGAGTATTTACCAGAGACGGACATGGCCACATCTACTCAGAATTTTGCCCTGATCAAAAATATATATAATTTATATGGTTGCAAATGATTATTTCAATGCGTTACAAACGGAAGCATATGTATGGATCAGAAGGATAGGTACAGTCAAAATTGCTAATAGCGTCGGTCAAGGGACCGACCAAAATCGGACGCTATAAGCGATAGTCGTTATAAACGATATTTATAAAAGATGTGAAATTATATTATGTATAGTGACTTTTGGGTATAAATACGTTGTTTTATTAAGTAAGTAAATAAATTCAATTCAATTTTTCAAAATAATAAAAAATAACAATATTCAATTTATTATTCAGCAGATATATTACGTGAATATAGGTTACGGATCTATTTAAAATAGACCGTTATTTTAGTTTGGGATTTTGAATTCCAAAATAGGTTTTAAATTTAACTCAGATCTGAGTTTAGAAAGGGTTTACAAAACACATTCATTGCTTGTAAAATTTTCTGACTAAAAAAATTTTTGAAAAATTTCTACAGCTAGACACGCCTCTGACCCTGACGGTAATTGTAATTCTTGTTCTGTAGTATCCTCAATTTCTTCTTTAGAATTGCCTTTGCGTATGTTTGGTATTTTATTGTTGTTTTATATACAAACAAAATAATGAGAGAAATTTTTCTTCTTCGTATTGCTCGACGTTAGCAAAATTCAAATATTTCGCAAAAATCCGACGTTACAACAGATATGACGTTATAAGCGATAGCGTTTTATTTTTATTTGTGTGGAATATAAAGGGCAGAAATTCGGGACTTTAGATTTCGTCGTTATAAGCGATATGCCGTTATAAACGACGACGTTATAAGGGATTTCTACTGTACTTTTGTGCAAGGTACTTTTTGACCGATTTTCACAAATTTTTGTAGGATTCGTTTTTTAGACACAACAATGAACTGGTAAAGTTTTTTCATCGATTGGAAAATAATTGTGGCCTGTAGAGCAATTTCGCCTTTGGCCCCTACACAAGGTATTATGGAAGTGAAGATCGGTCAGGGGGCAAGGGTTATCGTTTACCGATCATCATAAACTTATGTGGACATCTTTTTTAGCCACAATAATGAACTGGTAAAGTTTTTTCATCGATTGGACCATAAATGCGGCCTTTACAGCATTTTCGTGAAAATTGACCTTTAGCCCCATACAAATTACTATAGAAGCAAAGATCCCCCCGTGGGCACGGGCTAAGGTTAAGCGATCGCCATAAATTGCATATATAAAGTTTTTGGATCAAATGGAAAAAACTTAGGGGGTAGGCGTTTCAAAAAACAATTTTGTTTTTTTTGAGCAGCCCTAATGCACACACATACATATATACGAGTAGGTACAACACATATGTACATTTGTGAATTTTTTTGACGACATTTTAATAAAACGTTATTGGGAAATTATCTCGTTAGTCGACCACTTGAGCAGTGTGGTAGGATGCAATCTATTCAAATGTGAGGTATCAATTACCACACATGTGGATGTCACTAAGTCATATACATAATTATTACGGCTCTGTCAGTTGTCATTGTCATTGCAAATCCGAGGTGATACACTCCTATGTGCAATTATAGCCCAAAAACTTATTACCAAAATAATTGGAACATTTGTACTTTTTCTCTATGATGAACAAATTTTGGTTTTAGTTATTGCTGCACTATTTTACCCTGTCATTATTGTCGTTTCATTTAAAGTGATGTGTGTGTGATGAGGGAGATGACAAAAAATATAGTCAAATCCTTTTCTCGTCCTTCCTTCAATGCGGTCATATAACAATCTATTTGATATTTGGGTCGGTTTGTGGCCATATTTGGCGCAGTGGGAGTTGGAGTGGTCTGTTGCTCTGTTGGAATGCAGCGAATGGTGGTATTATGTTTTGTACCGACAAAAAAGAAAAATGCCGCATAGACATGTGCGACATATGAAAGCTTGCTTAAATTTGTCAGAGTGAAGATTAGGCTGGGTCGATTTGTGTGGAAGGAAAAAACCTTAATAGGCCCTTCGCGTTTCTGATTCCTGGGATTGAACTGAGCAAAAAAGTCTACTGGACCATATGTCTACGATGAAAATCGAGCCTCCCGATTTTGACTTTAAGTTTTTTATCTACGTTTTTTTGACATCTTGGCATATAACAGCCAAACCATTGAGATTTTCGAGCCACCACAAAGACAAAAATTGTTGCCAAGGTAGTAAATAAGAACTCTCTAATACATCGCTAAAGCATTGGAACACTTTTTCAGGCAGTTTTGGTCTTGAGAACGTGCAAACTTTTCGGAAAATGTCGATAAATGGCACTTTGCTACAAAAGTTGACCAGAAAAATATTCAAGCGTTCTGATGCAAAATTCCATCGTGTTGGGATCCGTGGAGAACAAAAATGCCTTTAGTTCGTTTGGGTCACTTCGTTTTATTTTTTTATAACGGTAAAGGTAGTGAAAATCTAGATTTCTTATATTTTCAAATTTAATATCTTATTTTTTCCACAACGGGTGAATAATATCTCTTGAATACGCTATTATTGCTTCAAATCGGTTAACAAATGGCTAAGTTATACTGGTTTATGTCTGAAAAACCCCACAAAAAACCTATAACTGAATTTCTCATAATTTTCAAAAATATAATGTTTTTTTGTTTTGTTCAATATTTATTTTGAAAATTGTGAGAAATTCAGTTATAGGTTTTTTGTGGGGTTTTTCAGACATAAACAACTATAACTTAGTCATCTGTTAACCGATTTAAAACAATAATAGCTTATTTTCGATTGTTTGAGTGGAGTATTCCCCCATTGGCTCAACTTCATTTATTACCCTCTATTACAGAGAGTAATGTTTTTCAAAACGAACTGACAGTGTTGTTTGAAAAACATTACTCTCTGTAATAGAGGGTAATAAATGAAGTTGAGCCAATGGGGGAATACTCCACTCAAACAATCGAAAATGAGATTGAACTTCAACAATAAACAAAACAAACAATAATAGCTTATTTAAAAGATATTATTCACCCCTTTAAAAGGAAGAACGATCAAAAGAAATCCGTTGTGCAAAAAATAAGATATACCCGCTTAAATTTGAAAATATAAGAAACCCAGCTTTTCACTACTTTTACCCGTTATAAAATAATAAAACGAAGTGACCCAAACGAACTAAAGGCATTTTCGTTGTCCATGAATCCCAACACGATAGAATTTTGCATCAGAACGCTTGAATATTTTTCTGGTCAACTTTTGTAGCACAGTGCCATTTATCGACATCCGAAAATTTGCACCTTCTCAAGGCCAAAACTGCCTGAAGGAGCGTTCCAATGCTTTTGCGATGTATTAGAGAGTTCTTAATCACTGTCTTGGCTGGAAAAAAAAACTTTAAGTCAAAATCGGGAGGCTCGATTTTCGCGGTAGACCTATGGTCTAGTGGACTTTTTTGCTCAGTTCAATCCCAGGAATCAGAAACGCGAAGAGCTCATTAAGGTTTTCAAATCGCCCCGGCCTAGTGAAGATATTAAATACTCCATTTGTAGCAATCAAAAGCGAACAGCATAAAGGATTTCTTTGCCATGCATATGTATTAAAATTAAGATAGTTTTTTGGTTTTTTCTTATTTTGTAGTTGATTGAATTTTGTTGAGTGAGAATGTGCATCAACCACGGGTACGTATAGTTCTTTCGAAGTTACATAAAGATAAGTTCGACCATGAATATGAGGTTTGATGGTACCGGCATACAAGGAATGTAGCTATGTATGGTGAGAATATATATTTATTCATTGACCACAGAGTATTGTATAATAATGACTAAGAATCCATGTTTTTGTTTGGCCAATACAGGGTTGCCAAAGTCAATGAAATTTAAAAAAATTATAATCCTATAGACATTTTTAATACATTTTACTCGAAATGATGCCGAAATATATTGCATTCTACTTCGTTGCGTGATTGATCCCAGGTTGGCGTTTTGGTTGGTTTTGACAGTGCTTCCCTCCTTCAGATGTCCCGAACAAACAACGTTAAAACACTCGCAGAAGGCGACAAAGTGCGCTTGCAGAGGGCGACAAAGTGAGCTCGAACCCCATTACAGAATCTCCTGAAATTGCTGAAGACCCAAAAAAAAAAAAAAAACAGAAAGGTATATATATCAAAGAGTCTGAAACAATAATCTTCTCCGATTGCCGGATCATATCACTATCTTTCAGGCGGAAGTCCGAACGATTACAGGGCGTCTAAACTACTCTAACGCTATCACGAACCCAACCCCCGTAAACATCCTAACGTACAACACATAACAAACACATAACAAAAACAAAGTAAGAAAAGTCTATAGTCGGACGGAGCCGACCATGGGATACCCTATACCACTATTCCTGGACAATCGCTCTCCACGGAACTTCTTTTCAATGATTGTGAAAATTTAATTATCAAATATCAGAGATGTAATGTATAATACTTATGACCAAAACCAAAAAGTTATCTTGAATGACAAAGACATTTTTGTAGCAAGAAAGGAAAATGTAGTTCACACAAACTAAAATGTAATGAAACCCACTTATGTAGTACTACTACTTCCGTTGTTTAACCGCTACGTTATTGAAATTTTTACCAATTTCACACAAAAGTTTCAGTCCATTTAACTCGCTAAGTATTATCTGATCTTCACGTTGGTTTGTACGCTTCTTCTTCATCATAAACTCAAACTTTGTTTAAAATTTTTCGGGTTATTATTTTGACCTTCAGAGCCGCTACAAAATTGGTTAAAATGTTGTTTTTGGTCCATTTCATTCCCTGAACATTTCACGATCATCACCAAAAACTTTGTGCCCGATTTTCACAAATTTTTGTAGGATTCGTTTTTTATACACAACAATGGACTGGTAAAGTTTTTTCATCGATTGGAAAATTATTGTGGCCTGTAGAGCGATTTCCTGAACATTCGCCTTTGGCCCCTACACAAGGTATTATGGAAGTGAAGATCGGTCAGGGGGCAAGGGTTATCGTTTACCGATCGTCATAAACTTATGTAGACATCTTTTTTAGCCACAATAATGAACTGGTAAAGTTTTTTCATCGATTGGACCATAAATGCGGCCTTTACAGCATTTTCGTGAAAATTGACCTTTAGTCCCATACAAATTACTATAGAAACAAAGATCCCCCCGTGGGCACGTTAAGCGATCGCCATAAAATTGCATATATAAAGTTTTTGGATCAAATGGAAAAAACTTAGGAGGTAGGCGTTTCAAAAAACATTTTTGTCATTTTTGAGCCGCCCTAATGCACACGCATACATATATAGGTACAAGACATATGTACATTTGTGAATTTTCTTGACGACATTTTAATAAAACGTTATTGGGAAATTATCTCGTTAGTCGACCACTTGAGCAGTGTGGTAGGATGCAATCTATTCAAATGTGACCAATGACCACACATGTGTATGTCACTAAGTCATATACATAATTATTACGGCTCTGTCAGTTGTCATTGTCATTGCAAATCCGAGGTGATACACTCCTATGTGCAATTATAGCCCAAAAACTTATCACTAGACATCGGATTTTGCATATTTGCATATTTTTTAATAATAAAGATACGAAGATTCTGTTTGGACCAAAATTCGTTTCAAAGAAAACTGAATTAAATGGCAGGGTCATATTTTGTATTTATTTTGCATATTTGCATATTTTGCATATGCACAAAATATGCAAAAAATATGCAAAATATGCAAAAAATATGCAAAAAATATGCAAAATATGCAAAAAAATATGCAAAATATGCAAAAAATATGCAAAATATGCAAAATATGCAAAAAAATATGCAGAATATGCAAAAAATATGCAAAATATGCAAACAGATTTTGGCGGAAAATTGTCATTTAAAGTTGGAAAAACCATCAAAACATGCTTAAAGTGTCCTAAACTAAGACTGTTGACCGTTTAATGTCGATTTTTTTCAGCAGATTATTATGTTATTGAGACCGTTTACGATAGTGTGGTGTAGGGTATAAAAATGTGGTATCGTAATACCATTTTTTTATTATTAAACTATGCAAAAATATAAAATTTGATAAAATATCGAACGTTTTATGTAAAATTCAATATTTTCTTGGTCTTAATTTGTAGCATTTGGCTGGATTTAACTCAAAGGAACAAATCAATCTCGGATTTTTTTTAGACGGAGAGCCGCCTAAACCTTTTTGCATTGTTGATAGCCAAAGTTTGAGCACAATTGGAATATGTTAACACGTGAAAATCTCAATTTTTTTGCTATTTGGCGACTTCGACGACCCATATATGTGGAACGGTTAAATCTATTTGCCCGTATCATGCATTAAATTAAAGTAATAAAAGTACAACACAGTAGGTAAGTGTTACTGAATTCGAGATAATAAAGTCAATGTCCCGAAAAGGCCTTAGGGCAAAAATTGTTAGGGCGAAGATCTATTTTAATTTTATTTTAATTAATTTCTCGTTGGAGTCAAGCTTAATGACCGATGATGTTTGCATGTGAAAAAGGAAAGCCGAAGATTCGGACCCGCACAATCACCATTATGTGACATGTTTCGCCTTTTGTAGAGTCTCATCAGACATATCGGCCGTGGAATGGCTTCGCTATACATCAAACATTTCCTTTTTCAAATGCAATTTTGTTTTTACAAAGATGGACATTTGTACATTCATTGTATGGCTTCAATGACAAACGCTTACATAATGTGGTCTTGGAGCCATCTGGGTATAGATGACAACTTGGTGATGAACTCGACTCCTTGCTATGTAGCTCACAATTTTCAAGTTGTTTACCATCCTTTACCCCTCCTGGGGTAAAGTTAAAGTTTAATCTCTTGAACAACAATTAAGTCTCACTTGTAATTATGCTTGGTAAACCTTTTCCTAGGAATATTAGCAGTTTATTTTTCTAAGTTTTAATCGAATATTTCTGGAGAAATGTCTATCTTTGCTTTGCTACGATTTTTGTCGTCTTTTGGATCTTTACGGTGTTTTACACTATCAGATCAAACAATGCCAGGCAAATAATTTCATGAATAATGTACCACATATGATTTATCATTTTATTCTTTCCTTTATCTGTTTGTGAATGCCTTTCGTATTAAGTAAATCTGCAAAACCGCATGGTTTAGGTCTTGTTTTGGACCTAAAAAATCGCAGACTATTCTAATAGAAATCGCTTGAATATGTTTGGTTCATGTCCGGATGTGCTTCCAAACTTGCAGTCAAAAATCCCTCTCAATAATTTTTCTAGCAAGTTTGAACAGTGGTACAAAAGCTCTCGACCTAATATCTGCTCGAGCTGGTGAGACCCCATTATTCTAGGCATTTGTACACTGCTAGTTCTTGTTTCTCCCATGAGCTACTGTCGGTTTCAGGAACGCCTAGGAGTTGTTCTTTACCTCCATTGAAAGGATAAAATTATTTCTTTCGAAATGGAAGCTTTAGTAAAAGGTTTCCTAATTACTTTTACATAAAACTGTGTACACATTATTCGCATAAAATGTACTGGAAATCACATTTTTTATAATAAATTTTTGTGGATTTTTTTTAATTTTTAACAATTGAAGTTGATTTTTACTAACTTCGCCATCCTTCGCCAAATTTTTTGAAGAATCTTCGAAATAGTGTGAAGTCTACAAAAAATTTGGTTCCAGCTGCATATATTAGCATTTCCGTGTGTGACATTAAAAATACTGACGATGTCTCTGGTCGTTTCAGTGAATATTTCGTATTACTGTATCTCAGTATCTTCTTTGTTTTGTGTTTTAATTGTTTGTTTGATTTTTTCTTTAAATATTTAGACATTTTTGTTTTAGCATCTACTTATGAGTGTATTTTTTACATTTGTATATTTTTGATATATGTATGATGCTACATAAAATATGAAAAACAAGTAAAAATGTAAAGTTCGGTAGCACCGAACTTTTTTATAACCCCTACCATGAAATATTCTGTCCTCAAATGGAATAATTTGTTTCCGTTCCTGTCCATGATACCAGACGGAGGCGTTTTTTGACCACTAACAACTCACAATAACAAGTTACAACCAAGTCGAACCGAAAATGTAGATAAAAAACCTCAGAATAAACGAATCCTGGAGCTAAGACCACAATTTTTGGCGCAGAAGGTTTTTGATCATTGAGAACTCTAAATGGCAAATTACAACCAATTCGGGCCGAAAATGTTGATAAAATCTTCAAAATACCTGAAATCGGGAGGTACCGTAAAATGAGGGCTATAACGAAACCTGGACCTAAGACCAACATTTTGGCGCAGAAGGTTTTTGACCATTGGAAACCGCAAATACCAAAGTACAGCCAATTAGATCCGAAAACGTAGATAAAAGCTTCAAAATTCTTGAAATCGGGTGGTACCGCTACATGGAAGCTATAGGAAAAATTTGACCCCTATTGAAAATTTTTTGGCTAAGGTATTTTTTACTTATTTTTTGCATATACTGAAAAAATCAGATTGATCCGACGATTATAAATATTTTTGTCGCACCTTCGCCAAATGGCGACAAAAATCTTAAAAAAGCAAAGATTCCAATTTCTTCAGAAATATTTTATCCAAACTTCCAAAAGAACAACTTCTGAAATTCCTAGAAAAAGGTCTAGAACAATTCTTGTTGTTCTAAAGATTAAACATTAACTCCGAATTTTCAGGAGGTGCAAAGGATGGTAAACATCTTGAAAGTTGCGAACTACATAGCAGAGCGTTCTTCAAGTAGTCAGCTGTACCCAGATAGCTCCAAAACCACAAGATGTCAGACTCTTGAATAAATTGAAATAAGAACAAAATGTTAAAGGGATTTGTTTTCATTCCAAAAATTGATAAAAAGAAAGAAGATGTTTTTTAATAGACTCCACTTTCGTGCAAAGGCGTATATAGTCACGTTTTTCGGGACATTGGCTTCTCGAATTCATTAATACTTACGTAGTTTGTTGTTCAGCAAGAATTGTTAAAACAGAATGGCCTTTAATTTAATGCTTAATATGGACA
The DNA here is from genome assembly GCF_047663935.1 of Musca autumnalis. Taxonomy (NCBI): domain Eukaryota; kingdom Metazoa; phylum Arthropoda; class Insecta; order Diptera; family Muscidae; genus Musca; species Musca autumnalis. Next base: position 64,559,969 of record NW_027412088.1, read on the forward strand.
AAAAGCTTTAACCATTCCAGAGAAATGGGTCGCAGAATTCACTAAATAGCCAAAAAATCGAGATATTCATAACTTCGAGGCCCCAGTGACACGTGTTAACATATTCCAATTATGCTCAAACTTTGACAGTCTTAAAATCTGACCAAACTAAAAACTTTATGCGGGTGCAATACACCACACTGTCGTAATGGTCTCAATAACATAATAATCTGCTGAAAAAAATCGACGTTACCCGGTCAACAGTCTTAGTTTAGAACACTGTTATGTATTTTTTGATGTTTTTTCCAACTTTAAATGACAATTTTACGACTTTTATGACGATTTTCGGTCAAAATCTGTTTGCATATTTTGCATATTTTTTGCATATTTTGCATATTTTTTGCATATTTTGCATATTTTTTGCATATTTTGCATATTTTTTGCATATTTTTTGCATATTTTTTGCATATATTTTGCATATTTTTTGCATATTTTTTGCATGTTTTTGATATGACCCCAAATATCGAAAAATTGACCTTTAAAACGCCTAGATCCAAAATTTGAGTCCAATCGGATGAGAAATAAAAAACATGCAAAAATCCGATGTCTACTTATCACCAAAATAATTGGAACATTTGTTTTTTTCTCTATGATGAACAAATTTTGGTTTTAGTTATAGCTGTACTATTTTACCCTGTCATTATTGTCGTTTCATTTCAAGTGATGTGTATGTGATGAGGGCGATGGCAAAAAATAAAGTCAAATCGTTCTCGTCCTTCCTTCAATGCGGTCATATAACAATCTATTTGATATTTGGGTCAGTTTGTGGCCATATTTGGCGCAGTGGGAGTTGGAGTGGTCTGTTGCTCTGTTGGAATGTAGCGAATGGTGGTATTATGTTTTGTACTGACAAAAAAGAAAATTGCCCCATAGACATGTGCGACATATGAAAGCTTGCTTAAATTTGTCAGAGTGAAGATTAGGCCGGGGCGATTTGTGTGGCAGGAAAAAAACCTTAATAGGCCCTTCGCGTTTCTGATTCCTGGGATTGAACTGAGCAAAAGTCTACTGGACCATATGTCTACGATGAAAATCGAGCCTCCCGTTACGTTTTTTTTTTTTTTTTTTTTGACATCTTGGCATATAACAGCCAAACCATTGAGATTTTCGAGCCAACAAAAAAAAACAAAAATTGTTGCCAAGGTAGTAATTAACAAATCTCTAATACATCGCTAAAGCATTGGAACACTTTTTCAGGCAGTTTTGGTCTTGCAAAAAATAAGATATGCCCGCTTAAATTTGAAAATATAAGAAACCCAGATTTTCACTACTTTTACCGTTATAAAAAAATAAAACGAAGTGACCCAAACGAAGTAAAGGCATTTTCGTTGTCCATGGATCCCAACACGATAGAATTTTGCATCAGAACGCTTGAATATTTTTCTGGTCAACTTTAGTAGCACAGTGCCATTTATCGACATTCGAAAAGTTTGCACCTTCTCAAGGCCAAAACTGCCTGAAGGAACGTTCCAATGCTTTTGCGATGTATTAGAGAGTTCTTAATCAATGTCTTGGCTGGATAAAAAACTTAATGTCAAAATCGGGAGGCTCGATTTTCGCGGTAGACCTACGGTCTAGTGGACTTTTTTGCTCAGTTCAATCTTAGGAATCAGAAACTCGAAGAGCTCATTAAGGTTTTCAAATCGCCCCGGCCTAGTGAAGATATTAAACATTCCATTTGTAGTTGTTGGCGTTTTTTATTGTTGGACTGCAGAAGTTTACATATTTGTGTTTATTTCAGCTTGAGTCCATATTTTGTTGTGTTCAAGTATTTGAATAACAACAAAATGTTTTACAGTGGATATGAAATTGATTAGTTGCGGCGGATGAAATTGATTAGTTGAAGCAACATTCCTATGTTCGTATTCTTTGCAAAGCAAAGACGACATAAAAACAGTGGTGGATATGAAATTCTTTGGTTCGACTCAAATTGTAGGGTAATCAGTTTTAGGGCCATATAGCAAATTTCTCATTTTGTTTAATTTGCTGGATGGGCTTATTGGGAAAAGGGAACTGATGAAGTTGTTTGGTGACAACTGAAACTATAGTATTCCCTACCCTCCGCCCGCAACTAATCAATTTCATATCCACTGTAAAACATTTTGTTGTTATTCAAATACTTGAATACAACAAAATATGGACTCAAGCTTAAATAAACACAAAAATGCAAAATTCTGCAGTCCAACAATAAAAAACGCCAACAACAATAATAGGCATCAGCACGGCCTTGAAGATCAACGCGTAATGCAAAAACAACAACTTTCTCGTTGTTTTACCCCCGCTTATTGAAGCAAGATTCCTATGTTCGTATTCTTTGCAAAGCAAAGACGACATAAAAACAGTGGTGGATATGAAATTCTTTGGTTCGACTCAAATTGTAGGGTAATCAGTTTTAGGGCCATATAGCAAATTTCTCATTTTGTTTAATTTGCTGGATGGGCTTATTGACCTGTTTATCGATACAGAGTCGGCGGAAAAGGGAACTGATGAAGTTGTTTGGTGACAACTGAAACTATAGTATTCCCTAACCTCTGCCCGCAACTAATCAATTTCATATCCACTGTAAAACATTTTGTTGTTATTCAAATACTTGAATACAACAAAATATGGACTCAAGCTGAAATAAACACAAAGATGTATTCCATTTGTAGCAATCAAAAGCGAACAGCATAAAGGATTTCTTGGCAATGCATATGTATTAAAATTAAGATAGTTTTTTGGTTTTTTCCTTATTTTGTAGTTGATTGAATTTTGTTGAGTGAGAATGTGCATCAACCACGGGTACGTATAGTTCTTTCGAAGTTACATAAAGATAAGTTTGGCCATGAATATGAGGTTTGAAGGTACAGGCATACAAGGAATGTAGCTATGTATGCTGAGAATATATATTTATTCATTGACCACATAGCGCAGAGTATTGTATAATAATGATTAAGAATCCATGTTTTTGTTTGGCCAATACAGGGTTGCCAAAGTCAATGAAATTTTAAAAAATGATAATGCTATAGACATTTTTAATACATTTTACTCGAAATGATGCCGGAATATATTACATTCTACTTCGGTTCGTGATTGATCCCAGTTTGGCGTTTTGGTTGGTTTTGACAGAGCTTCCCCCTTCAGATGTCCCGAACAAACAACGTTAAAACACTCGCAGAGGGCGACAAAGTGAGCTCGAACCCGATTACAGAATCTCCTGAAACTGCTGAAGACCCAAAAAAATCAGAAAGGTCTATATATCAAAGAGTCTGAAACAATAATCTTCTCCGATTGCCGGATCATATCACTATCTTTCTGAACTAAAATGGAATAATTAGTTTTCATTCCTGTCCCCAACTTTACGTTACGTTTACGTTAAAATGTCAGATAAGGTACATAAAATGTTTCATTCGGTAGGCCCTTTTTATGGTGCCTATATCTAACTATGTATGTTGAAAATTTTTGGTGGGCTACAAATTGGGAGGTACCGTTATATAGGGGTTATAATAAAACATGGACCTATGTTGACAGTTTTTGATGGGAGCCTTTAATGTCAAATAACTCCTAATTCGGTTAAAAATTGTAGCTAGAATCCTCAAAATACCGAAAATCGGTACATAACGTGGGAACTTCAAATGTCATTAACAGCTAGTTCGGAGGTATGTGGGCTATACGAAAATATTAAATTAAATGAAAAATTTTGGCTGGCTTTTAAATTTCAAATTACAGAAATTTCGTCCAAAAAATAAAGCTAAGGTACGGAAAATCGGGAGGTTTGTTTTGGCGCTATACCGAAACATGGACCTACGTTGGTTAAATATTTTAAGTAAAATCCTCGAAGTATCGAAAATCGGGAAGTATCGTTATATTGGGGCTATGTTGAAAATTGTTGATGCAGATGTATGGTGACCACTACAACCTTAAAATGTCAAATTACAGTTAGTTCGGTTAAACATTTTAGCTAAAATTGCCAATTACTGAAAATTGGGAGGTACCGTTATATGGGAGCTATATCCGAACATGGACCTATGTTCACAATTTTTTATGGAGAGGTGTTGTGACCACTAAGAACTTCAAATGTCAAATTACTGCTAGTTCGGTTAATATTGTAGTTAAAATCATCAAATTACTGAAAATCGGGAGGTACTTTTATATGGGAGCTTTATCAATACATCGACCTTTCTTGTCAATTTTTGGTGGAGAGGTGTGGTGACCACTAAGAATTTCAAATGTAAAATGTTCAAGTTACAGATAATTCGGTTAAAACTTGTAGGTAAAATTCTCAAAATACCAAAAATCCGTTATATGGGGATACCGAGATCCGTTATACCGATGTACCGTTAAATGGGGCTATACCAAAACATGGACATACGTTCATAATTATTTCGAATATAAGTTTTTTGGTCACTAAGAACCCTAAATATCAAATGTGAATTTAAACGTCAAAATACCTGAAATCGGGCGGTAACGTTATATGAGGGCTATTCCAAAACATGGACCTATGTCCACTAGTTATATAAGTTTATTGACATTTAAGAACCATAAATGTCAATTTATAGCTAAATCGGTCTGTAAATGTAACTAAAAACGTGAAAATGCCATAAATGGGGGTACCGTTATATGGGTTCTATTCCAAAACATGGACCTATGTCCACTAGTTATATAAGTTTATTGACACTTTAGAACCCTAAATGTCAAATTATAGCTACATCGGTCTGAAAATGTAGCTAAAAGCGTCAAAATACCGTAAATCGGGGGTACCGTTATATGGGGGCTATACCAAAACGTGGCCCTATGTCCACAACTTTTGTTATATAAGTTTATTGACACTTAAGAACCCTAAATGTCAAATTATAGCTACATCGGTCTGAACATATAGCTAAAAACGTCAAAATACCGTAAATCAGGGGTACCGCTATATGGGGCTATACCAAAACGTGGACCTATGTCCACAAGTTTTGTTATATAAGTTTACTGACACTTAAGAACCCTAAATGTCAAATTATAGCTAAATCGGTCTGAAAATGTAGCTAAAAACCACAAAATACCGTAAATCGGGGGGTACCGTTATATGGGGGCTATACCAAAACGTGGGCCGATATAGCCCATCATCGAACTTGACCTGCCTGCAAACAAAAGACGCATTTTCCCAAAATTTCAGCGTCCTATCTCTATTTTTGTGGATGCTAGAGTGATTACCACAGACGGACGGACGGAAGTGCACAGATCGACTCAGAATTTTATCCTGATCAAGAATATATATACTTTATAGGATCGCAAATGAGTATTTCAATGCGTTACAAACAGAAACACAAACTTAATATACCCTCCATACTATGGTGGAGGGTATAAAAAACAAGACAGTTAAATCAAAAGATGTATTGGAGTGTAAAAACTCAATTAACGACTATTCCCATCATGGTTCGGTGAACATTATAACTCTTTGAAAATAAACCATCAAGAAAATAATGTCCACATGTCGCCCTGTAATAATAAAATCCTATGGGGAAAACGAAAGACCTACTTTAATGAGTAAATGTGACATTATTAGACTGACAGGCAACCTCTGTCAATGCCCATCTTTCGCGACCCTAAGAACCCACCTCCTGGGAAACAATAGAATACAACAGCTACGCCAAATAAGTGCAAATCATTTGCGATTTTTAATTTTATATCGACTACTATATATCAGTCTACTCCTTTTGGTGCCCACCCAAAAATGGCAAGTTATTTCGAATATGTCAGTTTTGATAATGTCAGTGATTAACCATGAACTTCGATAGCAAACTTTCTACTTTCATCTGTTTTTAACTCCTCACATATTTTACTGAAATAATTTCAACAGCCACTTTCCGACAACATCAATTCAACATCCAGAATTTGTCGCTTATTTCCCAATTTATAACCTATTTGAAAACGATAACCCCGTTAATCCGCTTTTATGAACTGCTAACAATTTTAATATGTATGTAAATTTTTCGCTTTAAAAATCATTATTATTTTAATTTAAAAATTGTGTGCGTGTGTAATTTATATTGCTCCAGGCCCGCCCTCCCACGGGGAAAAACGTAAACATGGCTGGCAACTGCACATCACACATACATACAATAATTCATTTTAGATTTATATAAACTTGGCACAAAGAAAAATATATAAACAAACACCTACACGCACTCACTAACACTTACACTTGAACACTTCGCAAAATAAAGACACAAGCACGTGCAGATGAAAGCATACAGACGCGCTGCAATATACATACATATATTTCTACACAACAGTAATTCATACTGACGTCGTTATACGATTTTGCCACCAACATCCAGGCGGTCTAAAAAAGAACACTAAACTAATACCACAAAAATTCCAAAATAGGTTCTCTTTTAAAATTGACGATTTATTTTGATAAGCTTTGCCATATGTTTATACCCTACACCACAATGGAATGGAAAGGGTATTATAAGTTTGTTTTTCGAAACATTCATGTAACACCGCGAAATATTCGTCGTAGGCCCCCATGTGGTATACCAAAATTTATATCTCGACGAGATAAAGCGATTTTGAGATGCGTGTCCGTCCGTCTGTCCGTCCATTAAAAATTGTACGCACGCTACAGGCCGCAATTATGGACCAACATTCATGACATTTTGTATGTAGGTGGGGTTTAGACCAGTTTTTGGCGATGATCCTTAAATATTTAGGGGGTGAAATGGACCAAAAACTGTTTTATCTGTAGGTCCCAATGGTAGTCTGATCGGCGGGACATTGTAAGTACGCTTTAGGTTTATGATAAAGAATATGCCTGCAATTGTAGATAATGGTCAGATAATATTTAGAGGTTTAAATGGACCGAAACTTTTGTGTGAAAATTGGTAAATTTTTTGGTATAGCTATAATTGAAAGTGGAACTCTTGACCTTTCAATTGATACAAATTACGTTGATGTACGTGGTCAGATAACAGAGTTACAGCGTATTTTATACAGGGATACCACAGTTTTAATTGTGTAGTGTAATAATAGTCACGTTAGATATCGCAGTTATAGCCCAATACTGAAACATTTTTGCACGAGGTAAGAGTTTTGGTCAAGGAGAATGCCAATCGTCTTGGGAAATAATAGAATAGTAGTTACCGGGTGAAATTGACCCTAATTTTTGTGGGAAAAATATTCAAATGTAGTTCTTGTTTCATATTTTGAATTCTTGGGGGCATGTTCCGACAAATTAGGAATGCGAAACTTGAAAACTTACTCTTGACCTCTCCGTTGATTGCAAATTGTAGCAATATACCGGTTAAATAACAGAACTACTATTGTCGAACATATAAGTGGGTTACTTTATCGTTTTGGTTTATTTGCAAAGAACTACATTTACAGCATGCCAGAAAATGGCGCAATCATTATGTAAAAGTTTTCAAATCATGATAAAGGAATTCCCAGTCTTTTTTTTTTTTTTTTTTTTTTTTGATGCAAATTAAAATTTTGTACTGGGTCTGAAGTTTGTGTACCACCTTTGGCAGAAAGGTGGCAAAACCTCGAAATATTATCATATCATAGTATTTCTTCTAGATATACGTAGGGTTCGAACATGGACTATATCGGTCCACTCCTTCGGGTACCTTTCACACAGAATTCGGTGCAAATGAAATTCAAAAGCTCCTCTCAATTTAAGGCCATACTTCCCGAGAGAATGACCGAAAAGCATAAAGAAACCTTGACGACACCAACTAAATTGACAAATCCGCAAGATAAATCTATCGGGGAGTTTTTGATTTGTGCAAACTTTGCACATTATATTATTTCATTACGTAGGGCATCACGTTGGAATATGGACTATATCGGTCCCGGCCTGCGGGTACCTCACACACAAAATTTGGGAAAAGTGCAGAGTGAGGACTCGTCTCGGGTCTATTTGAAGCAAACTCGTGATTCAAAATCAATATATTTTATATGGTTTTTGGTCAGAGCCTTAAGGTTATATCTTCATAAGCACAGCGGTAAAAGTCATCTAAATATAAAATAATGCTCAAGGCAAGTGGTGTTGGGTAACACATGGTCGGCCCGTCCGACTATAGCCCTCTCTTACTTGTTAAACGAATATGATTCTTCCCGTTTTTTAATTCCACAGTTAAGAATAATTGAAAGCGGCATAATGCACACGCAGACACACCAATAAAATTGTCTCCGTCTTGTTTTTGTTTATGTGTGAAACACGACGAATAGAAAGAGAGAGACAACGAAAACGGAATGTGTTATTTATAGAATATCCGGCAATAGACCGAAGTAAAAACCATGGCGCACGTCTATGCCAAGCGCCATTATCAGTCCTTGGCATCGGGAGTATGAAATTTGCATATAACGTAGTGTCAAGTATATGCTGCTGACGTCATAACAATAGAAAACTACAAATCGAAAACATACGTTTTTTTCTTAAATTGAGAGAGATTCAATGCAGTTGAAAAGTATAAAGAGAATCGTCATAGTGAAAAAAAGAACATGTTATGGTGAAATAAGAGAATGTGAGGAAACTAAAGAGTACTCGTGTGGTGAAATATGAATAAGGGTACAATGTTATATGCAGTGTTGCCGTTTTTGTTGGGTATTTTACAACAAAAGTGGTCGAAACAATGAACACAAACGATGGTGTTAATAACTCTTTTTTCTAACAACAGAAATTGATAAAACCACAACAACTTCTCTGTCATTAAAATGATTACTTTATATGAGCACATTTTTACGATCTTACACCCTCGAACTAAACCGTAAACAAAATTTTCGCACTACACCAACTGCTGGAAAATAGCATAAAAATAATCAAATCGAAACACATCAAATTTTGAATTTCTGAGGAATAAAAAGCAATTGTAGAAATTTACAAATATTTTAAGTTTTCAGTGGTCACAGATTTTGACACATCCGGACCGCAATTTTTTGAAATTAAAACAAGACAATAATTAAAAAGTATCAGTCGACTTTGCCGACAGAGATATACCCTCAGCCTGTGTGAATTGAAATTGACATTATCCTCAAAGGTGTTGCTGAGGAGGTAACTAAAGGAATAGACCGACATAGTCCATTTTGGAAGTTGGTCTTATTTTGGGAGTCATTCCTTTCGATAGATGTAGCGCCCAAAAGTGATTTCCGTATATTACCGTATAACTTAGAGGTGTTGGACCACTACCAAAGGAAGCATGGACTTGCCCACGAGAAACATAATATCGCTGTAAACTGGATCACAAGGAGTAACATCAGTATGCATTTCTAAAGAATCTTCGAAAAGACCCTAAACTGTACTGCAAACAAAAATATGAAACTTTTGCGAGAGGGGTACGCTAAGGAGTGAACCGATGTAGTCCATATACGAACTTGATCTACTTCTCGTAGAAATATTTCGATGTGCAAAGTATGGACCAATTCAGTTACTTTCATCAAAATTTATCGTGCTCACAATTTTAGCGAAAAGTTTTGAATTTTTGTTCGATCTTAAACTAAGTTTGGACAAAATATTACGAAACCAAATTTTGGACCGAATCGGCAGATCCATTCCAGAGCTATCGTGTTCTCCAACCACTACACATGGTATCATATGGGTTTTTTACAGATTTCCGGCTACTTTCTCAGGAAAAATGGACTTGCCCCTGAAAAAACCTGTACCATCGTAATGGGGGCAGAAAATACAAGTTGGTACAGTAGAAATCAAAGGGATTTGAAAGAGCGATTTTCGATTCAATTTATTCAACTTGTAATTCAAAGCCAACCGGCCCATTACTGTAAATTGCAAAATGCATAAGAATTGCTTAACCAAATAAGAGGAAAAACTACTCGAAAAAATAATGTAAGAGTTAATCTTTGTCTGTCGGTAAAGGACCATCCTATAGCACTATGAAAAACTAGTTTAATGAATTCAATCGTGGCCGACACTCGCTAAAAACGAAGGTGGTGAGGGTTGTCACAAAACTGGCGTTGTGCCAGAAAAAAATAATGCTGTTCTTGAACGGATAATGCAATATCGCCATATTATATACTGTGAGGTAGAGGCATCCTTGTAAATTTCATCTACCAACTGAAATGGGGTTTTATTGTTAGCTCCAGGACAATTTGAAAATTGCTCAAAAAAGGCTCTTGTAGATTGGTGCAAAGAAGTTGTTACGTTTATAAGATCGTCACAGACGAATCTAGAACCTATGCGTATGAGCCCGAAACAAAACAGCAATCGGCCGTGTGGATCATCGAAGCGAAAAAAATCCTACGAAAATTGTTCATAGAAGAAGCACTTCGAAGCAAATGATCGCCTGTTTCTTCTACAAAACTGACCATGAGCCGACTATACATCTTAAGCAATATAAGACGGCAAATTTTGAGAGGTACACTACAATTTGTTTGCCTGAAGTCTCCGGAGAAATTCTAAAAACGAACCTGAGAAGACGAATCATTGTGCACCATGCGAGCTCCAAAAACATAGATTCAAAGCAGCACCAAATTAAATATGCTTCTTTCTCACCAAACTTAAGTGACGGTCCGATAAAATCCAAACTGCTTTGCATCAATGTATATGTGATATCTTCTTCCAATGGTGTGCATTGACGTTGGAATACTCTTCTAGAAGCCGGGATATTCGCAAGAGAACAAAACATTGAATTTTTCTCCACACGAGTTTTTTGCCCATTCCGACCCCTAAATATTATCCGACAAAATTAAGCTTTTTCATCAACTCCCAAAATTTCGATTGGATCAAAATTCCGACCTATAGAGTGATTACAAAAAAATTAAGAATGGGATGCATTACCGACTGTTGCGAAATCTCCGTTGTTTGACCACCTACGACAACCTATTTAATCGTTGTTAAGGTGATATTTTCTACTTTCATTGTCAGGGTTTGCTTTTGGTGTACCCCTTATAGAAACAGATATATGCGCTTTGTAATAAGATGTTGACTTATTCTCCAAATACGTTTTTTGCCTATTCGGACCATTAAATATTATCTGACCATGAACAGTTCTTACCCTCCGGCACAACCTCACCTTAAATTTGGTCACGATCCGATCAAAATTGCGACGTGTAGCGTGATTACAAGGCTTAGATGGACAGACACACACATAACGCCAGAATGACTCAGCTCGTCAAGACATTAAAAAAACATGCTCAACAATTTTCGTCGACAGAAGAATTTTTTTATTATGTGTTCAACGAAACTGTAAAATAAGTTTTAAAAGGGAAATCGTTTCTTAGTTCGACTTATGGGACAAATGTTCTGTAGAAGCCCAATAAATCTAGATGAAGAAGATAGTGATGAAAAGGACTATTAGATGTTTTACAGATTAATAGGTCTATTCGTTAAGGAGCAATGGGATTTCCAATAGAAGATCAGCGTGTCTTTTTATAGGATCTCCTATAAAAATCAAAACATTTAAATAAATGTTCGAAAATACCAATATAATCGTTGTTTCTTTCTTATTAACAACATCTTTTTAATTGCCAACAATAACCAATACGTACATTTAATACAGGAAGTGTTTTAAGTGAAATTACATTTTTCTAACAAGGTTGTCTACTATGTTCTCTAATGGAAAATAATAAAAATGTCCTTTGATTTAAATGTTCCCTTATAAATATTACCGTGTCTGTATGTGTATCGTAAAAAAATGAGAAACAGCAAACATGTAATGTTATTCTTTTGTAGTTTTTTGTTGTTATTGATTAAACATATTTAACATCATATTTGTATTAAATATATACTTACCAATATACACCAAATGCAAATATTAGCGAAGTCCTGAAAACGAAAAGAGAACAATTATTTGGAATATTGTAAGTGAAATACCATAATATACTATTCTATTAACAAACTGAAGTGTACATTTAGTCTAAATGAGTTGAATTTGCAAACTAAGTGTTAACTTATCTTAAAACCATGAGTTGCATTTAAATTTAATATATATTTCCAATTTGAATCGTTGTATAATTTCAAAGTACTACTAACACTATTTTACACTATATGTATTAGAAACTGTATATGCCACCATCATCTATTATTTTTTTGCAGAGTGTATTTGCATACATTCTTCAGCTCTGCTTAAACTATGAACTCTCTACACGTTTCGATTATACATTTATACAAAGCACTTAACATATTTTTGAAAAAAAAAAAAAACTATTCATTTCGACGCTAGTATATTTGTTGTCTTACATCTGTATTTTTTAGCGAAAAAGTAGAAAAAAACAACATATATGAAAATAATATTTCAACTCCTGTTACAGGTATGGTGTACTTAACACCATTTCATTTCTAACAGTTTGTGGCGTCATACAATGAAAGAATATTATTGGAATAAAGAGGGTTGTATTAAACGTTGAGATTCCAATTCTCAGAAATGATATTTTAAATTTTTGGGAATGAATATCACTAATTTTCTGATATGAAAGCTCATGTATTCCTCTGCATAATTCATTTCCACAGTTTACGAATAACATTCATGATTTTTGTAGGCATCGTTATTATATTGTTACATATAAAATGGGGAGTATTATTAACTTTGTTATTCCGTTTATAGCACATCGAAAAATTCGTCGGAGACCCTATTATGAGTCGAAATGTCAAATCGATGTCTCAATGGTATTAAACCTTGTTAAAAAACATCGATATTCTTCAGTTAGTGTGGCGGAAGAGCATTGTACTTTCAAAAACGAATTAAAACTAATTGTTCCACTTTACTTCAATTCAGCTGGTGGTGGAGGGTATAAACAGTTCGGCCCGGCCGAAGTTAACGCCGTCCTTACTAGTCTTTGTTGTAGGATTCTTATTTCGAATTCGTGTTCAAACCCTATTGACATTGTCACGGTTTGATGCATTTTTATAAAAGTGGACAATGTTAAAGCAGACCAGCAAAACATTAAATCAGTACTAATCAAGTATATTGATCAAATATCAGAGGTATAACGTTTTGAATATTTCTATTTTTCTTATACGTACGAGTATATCAACAGAAGAAATGATTTTGAAATTAGACATTTGAGCTTTAAATCAATAAACAATAAAAAATTGTCAGTTGGCGTAGGGGCTTTTTGCATCTTTTAGGCTATTTTCTCTAGAAGTATGGACTTGCCCCTGATGAAACTTGTACCGTCCTATAGGGGGCAATGAATACAAGATGTTGCAACAAAAATCAAAGCGATTAGAGAGCAGGTCCTAATCTGATAATAATAATAATGTTCCACAAACATCCCAGGCGGGACAAGGGAGACTTCTCTCATATCAATGAGTGCACCCCGATTCATATTAGCTCAATGATATGGGACCTACAGTTTATCGCCGAGTCCGAACGGCGTGTCTTAAGACACCACTTGTAGGGAAGTTTTACATGGCTGAAATACTCAGGAAATGTCGCCAACATTACTGAGGGGTATTTTGGCACCGTTGGAAATTTGATGTTGCCTGACCTGGGAATCAAACCGCAGACCTTCTGAGTGCAAGGCGGGTGTGCATACCATTGCACAATCTAATCTGAACTAATCTGAACTTATCCGAAATTTTGTGTGGGAGGTACCCGAAGGAGTGGACCGAATGAGTCTATATTGGAACCTCAAATAAGTCTGGTAAAAATTTCACGATGTGCAAAGTATGGACCAAATCGGTTACTTTCTACAAGCGTGATCGTGCGCACAAATTTTCCGAACATTTTCGAATTTTTTGTGGGAGGTACCGAAAGGAGTGGACCGATATAACCCATCTTCGAACTTAAACTAAGTTTGGACAAATTATTAAGAAAGCCAAATTTTGACATTTTAGATTTTAAAGCGAATATATTTAAGAAACTAGTGACCATCCGATCAAAATTGCGATCTGTAGCGTGATTGTAAAAAATGTAAGAATTGGTTTACCTACTATTGTGGTATCTCCCTTGTTTGACCATCTTCGTCAACCTACTTTACACCAATGCACTATAGGTCAAACAGTCCATTTTACTGGCCAAAAGTCACATTTCGCACTTTGTATTTTCACTTATTTTGTGTTACTTTCTTGTAAGAAACACTTCAAATATAATAAAAATAAATTTTGTTTTTGTATGAGAAATTATACCGTTACATGGCAGGCTGCCAAATATGTATTATCCAAATATCTTTAAAAACTTGTTAACGAAATATGTTTACTTGTATACGTTCACAATATTAGCATAAGTAACGATTTGATAAGAAAGTATTCTATATCTATTTATCAAAAATGTCCTCCTATCATATGTGTATAAATAGTTATTAAATGGGTGTTAACTTTGAATTTTCGAAGAAAGTAGAACATTTTGAGGTTATGTACGCTTTTAAAGTCTCGGCAACATTCGGCAATGAAAGTGAAAATTGAAATTGGTTCATTAACTCGTGACGAATGCAGAAAACTTTATGTGATTTTGCGTAAATTTGCTCTACAAGAATTATACAACTTTTTTTAGGTTACCATATTTTCCATGATATTGATTTTTTGAAGTCAGGGTTAAACCTCTTACCAAATAATGTTAGCCAAATTGGAGTCTACAGCATTCTGCTGTGTTCTGAAGTCAAATTATTTACAAATCTTTTATAAATATATACAGTTATAGTCAAAATATGTTACATCATATTGTGGGATTTTCAAGGTAAAAATTTTAAGGCATAAAACTAAAACGAAACACAACAAAAAAGCTTCTGAACTTATCGGACGTCGATGCCTTCAATTCTGTAGACAAATAACAGACCTTCCAGTTTTTGTCCCCAAAGGGTTAAATTTCCAGTTGTGTATTTGGTCCATAAAGGGTTAATTTTTTGACCCACGTTGTTCCATTTTTCTCCCTGAATCTAAAAACGCTATATTAACTTAAACCAAATACTTGTTTTAACTTTAAGACTTTTGGCCAATAAAATTGCCCGTTTGACCTATAGTGCAATGTAAAGGTAATGATTCTTCTTCCATTGACAGGCATTGCCGTAGGAATAGCCCACTAGAAGCCGATGTATTGACAAAGATTAAAACTTTGAATTTGTATTCACATGAGGTTTTCCCCATTCCGACCCCTAAATATTATCCGAATATCACCAAAGTCAATAGGGTTCTTCCTCAGTGGGGCCCCATCTACCCCCAATTTCGTGACTATCTGATCAAAATTTCAACCGGTAGCGTAATTACAAAAAATTTAAAAATTGGATATATTACTGACTTTTGCGATATCTCGGTTGTTTGCCTACTTACGTCAACATAATTTGTATCAATATAAGGGAGATATTCTCTTCTTATCCGACCATCATCAAACTTAATAGGCTTCTTCCTCTGTGGGACCCGTATCAACTCCCAAAAAAATCGTGACGATCCGATCAAAAGTGCGACCTGTAGCGCGATTACACAAAAAAAAATGGGATGCATTACCGACTATTATGATATCTCTGTTGTTTGACCACGTACGACAGCTTACTTTACATCGTTGTAAAGGTGATATTTTTAACATTCCTTTCCAGGTTTTGCTTTTGATATACTCGTACCTCCTAAAGAAACAGAGCTATTGGCTTTGAAATAAAACGTTGACCTTTTTCTCCAAATAAGTTTTTGCCCATTCCGACACCTGAATATTATCCGGCCATTATCAAAATCAATAGGCTTCTTCCTCTGTGGGACCCTTATCAACTCCCAAATTTTTGCGACGATCCGATCAAAATTGCGACCAGTAGCGCGATTTCGAAAAAAAAAAAATGAAAAATGGGATGTATTACCGACTACTGCTGTATCTCCGTTATTTGGCCACCTACGCCAATCTACTTTGCATCATTGTAAAGGTGGGACATTCTACCTTCATAGTCAGGCTTTGCTTTTAGAAGTTCCCCATCCAAAGCTGTGATATTCGTCATTATAATTAAAATCGCAAAAATGATTTGCTTTTGATATACCCCTTATAGAAGCAGAGAGAAGGACATAGCCAGATCGACTCAGCTCGTCGAGACATTCATTTTGGTATATATAAGTATGGGTCTATGACCATTACTTCAAAGCGTTACAAACTTTTTGGCCAAAACCAACTTGTAATACCCTCCCCACATAGTGGTGTAGGGTATAATTAAACTATTTAAATGAATGGATAAAATTCTAGTTAGTGGTCTAACAACAACAAATGAATAATTCGTGATTTAACCATTGAATAATGTTGTTCACTAAAGGTAGTCCGAAATATATTACGTATTACCAAGCAAAAGTCAGCTTTTCGATCTTTTGATTCTTACTTAGAACTCAAAAATCGATATTTTTATTTTTACTTAGAAATCAAAAGTAGATCTTTTGATTTTTACCTAGAACTCAAAAATCGACCTTTCGATATTTACTCAAATGGTTTTTAAACGGTGATTTTATTTGCAATAACATGGCCTTTGAACGCTTTTACAACATCTTCTAGCGACAAAAATCGTTTACCACGCCTTTTTTCTTGATTTGCTGGAAACAAATGAAGTCATTGGATCCCCAGTTGGGGCTGTACGGCGTATGACCCATCAATTCCACGTTTTGTCCGGTCAAACAGGCGCTGCACGGTGGTCGAAAGCACTGATCTAGCGGCGCGAAATTAATAACTTGCAAACGTATTGAGATACGTCACTGAAATTTGGCACAAACTCAGCTTGTACCTGTGGGTAATAATGGGCCAAATATGAACAATATCGGCTGATGTTTTGGTATAGCGCCCATATAACGGTACCTAAAGATTTTCGGTATTTTGAGGATTTAAGCCACAATTTCGTAGCAAATTACTTGTAATTTGGTACTTAGGGTTCATAGTGGTCAAAAAATAATTTCACCAAAAATTATGGACATAGGTGCACGTTTTGATATAGCCCCCATGTAACCGTACCTCCCAATTTAAGGTATTTTGAATATCATGACCACATTTTTAAACCAACTTGGCTGTAATTTTGCATTCCGTGTTCTCACTGCGTATAAAATCTTCTTACAAAACATTTTCAACACAGATTTATGTTTCGATGTAGCCCCTTTTATGGTACCCCCGATTCGTTGAATTTTTACTTGTTATCCCATATTTAATAACATATTTAGCTATAATATGGTATTATAGTGTCTCCGGGGGTAGAAATCCTCCTTGCAAACATTTCTCAAGACAGGTCCATATTTTGATTTAGCTCCCATACAAATGCACATCTAAATTTGTATGAATTTCATGCAAAATCCCTTTTTTAAAGTGCAGTCATCAAAAGATTTGCAAATATTTGCAGCCCAAATGTGGTTATTCCGTATCCAGAGAGTCCAATTTCTTTCCCCAAAAAATAATCGAACCTAAGTTCGGTTAAGTTTACAAGATGCACTCTATGGAACAAGCGCGTACAACCCATAAAAACACAAAAAAATTGAATTTTTTGAAAATTTATTGCTATATAACTAAGTACCTCCAGACCCCAAACTAATTTTTATAATTTAAATCTCACCCTCTGCTATTAATTGAATATAAATCTTGTCCAGTTTCATTACGAATGCATTTAACATTTAAACAAATATGAAGTTAATTTTTTTGCAACATTTTTTTAAAATCTGATGCAACAAAAACTCTTGCGTTTGATAGTGAATAACTGAGTGAATATTTACAACAACAAAAATTAAAAAAAACAAAATCTTTGTCTGCGAAGTGTCTGTAATCGATACAATGGAAAATATTTCGCAATTTTATAGTTCGATTTTTTTGACTTTTGCGCCGCTAGATCAGTGGTTTCGACCAGTGTGCGCTGGTTTGAATCGATATGTGAGAGCTCGCATTGTCGTGATGCAGAACAATTCGTCTTCTCTTGTTCGTTTTTCGAATTTCTCAGGGGACTTCAGGCAAACAAATTGTAGTGTAATGCTCTGAATTAACCGTCCTTTATTTCTCAAGTCGTAGAGTCGCCACACGGTCAGTATTGCCGAAGAGACAGCCGAACATTTGCTTCGAAGGTCTATTTCTATGAACAACTGGTTGGATTTGGCTCGCTTTCGGAGACCCAAACGGTCGATTCCAGTTTTGTTTCGGGCTTCTAAGCATAGTGTTATAAATAAAGTGTACGTGACAATCAGCGGTCTTTTACTTCTTTTATAAACCAAATTGACAGGTTTTATTAGGATCTTCCCAGAATATTCCAAAAATTTAATAAAAACATTTCTACTCTGTTCCATATAGACCGCATAAAATGATATAAAGTATAGATCGTATAACATTATGTCTAGAGTACAATCGAAGCCAATTAAGATTAAATTTTAAATATTTATTTTCTGAAATTTGCTGAATTATTTTTGAACGACCCTAGTATTCAAATATTGACATGGAAAATTTGGTTTTGTTTTGTGCCAGACTCTTTACCATTTTTATACCCTCCACCATAGTATGGAGGGTATATTAAGTTTGTTTTTCCGTTTGTAACGCATTGAAATACTCATTTGCGACCCTATAAAGTATATATATTCTTGATCAGGGTAAAATTCTAAGTCGATCTGAGCACGTCCGTCCGTCCGTCCGTCCGTCTGTGGTAATCACTCTAGCATCCACAAAAATAGAGATAGGACGCTGAAATTTTGGGAAAATGCGTCTTTTGTTTGCAGGCAGGTCAAGTTCGATGATGCGCTATATCGGTCTACGTTTTGGCATAGCCCCCATATAACGGTACCCCCCGATTTACGGTATTTTGACGTTTTTAGCTACATTTTCAGGCCACACCTCTCCACCAAAAATTGTCAAGAAAGGTCGATGTATTGATAAAGCCCCCATATAAAGGTACCTCCCGATTTTCAGTAATTTGATGATTTTAGCTACAATATTAAACCGAACTAGCAGTAATTTGACATTTGAAGTTCTTAGTGGTCACAACACCTCTCCATCAAAAATTGTCAACATAGGTCCATGTTCGGATATAGCTCCCATATAAAGGTACCTCCCAATTTTCAGTAATTTTGCAATTTTAGCTACAATTTTTAACCGAACTAACTGTAATTTGACATTTGAACTAGCCTCCGAACTAGCTGTTAATGACATTTGAAGTTCCCACGTTATGTACCGATTTTCGGTATTTTGAGGATTCTAGCTGCAATTTTTAACCGAATTAGGAGTTATTTGACATTAAAGGCTCCCATCAAAAACTGTCAACATAGGTCCATGGTTTATTATAACCCCTATATAACGGTACCTCCCAATTTAGCTACAATTTAACATTTAGGGTTCTTAAGTGCCAATAAACTTATATAAGGAAACTTGTGGACATAGGTCCACGTTTTGGTATAACCCCCATATAACGGTACCCCCCGATTTACGGTATTTTGACGTTTTTAGCTACATTTTCAGACCGATTTAGCTATAATTTGACATTAAGGGTTCTTTAGTGCCAGTAAACTTATATAAGAAAACTTGTGGACATAGGTCCACGTTTTGGTATAGCCCCCATATAACGGTACGCCCGAATTACAGTATTTTGACGTTTTTAGCTACATTTTCAGACCGATTTAGCTACAATTTGACATTAAGGGTTCTTAAGTGTCAATAAACTTATATAACAAAAGTTGAGGACATAGGTCCACGTTTTGGTATAGCTCCCATATAACGGTACCCCCGATTTACGGTATTTTGACGTTTTTAGCTACATTTTCAGACCGATTTAGCTATAAATTGACATGTAGGGTTCTTAAGTGTCAATAAACTTATATAACAAAACTAGTGGACATAGGTCCATGTTTTGGAATAGCCCCCATATAACGTTACCGCCCAATTTCAGGTATTTTGACGTTTTAAGTCACATTTCTAGACCGAATTAGCTATAATTTTATATTTAGGGTTCTTAGTGACCAAAAAACTTATATTCGAAAAAATTATGAACATAGGTACATGTTTTGGTATAGTCCCATATAACGGTACCTCCCGATTTTCGGTATTTTGAGATTTTTAGCTACAAGTTTTAACCAATGTGCCTATAATTTGACAGTTAGGGTTCTTAAATGTCAATAAACTTATATAACAAAACTTGTGGACATAGGTCCACGTTTTGGTATAGCCCCCATATAACGGTGCCCCTCGATTTACGGTATTTTGACGTTTTTAGCTACATTTTCAGACCGATTTAGCTATAAAATGACATTTAGGGTTCTTAAGTGTAAATAAACTCTTATAATAAAAGTTGTGTACATAGGTCCACGTTTTGGTATAGCCCCCATATAACGGTACCCCCGATTTACGGCATTTTGACGTTTTAGCTACATTTTCATACCGATTTAGCAATAAGTTGACATTTACGGTTTTTAAATGTCAATAAACTTATATAACTTGTGGACATAGGTCCATGTTTTGGAATAGCCCCCATATAACGTTACCGCCTGATTTCAAGTATTTTTACGTTTTAAGTCACATTTCTAGACCGAATTAGCTATAATTTAACATTTAGGGTTCTTACTGACCAAAAAACTTATATTCGAAAAAATTATGAACATAGGTCCATGTTTTGGTATAGCCCCATATAACGGTACCTCCCGATTTTCGGTATTTTGAGAATTTTACCTACAAGTTTTAACCGAATTATCTGTAATTTGAACATTTGACATTTGAAATTCCTAGTGGTCACCACACCTCTCCACCAAAAATTGTCAAGAAAGGTCGATGTATTGATAAAGCCCCCATATAAAGGTACCTCCCATTTTTCAGTAATTTGATGATTTTAGCTACAATATTAAACCGAACTAGCAGTAATTTTACATTTGAAGTTCTTAGTGGTCACAACACCTCTCCATCAAAAATTGTCAACATAGGTCCATGTTCGGATATAGCTCCCATATAAAGGTACCTCCCAATTTTCAGTAATTTTGCAATTTTAGCTACAATTTTTAACCGAACTAACTGTAATTTGACATTTGAACTAGCCTCCGAACTAGCTGTTAATGACATTTGAAGTTCCCACGTTATGTACCGATTTTCGGTATTTTGAGGATTCTAGCTGCAATTTTTAACCGAATTAGGAGTTATTTGACATTAAAGGCTCCCATCAAAAACTGTCAACATAGGTCCATGGTTTATTATAACCCCTATATAACGGTACCTCCCAATTTCTAGCCCACCAAAAATTGTGAACATACATAGTTAGATATAGGCACCATTAAAAAGGGCCTCCCGAATGAAGCATTTTATGTACATTATCTGACATTTTAACGTACCCACCTAAAGCTGGGGACAGGAATGAAAACTAATTATTCCATTATAGTTCAGAATATTTTATGGTGGAGGGTATGAAAAGTTCGGCCCGCCCGAACTTAACGCTTTTTTACTTGTTTTTTCTAAAATTTCATTGAAGTCTACAGAATTGATCTTTCGATTTCCACTGCAGAAATCTAAAAATCTTAATAGAAAATCGATCTTTCGGTTTTCTATGAAGTCAAAAGTCAACTTCGATTTTTAGATTATTCAAATCAAAAAATCAAGGAATCAATTACTCGAAAATCGACTTGCGTATCCCTAATTGAAACCTCAGCGGCTGTCAAGGTGTATGAGAAATAATTATAAAGAATGAAATAAATGCCAAAGTCAGAATTCATCATAATATTAAATTTAATTTATTTAAATAAAACATTTACATTTTCCCGTTGTGACAAGAACTTCTTTAGTTGTTATTTTTTCTTTTCTTGTTCTGTTACTCTATTTTCATAAAATTGTAATACAAAGTTGGAGCCATAAACTGTTCTTGTGGAAAAACCAAAGAAAGATATTTGAGATAATAAAAATGAAAAGCAGCTGCCATTAAAATATTATTTCTTGGTATTTTTCTTTCGTTTTTCCTCTATTTTCATTCAAATTCCCATTAGAATTAAGAAGTTATAAGCTAGAGTATTTTGCACAGCTGTGTTCGTAGCTTGCACTGTTTGTTACGTATTCGTCTGAGAAGTTATTAAAATATGAGTATTCTAACAGGTCACCAAGTACGGCAGGGTAAAAATCGAAGTGAAGTAAAGAATTATTAAAAATAAACAAGAACGGCCGATCTTGTTATACCCTCCACCACGAACTGTATTGACGTAAATAGTAACAATGAATTTCGTTTCGTTATGAAAGTACAAAGCTCTAATTCTTAATTCTTGCAGGAGCAGAACTTCTTAACTGATGATCTTCTTTATTTGCAAATCCGTATTCGGATATTAGCGATCATACAATGTTAATTATTACAGAGTTATTTAATTACATATTATAAAGTTAACTGATGATTATCCATTTAAAAGAGCACTTGTGGGGCGCCATCATTGTTCTTTCCAAAACATGGACCAATATTTACAAATTTCCGAATTGAGATTTTGTATCCTCTTACAACGTACAATAATAAAATACGGAAATCTCGGTTAAAAAACAAGTAAAAAAGTATCAGTCGGCTTTGCCGACAGAGATATACCCTCAGCCTGTGGATATTGAAACAATTTTTCCCAGAACAAAATGTATTTACGGGGGTTTAGGATTAAAGATCAAAAGTTTTGCGAAGGAGATACTAAAGGCCGCGGCACATACGGTCCGTTGTGCGACGCGTTGCGCGTTGAAAACAACAACCACATGAAAAATGTGTAAGTGATGCCAAGTTTGTTCTTGAAGTTTTCATGTGGTTGTTGTAACGCAACGCTGAACGCGCCGTATGTGCAGAGGCCTTAAAGGAATGGATCGACATTAACCATTATGGAAGTGGATCTCCAGCGACTACATATGGTGCCTATAGGGTTTTTACACCCTTCGGGCTGTTTGCTCAAGAAGTATGGACTTGCCCCTGAAAAAAACTTTTACCATCGTAGTTGAGGCAGCGAATGCAAGTTGCTTCAACAGAAATCAAAGTGATCCGATATCAGGTCTTAAAGTGAACTTAACCGAAATTTTGTGTGGGAGGTACCGGATGGAATGGACAAATATAGTCCATATTTGAACCTGATCTATATCTGGTAGATATATTAGGATGTGTAAAGTATGGACCAATTCGGCCACTCCATTCAAGAGTTACCGTACTAACAATTTTTACGAACATTTTTGAACTTTTGTGGGGAAGGTACCTGAAGGAGTGGACCGATATGGCTTATCTTCGAACTTAAACTATGTTTGGACAAAATATTATTGAGGCCAAATGTAGGACCGAATCAGCAGATCCGTTCTAGAGTTATCTTGCGCTACAAACACCTCACGCGGTGTCATTGGGGTTTTTTGCAACTTTCTTGCTATTTTCTAAGGAAGTATGGACTTGCCCTTGATGAAACTTGTACCGTCGTACGGGGGGCCGTGAATACAAGTTGCTAAAACAAAAATCAAAGCGATTCGAGAGCAGGTCCTAAACTGAACTTATCCCAAATTTTGTGTGGGAGGTACCCGAAGGAGTGGACCGATTAAGTCCATATTGAAACCTTATCTAAGTCTGGTTTACATTTCAGGATGTCCAAATTATGGACCAAATCGGTTACTCCCTTCAAGAGTTATCGTGCACACAAATTTTCCGAAAATTACCGAACTTTTGTGGGGAGGTACCGGAAGGAGTGGACCGATGTAACCCATCTTCGAACTGAAATTAAATTTGGACAAATTATTAAGAAAGCCAAATTTTGGACCGAATCGGTTGATCCGTTCGAGAGTTATCGTTCGCACCAGTCAGACAGACAGACGGACGGACGTGGCTAAATCAACTCCAAATTGTCTGAAACAGATTTCGTCCAAACATACTTGATGAGGCACATTTTGCCCGTATGAAATTGTATATGCCCTCGTTAGCATAAATGCTGAGGGTATAAAAATTGATATTTTAGATTTTAAAGCGAATATATTTAAGAATCAATCAAGACCATCCGATCAAAATTGCGATCTGTAGCGTGATTGCAAAAAATGTAAGAATTGGTTTACCTACTATTGTGGTATCTCCCTTGTTTGACCACCTTCGCCAACCTATGTACTTTAAACCAATGTAAAGGTAATGATTCTTCTTCCATTGACAGGCATTGCCGTAGGAATAGCCCACTAGAAGCCGATGTATTGACAAAGATTAAAACTTTAAATTTGTATTCACATGAGGTTTTCCCCATTCCGACCCCTAAATACTATCCGACTATCACCAAAATCAATAGGCTTCTTCCCCCATCTACCCCCCAAAATTTCGTGACTATCTGATCAAAATTTCAACCGGTAGCGTATTTACAAAAAATGGAAAAATTGGATATAGTACTGACTTTTGCGATATCTCGGTTGTTTGCCCACTTACGTCAACATAATTTGCATCAATATAAAGGAGATATTCTCTTCTTCCATTGGCGAGCTTTCCTTTTGGAATACTCTTACCAGAAGCGGAGATATTCGCATAAGAAAAAAACGTTGACTTTTCTCCACATAAGCTTTTTGCTTATCCCGAATCCTAAATATTATCCGACCATCATCAAACTTAATAGGCTTCTTCCTCTGTGGGACCCGTATCAACTCCCAAAAAATCGTGACGATCCGATCAAAAGTGCGACCTGTAGCGCGATTACAAAAAAAATGGGATGCATTACCGACTATTGCGATATCTCTGTTGTTT
The DNA here is from genome assembly GCF_047663935.1 of Musca autumnalis. Lineage (NCBI taxonomy): Eukaryota > Metazoa > Arthropoda > Insecta > Diptera > Muscidae > Musca > Musca autumnalis. The sequence goes on from NW_027412088.1 coordinate 64,584,521, forward strand.
GACCACCTACGACAGCTTACTTTACATCATTGTAAAGGTGATATTTTTTACATTCCTTTCCAGGTTTTGCTTTTGATATACTCGTACCTCCAAAAGAAACAGAGCTATTGGTTTTGACATAAAACGTTGACCTTTTCTCCAAATAAGTTTTTGCCCATTCCGACACCTGAATATTATCCGACCATTATCAAAATCAATAGGCTTCTTCCTCTGTGGGACCCTTATCAACTCCCAAATTTTTGCGACGATCCGATCAAAATTGCGACCAGTAGCGCGATTTCGAAAAAAAAAATGAAAAATGGGATGTATTACCGACTACTGCTGTATCTCCGTTTTTTGGCCACCTACACCAACCTACTTTGCATCATTGTAAAGGTGGGATATTCTACCTTCGTAGTCAGGCTTTGCTTTTAGAAGTTCCCCATCCAAAGCTGTGATATTCGTCATTATAACTAAAATCGCAAAAATGATTTGCTTTTGATATGCCCCTTATAGAAGCAGAGATATTCGCTTTGAAATAAAACGTTGACTTTTTCTGTAGCGTGATTACAAGGTTTAGACGGACAGACGGACAGACATAGCCAGATCGACTCAGCTCGTCGAGACATTCATTTTGGTATATATAAGTATGGGTCTACGACCATTACTTCGAAGCGTTACAAACTTTTTGGCCAAAACCAACTTGTAATACCCTCCCCACATAGTGGTGTAGGGTATTATTAAACTACTTAAATGAATGGATAAAATTCTAGTTAGTGATCTAACAACAGCAAATGAATAATTCGTGATTTAACCATTGAATAATGTTGTTCACTAAAGGTAGGCCGAAACATATTACGTATTACCAAGCAAAAGTCGGCTTTTCGATCTTTTGATTCTTACTTAGAACTCAAAAATCGATATTTTAATTTTTACTTAGAAATCAAAAGTAGATCTTTTGATTTTTACCTAGAACTCAAAAATCGACTTTCGATATTTACTCAAATGGTTTTTAAACGGTGATTTTATTTGCAACATATTTTTTACATTGCATTACGAGGGATACTAAAAAACCTTATGGTCTTGGCAACTCGCAGTGTCGCCAGGTGTCATGTGACATTTTTATGGAAAGTTTGACAGTTTTTAGCCTAAGCGTACTCAGGTCAGTTTTACATATGACCATGTGTTGGGTTGTTGTTGATTGAGACACCTCCAAAACATGGCTTTTGAACGCTTTTACAACATCTTCTAGTCCCCAGTCGGGGCTGTACGGCGTATGACCCATCAATTCCACGTTTTGTCTGGTCAAACAGGCGCTGGTTTGAATCGATATGTGAGAGCTCGCATTGTCGTGATGCAGAACAATTCGTCTTCTCTTGTTCGTTTTTCGAATTTCTCAGGAGACTTCAGGCAAACAAATTGTAGTGTAATGCTCAGAATTAACCGTCCTTTATTTCTCAAGTCGTAGAGTCGCCACACGGTCAGTATTGCCGAAGAGACTGGCGAATATTTGCTTCGAAGGTCTATTTCCATGAACAACTGGTTGGATTTGGCTCGCTTTCGGAGACCCAAACTGTCGATTCCTGTTTTGTTTCGGGCTTCTAAGCATAGATCCAAGATTCGTCATCTGTGATGATTGTTTTTATGCACAATTTCTTTACACTAATCCACGAGATCCTTTTTTTGAGCGATTGACCAATTTTGCTGAATCTAGCGAGAAAAATCCATTTTTGCGGCCAGGTGTTCATGCAATATCGAATATTAGTTGGTGGAATAAATACGCAAGGATCTCTCTATCTGACGATATTTAACAAGGCGACCTTGAATTATTCGTTCTCGCAACGGCCGTTTTTGACGAACTTCACGACATTCGTTTTTTAGCGAGTGTCCGCCACGATTGAATTCATTAAACCAGTTTTTCATAGTCCTATAGGATGGTCCTTTATCGACATACAAAGATATAGTTTGATCAATGCACTCTTGCCGTGATTATCCACGTCGAAAGTTGTGAAAAATTTTCCGACGAAAATGTTCACCAGTAAATTCAATTTTTTTCGCAAAGTAATTTTTTCAAGTCACTGTAAAGAACCCAACACATGGTCATATGCAGGGACGTACGCAGGGGGGGGGGCACGGGGGGCCCGGGCCCCCCCCGAAATGATTTGGTCGACTACAATTTTTTGAGCTACTTTAAAAATTATTACGTTTTTTCTCTAAAATAATTTTAATTTTTGGAATTTTGAAAAGTAAAGTTAGATTGTTCTGAAGGTTATGTACTAAAAATGTACTGTATGAACAAGTTGTCTAAGAAATATTTAAAAAATTGTTTGTTTGAGAAAAACTCTTTTTGAGAAAAACTTCCAGTAAAATCTGAATTACTTCTTTTTCTCATGAAATTTCATTATCAAATAATAAAGGGTCGAGGAATTCTATACTGAATATAAAGGTCTTTTGGCTTTAATGAGTTTAAAGCAAAAATGTATTCAAAAAATGACGAGTTTATTATTGTGCGGATTGAGAGTGTATGAGATAACATGTTTACTGGACAAAATGTACGATATATCAAGTGTTTTCCGTGGACTATATTTCTAAAACCAATTAGAAAATTGTTTTACTACCTTAATTTTTTTAATATTTATTTAATGAAGAAAAATTTATTGTTGTGCGTCATAAAGTGCTAATATCTGCTATAAGTAGCATACCCACCAGAATTTTTTTCCTACCATTAACAAAGTTGTAGCTGAAAACAACCGTAAACAAAATTTATGCTCAAATATTGGTTAAATGGTATTAAAATCTGCTGTAATTTCGGCCTTTATGCTAACGATAAAAATGTACCATCGAAATAATAACCTTTGACTTCTCATATGTTTCGACAAAAGCCGCTTCAAATAATTTGGCGTCGATTTAGCGAAAATATAAAAAATATTTCGCTAAAATGGTGCGCACAATATTTCTCGAAGGTCCAAATCGATTTCTTCGAGACATAGATTAGGTTCGAATATGGATTATATCGGTTCACTCCTTCAGGTACCTCGCACACAAAATTTCAATATCCGATTATCGCTCATTTACTCAATGAGTGCCACATTTCGACACAAATCGGGTTTCGAGAAAAATGCGTTTTAAGTTGGCGATTGAAATTTGACTTCCCAACTTAAAAAGAATATTACATAAAAAACAAAATAACTATGTGGACCATATTTTTCAAACACCTAGCCAGATATCAGTGTTAAATTTTTGTGCAAGATCAAGCATGATTTGAAGTGTTTTATTGCTTCATAAACTCCAAAAACTTTTGTGTTGAACTATGCGAAACTCGTAGTAAGTCAGCTGTAACTCGTCGAGTTTTAGAGATATTAGCATGAAAATTTGACACAAGATAAAGTAGAAGTCGTAGAAAAAATAGAATTTGCTAACTCAGAAAGTGAATTTTTTCGGGTTATGCCACTCTTTGAGTAATTGAGCGATATGTATATCAAGTACCAAGAGGGTCTATACGCGACAACATCATCGGATACCTCCCTCACAAAATTTCAACATAAGTGCAATTTATGGGCTGTTCAAGAATCCTTTGGACATTTTGACCAATGCTACTGCTTGCGGTCTTGGTTACAGCGATATTCTATTTTTCGTGGTAAGTCCATGCTTCCTGACATAACGGTTCAAAAGCTCTAAATCTTACCATGATCAACTAAAATAACGGCTTGACACCATAACTATCAAAAGGAATGACTTCCAAAATTAGGTCCACTTCCAAAATGGACCATTCTTTTAGGTATCTTCTCCACAAAAGTGCAAAACTTTTGCGCTCTTATCGAAGTCAAACTTATGAGCTCAGCATAAGCATTTAGTCGCAACACCCACAATCTTGAAGTTTTATACCCAAATGTTTCGATATTTTTGTCGGAAAGTTTATACGTCCAAAAAAAGCCACGAAATTCTGAAACTCCCTGACTACACAATTTATAGGACAAGGATTTTGGTTATGAAGCCCTTATTCGATCTGTCTATAGATAAAAGTCTCAACTTACACAGGCTGTCGGCAAACCCGACTGATATTTTTTACTTGTTTTCGAGAAAACAAAAGTTATGAATTTTCATAAGTTTACCTCCGCTGTGCCGACAGAAGTCATAGTCCTTGGAAGGTTTTAAATGTCATCGAGTTCATAAACATCTAATCGTACAATTAAGATAGAAATAAGGCGGAACAATAACCATTGGGATATCAGTAGAGCGATTCTCTAACTCAATTTTTGAGTTACCGACAATAGTCGGTAAAATTAAAATACTTATAATTTCGGTAATTACCGATTTTTTCGGTAAGTTAGCGAAGAATAAAAAAAAGTGTAAAGTTATACCGATAGTAGGACTGTTTTCAATTTTTATTGAACTTTTCATATATAATTTTGGGTTTAAATTTTACCGATTTTTGTCGGTAACTCAAAAATGTGTTATACCCTAGACAGACGGCAGCGTTAATTTGCATTAACTGCCTTAATTCAAATTAGTTCGTGCATTATCCACATTCTTAATGCACAAAATCAAAGGAAATTTAAACTGAATTTAGCAATTTCAATATGGCAATGCTGTTGAAAATCAATTGTCTTTTGTCAAATTTTCATGTTTAAGAAAATAAAAATGGAAAGCAAATCAGCAATTTTCGCGTTTCTTCAAAATAAGTAGTGGTCTTTCGCGAGTAGAATAGCAGCTAATCGTTTTTCACGCCTTCTAACAAATCTCTTTTTCAAATTTTTATTTTCACTAAAAATTTCATTACCCAACATACTAATTCTATCGAAAATTATATCTTCCTCAAATGTTTTTTAAAGTTTTGCAATATTTTTATAATATTAAAAAGACTCAAAAATATCGCGAATAAATTAAATTTATTTTTGCTTAATCGTGGTGAAATGATCAAAGGTAGAAAGTGTATTTGTTTCGCATATTTTGGCGACCTTTTGTAAAGCTTTATGAAATGGTCTGCTGGGTACAAGCAAACATCACAAACAGCTGTTTCATAAATGCAGATACTATCGTCTGTCAGGGTGAAAAATTAATTCAAATTAGGACATTTTTAATGCAAATTAACTCTGCCGTCTGTCTAGGGTATTAGACAATCGCACTACTGATGGAGTTTTTCGACTTAACCTATTTTGTCAGGACTTAGCTAAAATTTTGCCAAGACAGAATGTGGATTTCGTAGTCTCAAACAGTACTGCGAGTGGAATTCGGAGTCTATGAGTCGTAGTTGGTATCGCCCGACTCCTGATAAAAATGTTTTCTCTTTTTTCTAAATGCCTGTTCCAGAACCTTCAGTAATCTACACATTTTTGCTACTAAAATGAGTAGATTCTTGCAGTACTGGCACAGACCATAAGTGTAATTTTCTGAATTTTTTAGTTGGATTGCATGAACTCTATCACTTCTGGTAAAATAGTAAAGTTTTGGTGTTCTTATGACATAAAAGAATATTATTTTCTAACAATAGTTCGGCAATCGGCACTCGCGGATTCGATTTATTCTTTTTTGGAGTTATTGATTTCAAATAATTAATGGTATACAAATAACATTAATAGATTTTTAGATAGATCTTCTTGTCAGAATCAGTCTCGAGGTAAAAATGTGTCCAATTGATAACTTAATGAGGCAAAAATAAGACAACACTTTTTTAATGGGACTGAAGTTAATGTGGGATATATGGATATGTACTTTAAAGAAGAACAAATACTGAAAATCTTTGAAATAGAATAAAAAATGCCAAATAAGAGCTACTGTGGTTAAAAATTCTGGGATACATTAAAACGTAAACCTATATGGGTAAAGTTCATTTTAAAGATTTTTTAGTTATTGCGTCAATTGCGTTGGAGAATTTGGTTCAAATCTTCAAAATACCAGGCGGAATTTGTGTATGGGGACTATACTGAACATGTTCTGATATAGTTAATTTCAATTCTAAACATCCAAAGACTAATTTATTATACTCTGTTCCAAATTTCAAAGTTATATCTAAAATATTGTAAACTCTCTTTATTGCAATTATATACTTTGTATCAATATTTCATATAAAATCAACAAAAACCCCTTTAAAATAGCTTTACGTAATGCTACACAACATTTTTTAATTTCATAATTTTTGGTCAAGTTGGGCCCCCCCCGAAATGAAATCCTGCGTACGTCCCTGGTCATATGTCAAACGGACCTGAGTACGCTTAGGATAAAAACTGTTAAACTTTCCAAAAAAAATGTAAAATGACACCTGGCGACACTGCGAGTTGCCTAGGCCAGAAGATTTTTTAGTGCTCCTCGTCACATGCATAGTGTTATAAATAAGGTGTACGTGACAATCAGCGGTCTTTTACTTCTTTAATAAACCAAATTGACAGGTTTTATTAGGATCTTCCCAGAATATTCCAAAAATGTAATAAAAACATTTCTAATCTGTTCCATATAGACCGCATAAAATGATATAAAGTATAGATCGTATAACATTATGTCTAGAGTACAATCAAAGCCAATTAAGATTAAATTTTAAATACTTATTTTCTGAAATTTGCTGAATTATTTTTGAACGACCCTAGTATTCAAATATTGACATAGAAAATTTGGTTTTGTCTTGTGCCAGACTATGAAAAATTTCATTGAAAACACTTTACCATTTTTTTTCTAAAATTTCATTGAAGTCTACAAACTAAGCATTTTCAAATGAAAATTTTTTATATTTTACATTGCACAGTGGATCCAATTGTATGGAGAAAGTGGCCAAAAATATTTAGAGTGTAAAAATCAAGCCAATGCGCCGGTTACAGCTCTATGCTGCTGCGAAGAGTGTTTTAAGAAACCGCGAGCGTAACATTCTCCCCCCTTTCCCCTCTGGAGGGGGTAAACGGTAAGAATTTTTTTATGCTGTTAATACAAAATGACATGCACAAAGGTCCCGATTATCTTATGATGCAAAAATAGGCTTGGGGAAACAAAACAATCCCCAAAACAACATAAAATCCAACCAATTTAGCGGATTAAAAAAAAATCAATATTTTTGTCTGAAAATTGGTAAAATTTTAAATATAGATTTTATAGCGTTCTTCCTGGAAGGCACATACCGCCAACGTAAGACTAATTTGGAAGAAGATTTCTTCATCTTGCCACTGATGCCAATTATGTTAATGTACGTGGTCAGATAACAGAGTTATACGCCAATATATCCCTAGAAATCTTATTTAATACTAAATAATCTTAAACCCATGACCTACTTTGGAAAATTATTCCCGAGGTGGGCACTGGTGGGCATCATGACTAAAACCTTAGGTCAAATTTAAGTATATGATCGAATTAGCATTACAAAATACACTAAGAAGGTGTGCAGCTAACTAGAATTCCACAACACGCTAAAACACTATTTTTTAATGAAAATTAAGTTATTACCTCCTCCTTCAAAATCCACTTTAATATTTTGCTATACGTGTTAGTTTCGACATATTTTGAATATATTTACTTGTACTTAAAATATAGGTTGTACTCACAACAAAAAATATTAGTCAAATGAGAATTACGAATTTGAACACAAAGAATAATTTTAAAAAGGAATCTGTATATTTCATTTTCGTAGTACATCAAAAAGTCAAAACAGAATTGATCTTTCGATTTCCACTGCCAAATCTAAAAATCTTATTAGAAAATCGATCTTTCGATTTTCTATGAAGTCAAAAGTCGACTTCGATTTTTAGATTCTTCAAATCAAAACATCGAGGAATCGATTACTCAAAAATCGACTTGCGTATCCATAATTGAAACCACAGCAGCTGTCAAGGTGTATGAGAAACAATTATAAAGAATGAAATAAATGCCAAAGTCAGAATTCATCATAATATTAGATTTAATTTATTTAAATAAAACATTTACATTTTCCCGGTGTAACAAGAATTTCTTTAGTTGTTATTTTTTCTTTTCTTGTTGTGTTACTCTATTTTCATAAAATTGTAATACAACCTTGGAGCCATCAACTAACTGTTCTTGTGAAAAACCAAAGAAAGATATATTAAGAAAATAAAAATGAAAAGCAGCTGCCATTAAAATATTAATTCTTGGTATTTTTCTTTTGTTTTTTCTCTATTTTCATTCAAATTCCCATTAGAATTCAGAAGTTATAAGCTAGAGTATTTTGCACTGTTGTATTCGTAGCTTGCCCTGTTTGTTACGTATTCATCTGAGAAGTTATTAAAATATGAACCTTCTAACAGTTCACCAAATCCGGCAGGGTAAAAACCGAAGTGAATCAATGAATTAATAAAAATAAACAAGAACGGCCGAACTGTTTATACCTCCACGACGAACTGTATTGATGTAAATAGTAACAATGAATTTCCTTTCGTTACGAAAGTACAAAGCTCTAATTCTTATTTTTTGCAGGAGCAGAATTTCTTAACTGATGATAATCCTTTTAAAAGAGCAGCTGTGGGGCGTCATCATTGTTGTTTCCAAAACATGGACCAATATTTCCAAATTTCTGAATTGAGATTTTGTATCCCATTACAACGTACAATAATAAATTACGGAAATCTCGGTTAATCTAAGTGATAAAACCCTCATAATACATAAGATTGGACAATTCCGGCTCGTGGGGGCCAGACTTAAACCTTGATATGAATGAATAGTTTCTTGCTAGTAAGTTTTCTGTCATCTGGGAACACAATAATCTATTTAACAACAAATTCGATAGAAAAATGGGACTAAAATATTCCAAATATCTTAACTGGGAGCTACCCTTATATAAGTTAACATCAAATATATTTCTTCAAACCACTGTCCAAACATCACCTCATATCGCAACATGATCTGCTTAGTTTGCATGTGAACGTCTGGACAAACGTATTCGCATAAGTTCATTTAATATGCCAACGAGGAGTATTGGATTTCACTATGGGAAATGCTGAATAAACTACACGTGTAGAGGGAATACAGCAAAATTAGGTTTGGATTATGATTAAATTAAGTTAAAAGTTTTGTGTCCATTTATTACTCAATAAAGTAAGACGTGCAGTTCGCACGTCCGGTTTTTTAAAAATATAAAATAATTTATTTTATTTTATCTGGCGCCCGAGCAGGGACCCCTTCGCGCGTATCCTTGTAGTCTACACTGTAGTGGCAGCAAGGACCGGGGTCCATTCGTAAAAAAAAAATAAATAAAAGTGAAAAACGCGTAAAAAATTGAATTTATAGATCGCGGAAATGGTGCGCCCTAGTACCATTAAATTCGGAAACGGGAGTCTGTAAAAAGACAGCGGCCGCGGTGTAGCTTAAGTAAAAAACATTAGAACATTAAGAGAACAAACAAGAAATTGAACAAATGTGAAAAAACTGCAATCAAAAGTGAATATGAAAAATAATTAAAAATTAAGAAAAAGAATGAAAAATAGAAATAGAATTAAGAAATTAAAAATGTGAAAAACTATAAACAATGAAATGAAAAATACATTGAAAAGTAAATAAATAAGAATAACAAATTAAAAAGTAGAAATTAAACAATTAATTAAGAAGAGGAAAATAAAGATAATTTGAAAAAGAATATTGAAAAGCAAATTTTAAAAATATAAACTAAAGAAATAAAATTATATTAATAAGAATACAAAAATTGTTAAAGAAGTAGAAAAAAAGATAAATTTGAAAAGAATATTGAAAAGCAAGTTTAAAAAATATAAATTAACGAAATAAAATTTATATCATAGTGAATAAGAATACAGAAATTGTTAAAAAAGTAGAAAAAAGATAAATTTGAAAAGAATATTGAAAAGCAAGTTTAAAAAATATAAATGAACGAAATAAAATTTATATCATAGTGAATAAGAATACAGAAATTGTTAAAAAAATAGAAAAAAGATAAATTTGAAAAAGAATATTGAAAGGCAAATTTTAAAATATTAACTAACAAAATAAAAATTTATATTATAGTGAATAATAATACAAAAATCGTTAAAAAGTAGAAATTAAGAAACCGAAAAAAACTATTTCCAAGCAAAAAATGATTGCAGGCTATTTTTGGTAAGAAATTGTTTAATATCCTTAAAAATCCTTTTTCCTAAAATTCAAAAAAATAATGACAGAAACATCAATTGATGAATTAACAAAAAAACTTAGTGCCATGAGTACAACTTCAAAATTTTCTTCCTCTCAGAGGGATGAAATCAAGGCTATAGTTTCAGAATTTTTCAAATTAGACTCAAGTTTAGATGAGGATTGCGATCACCCAATAGGTGTTGTAAAATATGAGGAACTTGAAAAAATCCCTGATATTGTTAAAACTATTAGAGAATTTTCAGGGAAACCTGGTGAGTTTGGGTCTTGGAGAAAATCCGTTGAAAGGGTATTAGACCTTTTCAAAGATTTAAAGGGAACAAGTAAATATTATGCTATTTTGCATACAATTAGAACAAAAATAGTAGGAGAAGCAGATACGGCACTTGATTCCTACAGAACCCCTTTAGATTGGCCTCGAATTAGAAAATGCCTTATGATGCATTATTCTGATAAGAGGGACATAGGAACCCTAGAATACCAACTATCTACAATGACACAGGGCCAAAAGTCCATAACTGAATACTATCAGGTCGTATACCAGCATCTATCGTTAATTTTGGACAAGATTGCTTGCCTAGATTTAGACAATAGTAGTATGTTGGCCATGACTAACGCCTATCGAGACAAGGCCCTCGATACATTTATAAGGGGTTTAAGAGGGGATCTGCCAAGACTTCTAAGCGTCAGAGAACCATCTTCATTGCCTCAAGCGCTACATATATGTCTTAAACTAGATAATATGAACTACCGTATGAACCAGACATATGGACATTCTCAGAGGATGGAAAATGTAAGAAAAAATACTGTAGGAACTTTTGCAAATTTTTATCCACAGTTAGCTCACATAGGTAGAGCTGCAGGACCACCACTACCTCCACGACCTCCTCCAAGACCAATGCAACAGTCCTTTAATGGTCAAATGCCATATCAACCTCGAAATTATCCCTCACCAAATGCAGGATACCAAAATAATTTTTCACCAAACCCAGGGTACCAAAACAATTTTTCACCAAATCCAGGATATCAAAATAATTTTTATGCTCAAAACACATACCAACCTAGAAATTATTCTTCACCGAATATAGGGTACCAAAACAATTTTCCAAAAAGTCAACAGACTTTTCAACGATCTGAACCTATGGACATAGATCATTCAATGCAAACAAGACAACTAAACTACGCCAATAGGCCTCCTTTAAATCCTGCGAACAAAAGACCTGCAGCAGGATCATTCCAAATTCCAGCAAAGGTTCAAAGAAATTTTCATATTAATACAGGAGAAGAAAGGACCGAACACATAGATGAAAGAAGGGACTCTTGCGTCCCAGAGAGCAATGAAAATTATGAATTAGAACTTGGAAATTATGCTCAAGCTATTGAAAATGAATTCGTTGAGGATATTGCTAGCACTCAATATGGAATTGGAGTATCAGATAATATCCTGGATGAATACTCAAATGAAGATTTTAATGCGGATCTTAATTTTTTTGCATAAGGAGTTCCTCGTTGCCATATTTCAAAATTAGAACGAGGAACGGCAAAATGTTGAAAATTCTTTTGGACACAGGAAGCAATAAAAATTACATTAAATCCGAGTTAGTTGAGAATCCTATATGTAATCAAGGACATTTTACAGCAAATTCAGTCAGTGAAAATATAAAAATAACCCATCATACATTTCTAGATATTTTCGGACCAAAAATAGAGCCGATAAAATTTTTTCTTTTGCCAGGATTAAAAACATTTGATGCAATACTAGGTAGTGATACTATGAGAGAATTATCAGCCGTTATTTACACTTCTGAGAACTATTTTTGGGTAAAACACGTTGGAAAAATAGCTACATCTCAACATTTCTTCCAAGACGTCAACAACATAGAATTAAGAACGGGACACCTAACTAAGGATCAATCAATAAACTTAGGGGAAGTTATAAAAAAGCATCCCAACTTATTTACAGATCCTGATGAAAAATTAACTTATACTACAAAAGTGGTTGCCGAAATAAGAACGACTTCAGATATGCCATTGTACACTAGAAATTATCCTTACCCACTTTCCTTACGAGGAGTCGTTGATGAGGAAATAAAAAAGTTACTTAGGGATGAAATAATACAACCATCTCGATCCCCTTATAATTCTCCCATATGGGTGGTGCCGAAGAAAGAAGATGCGTCTGGTCAAAAAAAATATAGGGTAGTAATAGACTATAGAAAGTTGAACGCTATCACAATTTCAGACAAATATCCTATTCCCGAGATTACAGAAGTTTTGTCTAATCTTGGAGGAAATAAATTGTTTTCGGTAATAGACCTAAAAAGTGGGTTCCACCAAATTCCACTTAAAGAAGAGGATCGAGAAAAAACTGCATTTTCCATATGTAACGGAAAATATGAATTCACAAGACTCCCATTCGGTCTAAAAAACGGACCAGCAATATTCCAAAGAACATTAGACGATATTCTACGTGACTTTATAGGGAAAATATGCTATGTTTACATAGACGATATCATAATTTTCAGCAAAACCGAAGAAGATCATATTAAACATCTTAACATAATCTTTCATACTATAGAGAAAGCGAACATGAAAGTTCAGCTCGATAAGTGTGAGTTCTTCAAACAAGAACTAGAATTCTTAGGTTTTGTAGTATCTGTTGACGGAGTCAAGACAAATCCCAAAAAAGTAGAAGCTATCATAAATTTCCCTTATCCTAATACCCTGAAGGAGCTTCGCTCACTCTTGGGACTTTTTAATTATTACAGACGATTTATAAAAGGATTCGCTGAAATGGCAAAACCTTTAACAAACTTGTTAAGAGGAAGTAATGGAAGGGTTTCTAGAAATGAATCTAGTAAAATCAAAATATATTTGAAGGAGCAGGAAAAGAAAGCCATTGACCTAATAAAAAATTCTTTAATATCTGAAGAAGTAATATTATCCTATCCAAATTTCGAAAAAGAATTTCACTTAACAACAGATGCATCAAATATGGCAATTGGTGCTGTGCTAAGTCAAGAAGGTCGACCAATAACATTTATCTCAAGAGCTCTCTCAGGAGAAGAAGAGTCGTATGCCACTAATGAGAGAGAAATGTTAGCAATAGTCTGGGCATTAGATAATCTTAGAAACTACCTATATGGCAAATCAAAAGTGGTAATCTTCACTGATCATCAGCCCCTTACGTATGCACTTAGCAACAAAAATAGTAATATGAAAATGAAAAGGTGGAAAGCCATACTTGAAGAATACAATCACGAAATAAGGTATAAACCAGGCAGCACTAACATAGTTGCAGATGCCTTATCAAGACCCCCGACATCTGTCATAAATACTCTGACAGGTACTGTTCACAGCGACGAAAGTTCCTCTGAAAATTTAATACCTAGTGTAGAAGCCCCTATTAATGTCTTTAAAAATCAGATCTTCTTAATTATTGGAGAAAATTCATCTTATCAGTTTAAAATAATATTCCCAGGATTTCATAGACACACCATTGTAGAGCCAGAATTTAATAGCACAAATTTAATCAATTTTCTAAAAAGATATCTCAATCCTTCGGTTATAAATGGCATCAAAGCTCCAGAATCGGTAATGGGAAAAATACAGGAATTATATCCACATCATTTCGTTAATTATAAGGTACGTTATACCCAAAAATTTGTTGAGGACATTACATCTGAGGATGAAGAAGAGGATATTATAATCGAGACTCATAAGCGAGCCCATAGAAATGCAGTAGAAAACAAGGCTCATATATTAGAAAGATTTTATTTTCCTAGTATGTTGTCCAAAATCAAAAGAATAGTAAAACTATGTTCCATATGTAAGAAAAGCAAGTACGATAGACACCCTAATGAACCCAGGTTAAGCGAAACTCCAATTCCTTCATATCCCGGAGAAGTAGTGCACATTGACTTATTTTCTACAGATAAAAAAATAATCTTGACATCCTTGGACAAATTTTCTAAATACGCACAAGCGAAAATACTAAATGGAAAATCAATTGAAGACATAAGAAGACCATTAAGAGAACTTATATTTTTCTTTGGTGTTCCTAAAACAATCGTCATGGACAATGAGAAATCTTTAAATTCGGCTTCCATACTCTTTATGATGAAAGACGAGTTAGGCATAAATGTATTCACAACACCACCATACAGAAGCGAAGCCAATGGACAGATCGAACGTTTCCATTCTACACTTGCTGAAATTATGAGATGCCTTAAAGAAGAGGAAATATGTAGGAATTTTGACGAATTGGTAGAAAGAGCAGTGAATGAATATAATCATTCTGTTCATTCGACTGTGGGTAGAAAACCAGTAGATTTGTTCTTTGGAAGAACCGTCGACTTTTCACCTGGGGATTATGAACGGACACGTGAGACAAATATAGAAAGGCTACGAAAGAAGCAGAAAAATGATTTAAAATTTCATAATAAGAAAAAATCTGAACCTAAAACTTATATTCCTGGTCAAACTGTTTTTGTCAAAATCAATAAAAGATTGGGAACCAAATTGACCCAAAAATATAAAGAAGAAATAGTAAAAGAAGATAGAACTTCCACAATAGTGACACAAAGTGGAAGAGTCGTCCATAAGAAACATATTAGAAATTAAAAGCATTTTCGTTACAGGTTTATAATGATTCTAGGCAATTGTGCCGGAAATATTCAAATTCTGGATTATTCCAACACCAAATTGGTTACAATTGATGCTGGCTTAGCAAAAATCCAGTCTGGTACATTTAAGCTAGTACACGTGTTTGATTTGAAAAATTATGAAGATGTTGCTATAAATATGGAAACACTAATTGGAAAAAACATTGGCATTCACCATCCCATCCTTCCTTACCTACTCCACTATACATCCCGAATAAAATCCTGCCTATCCCGCTTAAAACCAAAACTTAGACCTAAGCGATCTATAGATTTGCTAGGCAGTGCTTGGAAATGGTTGGCTGGAACACCAGACCACCATGATTTAGAGATAATATCACAAAAAATAAATAACATGTTACAGAATAATAATAATCAAGCCATTATAAATCAATTAACAATAGAAAAACTAAATACAATTACAAATGAAACAAATAGGATAATTAAAGAAATTAAAGAGGAACAAACATTGGATAAGGTAATTGAATTCAAATATAAATTGGAAATAATTCAAGAAGAACTAGCAAATATAGAATTTGCCATCCAATGGGCAAAAGCCAACATAGTGAATTCAGTTGTGTTTTCCAATGTGGAAATAAAAATATTTGAAGAAATATTCGAAAAATCCGAAATACCATTTTCCAACATTGATGAACTTCTGAAATTTGCCAATATTAAAATTGCTTCCAATCAAGAAACACTTCTCTATATCATAAGCATACCTACTACAGATGAGAAAAATTGTAGAAAAAACATCATTAAACCTGTAAAATTTCAAAACAATATTTATAAAATAAATTTCAGAAACATTTTAATTTGTAATAAACAAATATACGGCCTAAAAACTAATTGTAATCATTTTGACAATATAAATATTTGTAACTTTAATGATATAATTAACATAACAGAATCGAGCTGTATTCCCAAATTAATAACTAGTAAACCATCATCATGCACGGTAACAAACAACGAAAATATACCCTCGGTTGAAGAAATAGAAGACGGATTGCTGTTCCTTAATCAGTTTAATGGAGAAATCATGGCCGATGACTCCCCCATTTCCCTAAACGGCACCTTCCTCATTCATCACTCGAATACAAGCCTCAACATTGACGGAAAATCATTTCTAACTACACAGATTGCAAAATCAAAACCCTTGCCAGCGCTGCTGCAAATTGACGAATCCCACTCTCAGGAAGAGACCTTATCATTGGAAATGATGAAAACACTCACAAGCGATAACATCAACACCATTGAATCTATAAAGCTTGACAAACACATAAACATTTGGATAAACGTGGCTCTTGGTTTGACACTCGTAATATTAATTTTGTTAATCCTGATACGTCAATATAGAAATAGAAATGATGCAAGAAATACAGAAAATGATGAGGTGCAAATCGATATCGAAGACAAGCCAACACCTTCAAAAAGGAATAAAAGATTTACAAGTCTAAATAACATCCCGTTTTTCTGACGAAAACTTTCGTGCAAACCAATGTTCATACGGGACGTATGAAATTTAAAGGGGGAGGAGTTAACATCAAATATATTTCTTCAAACCACTGTCCAAACATCACCTCATATCGCAACATGATCTGCTTAGTTTGCATGTGAACGTCTGGACAAACGTATTCGCATAAGTTCATTTAATATGCCAACGAGGAGTATTGGATTTCACTATGGGAAATGCTGAATAAACTACACGTGTAGAGGGAATACAGCAAAATTAGGTTTGGATTATGATTAAATTAAGTTAAAAGTTTTGTGTCCATTTATTACTCAATAAAGTAAGACGTGCAGTTCGCACGTCCGGTTTTTTAAAAATATAAAATAATTTTTTTTATTTTATCTTATATGGGGCTATATGAAGAAGTGGACCAATACGAATTTCAGGGGGGAAGTTTCAGGTGGAATGTTTTGTACCCCAACAATGACTAAATACCAAATTTCAGCCATTTCGATGAAATATTGAGGCCACAGCCTTCAAAACACCGAAAATCGGGATGTATCGTTGCATGGTGCTATAGGAAGACGTAGACCTACATCGACTCTTTTCAGGTAGAAAATTGTATAAAGCCAACCAAGAGTTTATGACAAGTTTCAGCTATTTCGGTTTGATAATGGCTCTGAAACCTTCAAAATGCCGAAAATCTGAAGGTATGGTTCTATGGGGCTGTATGGGGGGCTTATTTGGAATGACGAATACAGTTATACCCTTCATATAATGGTGCAAACGTAAACATTTCAGGATATTTTAGCAATACAACGAGTTAGGAAAACTCGATGTTCCCAAGAGAATTATACAAAATCTTTATTTTTTTAAGTGGAAAGTATTAGCATGTGGGGAAACACTCAGAAAACAATCCTTTTCGTAATGCCTTTTTGTTAAAACTTGTAATAATGAGCTTTTGACCACCATTTTAAAAATTGGGTATTTTTAAAATCCCCACGTTTAAAGGTCACCAAACTATGAAATATTTGTAAACAAACAAATTACCAAAAGTCGTTAAGGATGTGCTCCTTCAGATGAAAATAAATCCTACTAATATAGATTGGTAGTTATCTTGGAAAGATCATGACAATTGAAATTTGGGCTGGACGACTGGGGATAACGCATTAATTATCTACCTGTAACTTAAATGTCGCATTAACCCAATAGGTCATTACTTCTAAGGCGGGAATCCCTTTAGATTAAGGTGGCAAGAGGTGTTTAAAATGGATATGTCGCTGTTACTTTTATCGATATAAATTGTAAAGCTAAAAGCGACGACACTGTGCTATATATGCATCTAGCTCTAAGGACAACATAGTCGGAAACCTTGGAAACAAATTACAAAGTGGTTTAGATGAGGATCGGGATAGGGGAAGCAAAATAACTGGTGGGCAGAGATGAACATATGTGCAAAAGCGTGAATAATGAAATGTAATGCGTCTCTGGTTGTATTTACTGATGGTATTTTTGAACCATTTTTTTCATTTCGCATATATAACCGAAAACTTTTTCCTTTCATGAATTGTATTATTCGGAATGTCCAAAAGTGGTGCTGTAAGGTATCACATGGTCGGCCCCGTCTTACCATAGTCTTTCGTTACTTATTATATTATAAGTATGTTTTTTCACCATCTATTTTGGTAGAAGTTATATGGAAAATAAAATAAAAACATTATATACCCTCCATTCCAGGGTATGATAAGCTTTTTATTAGTATTTCCTGCTATTCTTTCGACTTGTTTTCTCCAAGGTCTTTGTATATGCCTTTGTATGTGCTAAGAAATACATATAAAACATATTTTAATTATTTTTCATTCTTTCTTTTTATTTCTTTAAGTCGTTGTGGCCCCTAAGGTCTCAACATTAGTGTTAATGTCAGATGTAACAGCATGGCAGATAGTGTAGATTATATTCCAGTTTGCATTTCTTACCGACAAGCGAACCAACCAACATTGTGTCTGTTTTTTCCTTATTCTTCTTAAGTCACATCTTTCTTCTGTTGAACACTGCCAGGGTGAAACCGAAGTGGGTTGGCCACTATGTATGTGTTGAGTTAGGCCACAAGGGATACATTCACACCACCGACATAATTTTAGATATATTGTGGGTGTTCTTATACATGTATATATTTGAGAATGTGTAGATTACTGTAGTACTCCCAAATTCATGCATCCATGCATTTGCCTTTGGTAAAATTTATTAAAATGAATCCTATGCTAAGCTACTTAACATTAGGAAATTCAAATGATTTATTAGCACACCTTAAACAGGTGTTATTTTAATAAAATCCTCACTCGTAGCATAAAATTGATTTTTTTCTTATAAGAAAATAAAGGTAAGTGATAAAAAGTAATTACTTAACAAGATTTATATATGTGGTCCCAAATGGCTTTACATCTTTTACAACATTTTGTGCGTTGTTTATACTTTATGTCAAACGAAATTAAATTAAAGAAAAAATTAAGTCACTTAAACATGTAGTAAAATGTGGACCATTTATTTTGTAATTAAAAAAACAGATTTTCAAGTAGAAACTTCAAAAAATTTAAGAAGTTTTACCTTTTTATATACACACTATTTTCAACACAGTCTGCACAAACGACTGTTGATGTAACATGTACACCGAGGGAGGGTATAGTTTTCTTCCTAATATCGTATTTTTCAATACAAGTACTTCCGTTTCCTTATGGCATTTCGTCACGTAATGTCCTCAAAAAAGCAGAGTGGGTTTACCGCGGTAATAATTTACACCTTCATAAACAAATCATTATTTTAGACATCATATTTAGAAAAACGCTAATAATGTTTATAGCAAAATATTGATATATGTATATTTTCCAATACTTTTAATGAATTACTGGCACGCTAAATAAGACTAATTAGTAACATAGGACAAACAGGGCTCATTTCTCCTCACACCAATTTTCAGAAGTGTCTCATGATTTAAGTGAAACTTTTCACAAACATAGTGAAATAAATGTTACCTCATTCCACAAGAGAATTGTATATGTCATATACATATACAAAAAAATTAATTGCTATATTTCGTTTTTTGGTGATATTAGGGATGGAAGATGTTATAAAAACATGGATTTGGCCGTTAGTTTTAGTAAATCACACTTAAACTAGTAAGGAAAGGATCGTAGTCTAACGGGGCAGACTATATGATACCCTACACCACTGTAGATATGTAAAATATATAGGAGATATTTTTTTTTTTTTGATTTTTAAGTTATTTAGTTCGACCTTTATTTTAATTAATCTTAATATGTTTAATTAAACCGAGCTCGAGGTCTTTGTTTTCTGTTTTTTTTTTATTTATTTACTAGCTGAACCCGGTGCGCCTTGCTGCCCGACTACGATAAAATATAATGGAATGCCATAATTATATTAACGTTTTTAATATTTTAACGAATAAATATAGCAGATATGAAGGCGTTATATACCTATTCAGGGTTGTTATGGAGCTACTATGGTATTTTTGTATGTTTCAGGAGGTAACACTCCTCCGAAACCATTTCTGCCTATAAGTATAACAAATGATTTAGATATATCATCATAGAACATATATCTTAAGAAGTCTCTCGAAGATATGATACTTAATAGCTGTAGCCTTGGTCAATTCCTTCCAAACTATAAGTACTGCTGTAAATAATGATGACTTCTACTGACTGCTAAGTCTTCAAATTTTCATTAAAATTGAACATACGTAACAAAAACATGAAATCGTCCGAAAATATATACATATGGGAGCTATATTCCTATATGAACCGATCTCGATATAATTTGTCAAATTTATTTTTAGACCAAATCCCGTCTCACATTCCAAATTTCATTGAATTTGAATATACATAGCGTGTTTTGTGCATAAAATACAGAAAATCGTCCGAAAATATATATGAGAGCTATATGCAAATCTTAACCGATTTAGATATAATTTTGCACATTTATGTCTAGACCAAATGCCGTTACACATTCCAAATTTCAGCGAATTTGGACATATATTGCGCGTTTGGTTCATCAAATACGGGAAATCGTCCGAAAATATATGTATACAGAAAATCAGCCGAAAATATATATGGGAGCTATATTCAAATCTGCACCGATTCCGATATAATTTGTCCCATTTATTTCTAGAACGAATTCCGTTACGCTTTCCAAATTTCAGTGAAATTGGAAATATTAGTGTGTCCAAATCTGAACCGGCCTCGA
The DNA here is from genome assembly GCF_047663935.1 of Musca autumnalis. NCBI lineage: Eukaryota > Metazoa > Arthropoda > Insecta > Diptera > Muscidae > Musca > Musca autumnalis. Next base: position 64,604,939 of record NW_027412088.1, read on the forward strand.
TATAATTTATTTTTGGAACTAATTCCGTCAGACATCTCAAATTTCAGCGATATTGGACACATATGGCGTGTTTGAAGAAAATCGGCCGAAAATACATGTAGGAGCAATATCCAAATCTGAACCCATTTCGATATGATTTGGCACATTTATGTCTAGACCAAATTCCGTTACGCATTCCAAATTTCACCAAAATTGGACATATATAGCGACTTTGGTGCATAAAATACAGGAAATCGGCCGAAAATATATAAGGAGCTGTATCCAAATCTGAACCGATTTCGATATAATTTGGCACATTTATTTCTAGACCGAGTTCTGCATGTATAGCGTGCTTGGTGCATAAAATACAGGAAATCGGCCGAAAATATATATGGGAGCTATATTTAAATCTGAATCAATCTCAGTACAATTTGGCACATTTATTTCTAGAACAAATTCCGTCAGAAATTCAAAATTTCAGCGAAATTGGACATATATAGCGTGTTTGGTGCATAAAATAAGGAAGTCGTCCTAAAATATATGTGTATGGGAGCTATATCCAAATCTGAACCGATTTGAATACTATTTGGTAAATTTATTTTGCATCAAATTCCGTCACACAAACAAAATTTGGAGATTGTATCTGTAACACTTCTAAAGATATTTGCATACAAAATCTAAATTTTTTGGAGGTACCTCCGGTTTTGATTTTATATCTCCAGATTAATGCGAAATTTCAAAATATGATATAGCCTATTTTCATTCCAGGCCATGTAGCAATGTACGCTAAAAATTTCAGTTCAGCGGTTTTCGAGTCTATAAGGCACAAGCAAACAAACCAACAAACGTACAAACAAATTTCAATTTTATATATATAGATTCCGTCACACATTCCAAATTACACTGAAACCGGGCTCATATAGCGTGTTTGTGCATCAAATACCTTAAATCGGTCAAAAATATATATGGAAGCTATATTCAAATCTTAACCGATTTCGATATATTTTGGAACATTTATTTATAGGCCAAATTCCGTCACACATTCCAAATTTTATTGAAATCGGGCACATATAACGGGTTTGGTGCATCAAATGCCTCAAATCGGTCAAAACTATATATGGGAGCTATATCCAAATTTGAACCGATTTCGATATATTTTGGAACATTTATTTAGAGGCCAAATTCCGTCACACATTTCAAATTTCATTGAAATCGGGCACATATAACGTGTTTTGTGCATCAAATACCTCAAATCGGTCAAAACTATATATGGGAGCTATATCCAAATATGAACCTATTTCGATATATTTTGGTACATTTATTTATTGTTCAAATTTCGTCTCACATTATAAATTTCATTGAAATCGGACATATATAGCGTTTTTGATGCATCAAATAATTGAAATCGGACAAAAATATATATGGGAGCTATATCCAAATCTGAACCGATTTCGATATATTTGGCACATTTAGTGATAGGCCGAATTCCGTCACACATTCCAAATGTCATTGGAATCGGGCATATATAGCGTGTTTAGTACATCAAATACTTAAAATCGTACGAAAATCCATATGGGAGTTATATCCAAAACTGAACCGATTTCGATATATTTTTGCGCATTTAGTTATAGGCCAATTCTATCACACATTCCAAATGTCATTGAAATCGGACATATATAGCGTGTTTCGTACATCAAATACTTGAAATCAGACGAAAATATATGTGGGAGCTATATCCAAATCTGAACCGATTTCGATGTATAATGGAACATATAGTTATAGAACAAATTCCGTCACACATTCCAAATGTCATTGAAATCGGACATGTATATATAGCGTGTTTGGTACACCAATACTTGAAATCGGACGAAAATATATATGGGAGCTATATACAAATCTGAAGCGATTTCGATATAGTTTGGTACATTTACTTATAGGCCAAATTCCGTCACACATTCCAAATTTCATTAGAATCGGACATATATAGCGTGTTTGGTACATCAAATACTTGAAATCGGACGAAAATATATATGTGAGCTATATCAAATCTGAAGCGATTTCGATATAGTTTGGCACATTTACTTATAGGCCAAATTCCGTCACACATTCCAAATTTCATTAGAATCGGACATATATAGCGTGTTTGGTACATCAAATACTTGAAATCGGACGAAAATATATATGTGAGCTATATCCAAATCTGAACCGATTTCGATATAGTTTGGTACATTTACATATAGGCCAAATTCCGTCACACATTCCAAATTTCATTGAAATCGGACATATGTAGCGTGTTTGGTATATCAAATACTTGAAATCGGACGAAAATATATATAGGATCTATATCCAAATCTGAACCGATTTCGATATTGTTTGGCACATATTGTTATAAGCCACGTTCCGTCACGCATTCCAAATTTCATGGAAATCGGACATATATAGCGTGTTTGGTACATCAAATACTTGAAATTGGACGAAAATATATATGGGAGCTATATCCAAATCTGGACCGATTTCGATATATTTTGGCACATTTATTTTTAGGCTAAAATCCATCACACATTTCAAATTTGGAGTCTGTATCTGTAACCGTTCTATAGATATTTGCATAAAAAGTTTAAATTTAAATTGGAGGTACCTCCGATTCTGGTGCTATATCTCCGGATCAGAGCGGAATTTCGAAACTTTTTATAGCCTATGTTACTTTCAGGCGATGTAGTAATATACCCTGAAAATTTCAGCAAGATCGGTTCAGCGGTTTTTGAGTCTATAAATTTCAAACAAACAAACAAACATTTTTCTATTTTATATATATAGATTATAATCGATATTTCGTCTTTCTTCGAAAGACATCATCAGGATCTATTGGAAAAAACATTTCTATTATTGCTGCCTACATGATATTGTTTGTTGTTGATAAACTTACAATAATACTTAAATATATTACAACAATAACAATGACTCCACCAAGCGTAAACGTCGACCTTGTATCGTAAATTTTACAAATCGGTTACATATATACCCGGCCTTTCGGAACGGTTTAAAAACTCCAAATGTTATGAAGACAACAATTATTCAATTGCACAAAAAACTTCTAACACGCTACAAAAATTATTCACACAATTAAAATCCAAAATTGACATTATGGACAAATCGAATTTAATCTACGAAATCAAATGCAATGGCAACGAAAACGAAAAATGCAACAAATATTATATCGGGACCACAAAAAACAAACTTAAAACAAGGCTATCCGGACACAAATCTGATATTAAAAATAGATCGTCTAACACGACAACTAAGACCGCACTTTCTACACACTGTGCCACCAAACAACACCATCCAGAACTAGAGAGAGTGAGAGTGTTACAGTGCGAAAACAACTACAACAAGAGACTAATGTTGGAAACTCTACACATAATGAATACTCCAACATCACAACGGATAAACTACAAAACAGACACGGAGAATTTGGCGCACAGCTACAGACATCTGATCAGAAAAATAAACAAAGTCAAATAAGAAGAAAGCACCGCAGTGACGAAAGAGATGACAACGATACAAGGTCGACGTTTACGCTTGGTGGAGTCATTGTTATTGTTGTAATATATTTAAGTATTATTGTAAGTTTATCAACAACAAACAATATCATGTAGGCAGCAATAATAGAAATGTTTTTTCCAATAGATCCTGATGATGTCTTTCGAAGAAAGACGAAATATCGATTATAATAAATAAATAAAAAAAAAAAACAACAGAAAACAAAGACCTCGAGCTCGGTTTAATTAAACATATTAAGATTAATTATATAGGAGATATATGTGTAGCAATTTGAACTGATTTCTATATAATATGGTACACTTATAATTAGACAAAACTCAATCACACATTCCAAATTTCATCAAAATTTAACAGCAAATACGTCAAATCTGCCGAAAATATATATAGGAGCTATATCCAAATCTGAACCGATTTCGATATAATTTGGCGCACTTATTTCTAGACCGAGTTGGGTCACACATTCCAAATTTCATCAAAATCGGAAGTATACAGCTTGTTTGCTGCAGCAAATACGTCATTTCGGCCGAAAATATATATGGGAGCTATATCTAAATCTGAACCGATTTTGATGTAATTTGGCACATTTATTTTCAGACCGAATTTAGTCACACATTCCGTATTTCATCGAAATCAAACATATATAGCGTGTTTGGTGGGGGAAATACCTGAAATCGGGCGAAAATATATATGGGAGCTATATCCAAATCTGAACAAATTTCGATATAATTTAGCATACTTATTTCTAGATCGAATTCAGTCACACATCCCAAATTTCATCACAATCGGACCTATATAGCGTGTTTGGTGCAGCAATACGTCAAATAGAACGATAATATATATGAGAGCTATATCAAAATCAGAACGGATTTCGATATAATTTAGCACACTTATTTGTAGACCGAATTCAGTGACACATTCCAAATTTCATCGAAATCGGACATATACAGCGGGTTTGGTGCAGCAAATGAATGAAATCGGCCGATAATATATGTATATGAGAGCTATATCCAAATCTGAACCGATTTTCACCAAAAGCAATAGCGTTCTTCCTATGGCTAAACAAATTATATTTCCCAATTTTCAGCTAAATCGGACGAAATATGCGACCTGTACGTTGCGAACAAAAATACATGGATAGACGGACGGATATGCTTAAATCGACTCAGAAAGTGATTCTATGTATATCCCTAAAAACAAAAATAAATATTTTTCCAAAAACAGAAGTTTGGTTGTAGATCGAACGAATTTGTATTCGAATCGTCTTAGTGAAACAGACCATAAATTCAATTATTAAAAAATTGAGTACATCTAATTCTCTAAAAATAGCATTTAAACGTTTACCTAAACCTTTATGTACCAAGAAACGAAAATTTTTATCTCTCCACAAAAGTAAGACATTAATTTGTATATTCTTTTTTAAATGGAAATTTAACTTTCAAATGAAATGTATTTTTAATTAATTCTCTTTCGAGTTGAGCTGTAATGACCTAAGAGATGCAATGAAAAATTAGAATTTCGCCGAAGTCCCACACATTCAACCATTATGCTACGTTTCAAGGTGTGGTTAAGGCCGACCATCAGGCTTATTAGAATTTTTGTTAGTGGGTAAACGAAAGCTTAGCTTGGAAATAGGATTTTTGTTTGTTTACCAATATACTTATATTGATCCTTTCATTGGAATATCATATAGATTTATTTGGTGATTTTAAATTAAATTGTATCCTTTTTGTGTGGAATATACCGAATAACGTTCATTGGATATTATCTCTTTTTTATTAGCTGAATTTATAGGTAAAATACCTGCATGCAAATCAGGTATCTTTGTAGAGGTAGTACACACATCATTATTACAATTTCAATGAAATATAGTTTAAACAAATCGCATACATACATACATATGGGGATTTCTGAGTGAAATCGGACACTTTTTCAAGATGAGGTTTTTGATTTCCTTTATTTTTTGCTGTGGTGATGCTGCTCATTAGCAAAATATTTTTAGTATATTTTCAGATTTTTTTGACTAACGGTTCTAGAGATATCGCGCCTTGAAAAAGTCAAATTCTGTAAAAACTACATGCAAAGAAATAGTCATAACTTCTTTAATATTCGTCCAATGTGAAAAAATCTTTTTTTGTATGCTTTGTTGTTTTATCAGCTATTGAATAAAAAATAGCAAAAAAATTTGTACAGTGGGCTTGGATGCTATTTTCGCGATTTAATATTTAAAATCAATTTTTTTATATTAAACTACGTTTAATTACAAAACTTTTATGTCCTATGTGGTAATGGGATTCGGACGATTACTATTTTTTCTGAATTTTTTAAAATTTGTCAATACAATTACTCCTTTATACCAGTGTGAAACATTTGTTATTTTACACAAAAAATACAAAATTAAATTTGTTTAACATTTGTTTTGATGCTTTATTTACGAATTTATCTTAAAAGTCTTAAAAAACGCTACATTTTTCGATTTTGAAGATGGTTTAGCAATTCTTGTATTTAACAATTATTGTATGACTGAATGGCGTTTTTTGTGCCCGCGATAAGTTTAGCCACTTCATATCTCAAATTTAACTCCTCTTTCAAATTAAAATAATAATCTTCTTGAGAAAATCTCTCTTTAATAATTGGTAGATTATTTGGCTCAGATGCCCATTCATGTAATTCCCAAACCGTGGTTATTTTATTATCAATTTATTTAGCTTATTGTCCGGCTGGTACACTTATTGCTAATACATTTTCAGAATAGAAAAATTACGCACTTTTTAAGATGTTTAAGATAAATTCCTAATTAAAACAACAAAACCAATATAAAAAATTTTTATTTTATATTGTTTTGGTAAAATAACAAATGTTTCACTCGGGTATAAAGGAAAAATTGTATTGAAAAACTTAAAAAAATGCAGAAAAAATAGTAATCGTCCGAATCCCATTACCACATAGGACTTAAAATTTTTGTAATTGAACTTAGTTTAATACAAAAAAAAATTAAAGAAAGTCGAAGGGGTCGAACATCTTTAAAAATTGATTTTAAATATTAAATCGCGAAAATACCTTCCAAGCCTACTGTGCAAATTTTTTTGTTTTTTTTTTTTTTTATTAAATAGCTAATAAAACAGGAAAACATACAAAAAAGATTTTTTTCAAATTGGACCAATGTTAAAGAAGTTATGAGTATTTCTTTGCATGTAGTTTTAACAGAATTTGATTTTTTCAAGGCGCGATATCTCTGGAACCGTTAGATAAAAAAATCTGAAAATATACTTAAATGTTTTGCTAATGAGCAGCATCACCACAGCAAAAAATTAAGGAAATCAAAAACCTCCTCTTAAAAAAGTGTCCGATTACACTCAGAAATCCCCATATGTATATGAGAGCTATATCCAAATCTGAACCGATTTTCACCAAAAGCAATAGCGTTCTTCCTATGGCTAAAGAAATTATATTTCCCAATTTTCAGCTAAATCGGACGAAATATGCGACCTGTACGTTGCGAACAAAAATACATGGATAGACGGACGGACGGATATGCTTAAATCGACTCAGAAAGTGATTCTATGTACATATATCCCTAAAAACAAAAAAAAAATATTTTTCCAAAAACAGAAGTTTGGTTGTAGAACGAATTTGTATTCGAATCGTCTTAGTGAAACAGACCATAAATTCAATTATTAAAAAATTGAGTACATCTAATTCTCTAAAAATAGCATTTAAACGTTTACCTAAACCTTTATGTATCAAGAAACCAAAATTTTTATCTCTCCAGAAAAGTAAGACATTAATTTGTTTATTCTTTTTTAAATGGAAATTTAACATTCAAATGAAATGTATTTTTAATTAATTCTCTTTTGAGTTGAACTGTAATGACCTAAGAGATGCAATGAAAAATTAGAATTTCGCCGAAGTCCCACACATTCAACCATTATGCTACGTTTCAAGGTGTGGTTAAGGCCGACCATCTGGCTTATTAGAATTTTTGTTAGTGGGTAAACGAAAGCTTAGCTTGGAAATAGGATTTTTGTTTGTTTACCAATATACTTATATTGATCCTTTCATTGGAATATCATATAGATTTATTTGGTCATTTCAAATTAAATTGTATCCTTTTTGTGTGGAATATACCGAATAACGTTCATTGGATATTATCTCTTTTTTATTAGCGGAATTTATAGGTAAAATACCTGCATGCAAATAAGGTATCTTTGTAGAGGTAGTACACACATCATTATTAAAATTTCAATGAAATATAGTTTAAACAAATCGCATACATACATACATATGTATGATTGTAGTTATGTATTGTGAAATAAATATGATTCCTGTCGTTTTTTGATTTCCACAGGCATATGTGTGTAAACAAAAGACCTTTTGATCGTATTAAAGCACATAGGGTAAGATAAATCCATTCACTATAAGCTGTGTCACAACAAAAGAAAAATAAAAACAAACATTTTTGAATTATATGAAACCCCTATTATGAAATTTGCTTTTATATCAAACAACTATTCAAAAAGAGACTCTATTTAAGGACAAATATTTATAGGTTTCCTATCATATGCACACTTTTTGGATACCAATGATAATCATACGAAGGGGAAATATTTTATTATTAACATTGCCAAACGTACAGTATAGAAATAAAAATAGGTAAAAAAAGTTAAAAGTTAAGTTAAACGGTTTTATGTTAAACATACATTGCAATGTTTAAGATAAATGTACTAAAAACCAAAAAATAATAAAATAGATACAGTCGTGGGAATTATAAACATATGCATAGACTAGACTAAAATAAAACCGTGGGGCACGTCAATTGTCTACAATCGTTGATTAAAATGTTCGTTTTGTAATGTTGTAATGTGTGTTTTGTAATATTGTAACGTGATAAGTAGGGCTAGAATGTGCAAACAAGCTAGCAAGCTCGATTATAAGCGAGTTTTAGGGTTTCATAGTGGTGAGCGAGTAGTACTTTGTCGATTAAAGACAAACTACGAGCAGTGAAACGATTCCTCGCCAGCCAGCAGTGTGAATGTCCAACGATAAACTAGTTGAAACATCACTTTTATTTACATGGAGTGTATAACTATTGGAATTTCCATGAGCAAGAAAATAGTAAATAATTTCCGATTGTTTGAGTGGAGTATTCCCCCATTGGCTCAACTTCATTTATTACCCTCTATTACAGAGAGCAATGTTTTTCAAAACGAACTGACAGTGTTGCAAAATTTTACTGATCGCTACCAATATCATGATTTCATCCCGGCGAAGGGAATTATCAATTGGCTTCTCAGTTTTTGAAATGATGCCTTTTTAGCGAAAAACCGAACTCTTTAAGTGCCTAGAATTCTCATATGAATGAAAATCACACTCACTTTTCGGCTTTTCCAAAGAAACACCAAAATCAAAATATTTTGCAACATGTCAGCACGTATCAACTAAGAATTCTTCGAATTCTGTGAGTTGAAAAGAACACCAACACAGTTGCCTGTGAGGTTGTTATTGGAATTTTGTTTTTAACAAAGCTCCATTCATTCGCCCGTGCCTCGGCTGTTTTTTGTTTGTTTTGTTTATTGTTGAAGTTCAATCTCATTTTCGATTGTTTGAGTGGAGTATTCCCCCATTGGCTCAACTTCATTTATTACCCTCTATTACAGAGAGTAATGTTTTTCAAAACGAACTGACAGTGTTGCAAAAGAGTTCGGTTTTTCGCTAAAAAGGCATCATTTCAAAAACTGAGAAGCCAATTGATAATTCCCTTCGCCGGGATGAAATCATGATATTGGTAGCGATCAGTAAAATTTTGCAACACTGTCAGTTCGTTTTGAAAAACATTACTCTCTGTAATAGAGGGTAATAAATGAAGTTGAGCCAATGAGGGAATACTCCACTCAAACAATCGAAAATGAGATTGAACTTCAACAATAAACAAAACAAACAGTAAATAATTTACTCATCGTCTGCGGGCCAACTGCCTAACGACGAATTAAACGATTCTTCTATCGCACATTAAGTCGATAATTTGTAGACAATTGACGTGACCCACGGTTTTATTTTAGTCTAGTCTATGCATATGTTTATAATTCCCACGACTGTATCTATTTTATTATTTTTTGGTTTTTAGTACATTTATCTTAAACACTGCAATGTATGTTTAACATAAAACCGTTTAACTTAAAAAGTTTTTTACCTATTTTTATTTTCTAGTTTTTAGTTTTTATTTCGCATTCTGTTTAATTCATTTAGTGCTTCATTATTGCAAGGTTTCTTGCCCGCTAGTTTATTGCAGTCCAACTCCTCTATACGTAGTCCCTGCAAAGATCTTACTCTACTAAGAGCCACGTAGGCTTGACCTTCTTCAAACAGTTTCGCACCTAAGTATACGACTGCGTGATCCACAGTGCTGCCCTGCATTTTATGGATTGTAGAAGCCCATGATAGTATTAAACGCAACATTCTTCTTTCAGCCGTCCCGTAATTGTACTTAGCTGGAAACTGTATGGCTTTCGGGTGTATAAGATGTACTGTATAGTGCACTGTATTCTTCTTGTCAAGCCCTTTTATTTGATACCCATGTTGATGGAATTGATAAAACCTAAGTTATCTGCCATTTTGTAGAGACCGCCATCTTGGATTTTAATTTTATATAGTACATTGTATTCTACTGGTTGAGCACTTTCATTTGATACCCATATTGATGGGATTGATAAAACCTACGTTATCCGCCATTTTGTAGCGGCCGCCATCTTGGATTTAAATTTTTTATAGTATATTGTTGTTGAGCTTGTTGAGCCCTTTCATTTGATACCCATATTGATGGGATTGATAAAACCTACGTTATCCGACATTTTGTAGCGGCGGCCATCTTGAATTTATAATGATAATGAATAAACATAATTGTATTGTCACCAAAATCCAAAGTGTATACAAAATTTAAGATTAATCGGTTGACAGGAAGAGGGTGAAATTTGAATTACTAAATTTGACCCAAGAATAAATAATAAATAAAACCATTTAAAAAAAAATTAGAATTTTAAGACTTTGATAGATAGACAAAAGTTCTAAAAATCTTCTACATATATAAGACCATCTAAAAGTCTTCTGTGGACAGAGAATTTTCTAAAAGGTCTATAGACAGAAGAGCATCTGAAGCTTAATAGACAATGTTCTAAAGGGATTCTGTACATTCAAGTTTTTCTGAACACTTTTCCAGCTTAGTGTAAACCAAGGTTTCGGAGTCGAGGTATTTTTGGCTCGACTCCGACTCCAGACCAATTTTTTTCACGACTCCGACCCTGGGTCGTCTCCGAGGGTAAATTCCTATACCTCTAAAATTAATAAAATGTGCACAAATTTTTAATTTTTTCATATATTTGGGCAGTAGTATTTAGAAAGGACATCCGTTCGAATACAATACTCAACTACAGAACATAAATATGAAGTAAAATTCATATCTAAATATTTTCTGCTGAACCTTTCATTGGAAAATAGCAACAAAATACAAGCTAGAAAGTATTTGTCGGTTTTGCCAATTTGTTGCATGACAATATTCTGGAAGGAACTTTTATCCGTCAGAAAATATGTGGAAATGAAGGAGCATTACAAATCATAAGGACTACACGCAGTAAAAATTATAAGCAATACATGACAAGGGTTTAAAATGGATATAAGCCAACAGTTTAGAGTTCTTCCAGAGCCTTAAGAGGTGACACCCTGGCAAAAAAAAAACCAATAAAAACCCTTTCTCATGATTTTTTCGAAGACACCCATGCCAAAAAAAGCCAAATAAAAACCCATTTCATGACTTTTTCCGAAGAAACCAACGAAAAAGAACTTTTTTCCTTCATCTTAAAGACTTACTAACTTAATCTGCTTTCTGAATTTTTTTTTGAAAAATGTTATGTATGTCGGTAAGAAAATGAATGAGTACGAAACACTACCAAATTTGAGTGTGTTTTTCAAATTAGTTTTTTGTTTTGAAGCAATAGCAAAGAAAGTAAAATTTCGAAAACTAAAGTTTGGTTGTGTTTCATGCGCATACATTTTTGTTTTGAAATACATAAACAGGCTGCAAGAAGTTTTGTGCAAATGACCGCGGTGCCAACTCTAGCTCGAAAACTAATAATCCGATTGTCATATATTTTCGTGGACTTATCAAGGGCATCAAAATCTAATCCTTCATCAATCGATTTTGTAAAAAATATTTGATTTTTAGGAAATGGCGGACCGAAAAAACAAAATTTCAATTTTTGGCTTTACAAAATGACGTTTATGGCCATAAAACAGGCAAAAAAAAAATTTGAAAAATAAAATCAATCGATGAATTACTAGAGTAACATTTTTGCAAAATTTTTTAACGTAGAAAGTCTGATATTGTGTTTCCTTTTCAGTTCAAGAACAAAAAGGACATGATCTACAAAAGTATTCTTCATTCTATTTATCTGAAAACATTTCATCTCAAAATGATGAATCAATATCACCAAACAAAGATATAAAGCAAAGATATAAAACTTCATAACTCAGAAACTTCTGCTATGTGTCCTTTAGAGTTCTCAATATATTCAATATTGGCTTTCATTCCCAACGTGAATTTTTTAACTCCAGACCTTTCACAGTGTAATCAGTAAAATTTCCCATAGGGAAGACCTTCATAGGAGTCCAACAGGTCCTTTAATAGAAGACAAGGATGACATCTCACAAAAGACAAGATAAGAAGATCAGTAGTTTTTTGTCAGAAGATCACTAGACCTTATATAAAAGACGTTAAATGTCCAATTATAATTCGATTGTCATAGCACTTTACTTTTGCTTGAAAAAAATTAATGGATCAATTGGACCAACAAATATTCTGGGCATACATTTTATAATCAAATTAGAGATGAAAAGAATAGACTTCAAAGGACAGTAAATATCCTGTGATTCGTCCTCTAAATTTGTATAGTATACCGTTTGCTTAAATATGTTCTTCTAGCTCCTTTTTAAAATTAATAATGATTTTTGAAAAAAAAAATGGTGTCCAGAATTTAATGTTATATTTCTAATTGTAGAAAAAATTGCCCGGAGGCGGAGTCGAGTTATTTTTTTCGACTCCGACTCCAGCAAAATTGCTGGACTCCGACACGTAGACTCCGACTATGAAACCCTGGTGTAAACTATGACTTCCTCGATGACTTTCTTAAGATGTATTTATGGCCTAAATGCCCTCTATGGTTTTCTATGTACCGAGTGGCTTCTTAAGGTACTCTATTGAAATGCCCTCTATGGTTTTCTATATACCGAGAGGCTTCTTAAGGTACTCTATTGACAGAACACCTTCTTAAGGTTCTCTGTGGATAGACAACCTTCTAAAAGTCTTCTACAGACAGATTATAATGACGGATGACATTCCAAAGGTCTTCTATAAACAGAAGACCTGCTAAAGTTCTTCTATATACAGAGGACTTTCTAATGTTCTTCTGCTAACAGAATAACTTCAAAAGGTCTTCTATTGACAGAAGACCTTCTAAAGGTCTTCTATAAACAAAGGACTTTTAAATAGTCTTCTACTGGCCGCAGACCTTCTAAAGGTTTTCAATAGTCAGAAGACCTTATAAAGTTCTTCCGTAGAAAAAAGGCATCTAAAGATCTTCTATATACAGAAGACCTTCTAAAGGTCTTTCAAACAGGACCTTTTAAAGGTCTTCTGCAGATAGAAGACCTTCTAAAGATCTTCTACAGACAACAGACATGTTAAAGGTATTCTATTGACAGAAGTCCATCTAAAGGTTTCTATAGATAGAAGTCCATCTAGAGGTTTCTATATACAGAAAGCCTTAAGGTCTAACCTTCTTAAGGTCTTCATTTAACAGAAGACCTTCAAAAGATCTTCTATTAATAGAAGGCCTTCTAAAGGTCTTATATTGACAGAACATATTCCAAAGATCTTCTATTTACAGAAGACCTTCTAAGGGTATTTTATTGAGAAAATGATTTCTAAAGGTCTTCTTAGGTCCTTCTATAGAGAAAAAGTCTTCTAAAATTGTGCTTCATACAGAAAAGCTTGTAAAGGTTTTTTATGTTTTAGTGGTTGTTTCGTTGAATTTTTAAAGTTGTGATATATGTAAACCAAAAACCATAGAAATATTAAAAATACATTTCAACTTTCGATTTTGACCTTGATTATGAAGTTTAATAGGTTTGATGTGTTCACAATTGTTTTTCTGCAACAGCGAAAAACTCAAAACATGGGTTAAAACGACACCTGTCTTCTGTCTTTGGTTTTCTATCACACACCGGTGTAAGAATAGATGTCTAAATGACAATATTGGTCCAATATATTATCGGGTATGTGAATGTGCCGATTATTTTTAATTAAGTAACGTCAATTTTCAATTATTTTACATGTGGCAATTCAATATATCCCTTACGAAATGACATCTGTTTCTGCATTATATATCCTGAATATACGCCATATATATGACGCGCTCATATTGTGGTTTGATTAGCATCATTTTGCATTTTAAATGAATCCAATTGACTGAAGCAAATTAACAGATGTTATCACATACATTGCTTACCCTCGCCTAACCTACTTCACCTTTTTGGCGACAGTCGCAACAAAATGTCATTGACATAGTTAGCCTAGTGTGGTTAACTGGCTGGCTGGTTGGCTCGCTGGCGGGTTGCACTCATTTATCTATCTATATATATAAATGAGCTTGGTGATAAGTGATTGACTGACTGACTGACTCATCATCAACGCCCAGCCAAAACGGCTAAAGCTAGGAGCTTGAAAATTTACCAGTGGGTCACTGTTGATGCAAATGTGCGAGATAAGGCCGGGTTTTAGAAAATTCGTCCTGGAACCACAAAAAATAACAACAACAAAAATCCTTATTTTTCATTACTATTACGTACTTATTCACTTAGTTGGCCCTCTGCAAGACATGTGTCAAATTAACAATGCTATAACTTCTTGATATCGTAAGAGATCACACATAATTTCAAATTTTGTAGTTTACTTCTAGGCGCACTTATTTTATCGCAAACCACTAAATAATAGAAAGACAAAGACAAACCGATCCTGATTTTGTTTTCACATAACAGGTGTCGCACAAAAGATTTTCATTCGTTAAAATCCAGTTAGAAAAAATGATTACAAACGATGCATTTATAACAATTTTGATTTTCAATTTAAAATTAAAACAAAAATTCTTTCAATAAATAATGTTGGGTTTGTTGAACAAATGAGTTGCTGTTGAAGACAACATTAGGGGAATAAATTCAGAAATCGGCCAGAAATAACAACAACTAAAAACTGTATGGACTTGACTTTTTTAGTAATAACTAAATGTTTGCAAATCAATGAAAGTGCAATAAATAGGTGCATATTACCACGATTTATTTGCAATTAAGAATTTTATCGTCTATGTACATCTCCAGTCATAACTATTCAATTTTCAATTTCAAAATCTGTAATTTGAAGAAATGGCTAAATAATTAATGAAATCAATAAAAGGTCCCAAACCAGAGACAAAAGATTGGTTCTGTAATTGAAAACGATTTGGGAGTATGTGTGTTACGTGAAAAGGCAGAAACGTATTACATAACAAGTATTCATCACGAAGGGTTAGGAAAAAGTTCTCTCCCCGCAAAATATAAAGGAACGAATCAGATTTGCTACTAAGAAAATTTCAAGCCCGTTAAAGTACTTTGATGACGTTATATTTCTGATGAGATGAAAATTATGTTGCACTATTACGACGGAACCCAAAAAATATGGCGCAACCCTCTCACAGCCCTGGAAAATAAAAATGCAATACATATTGTAAAGTTCGGAGAACTGTAAGTTATGGTAAGGGCATAGACAAATGAAGTGTATAGACAAAGCATTACTCATGTTGAGTGCTGTCAACAGACTCAAACCAAAATACTTAACATTTTTCGAAGTCGATTTTTGAGAAAAATTGCAAGATTTTCTTTTACATCTGAGGATGTCGATTCCGTCAAAAACTAACCCCATACAGTTTTTGTTAGAAGAAGATGTTTTAAAAATTGTGTTTTTAATTGAGTTGTTCTGTTTGCAATTAAGAATTATTATGGCGTTCTTGGTATATAGAAATGTAGAGTCTATAACTTTTCGTCACTAAATAATTTAGGAAATCAATAATAGACCACAAACCAGAATCAAATTTTGGTTTTGTAATTGAAAACGATTTTGGAATATGTGCGTTACGTGAAAAAGTCAGAAAAGCATTATCACGAAGGGATAGGAAAAACCACTGCTCTCCCCGTAAAATATAGGGAAACGAATTTTCTACAGAGAAGATTTCAAGCCCTTTAAAGTACTTTGATGACGTTATATTTTCTAATGAGACGAACATTATGTTGTATTATTACGAGGGGACGCAAAAAGTATGGCGCGAACTTCTCTATAACGAACTTCCCAATAACGAATTTTTCTCTATAACGAAGAAATATTGAAAACACAGTTTTTTCAGTCCATGCTCACCTATTTTAACCTCTATATAACGAACTTCCCTATAACGAATACTTCTCTATAAAGAATTTTTTTTTAAGCACAAGTTATATTTCCCACACAAAATAACCTCCCTATAACGAATTAAAAAACAATATCTTTCAACAGCGCTCTTATTGAAGTCCACTTTATTTTTACATTGCGCACACAATGTGTCAAAACAAAACAGTGGTTTATGAGGAAAAATATCAGTTAAAATATTTTTTGTGGTGATCGAACGCAAATTACGATAAAATTGTAGAGATCAGCAAATTTATCATTTGGTTTTGTTTAGATTCGAAGACTGATGAATCGTGCAATATGTTTTGAATTGCCTTTTCTTTCCCAGTTTAAGAAATAGTTGCGAAACAAAGTTCCCGATCATATTTGTTTTCCCACTGCTCATTGGGATGCCTTTTTTGATGAAGCAAAGTAGATTAAGGGGTATTATCAATTTGTGTATTTGTATGTAACATGCAAAAGGAAACGAAATAGGACAATGGTTCCTTTCGATGATCTACATAGCATCACATTCTGAGTCCATTTATACGTGCCCGTCCATCCGTTAATGCACTTTTGTCGCATTTATTATCCTATCCGGGTTAAAATTTATGATGGTCGCAATTTTGACCAAAGGACTATAGCCATTGCTTTTGACGAGAATAGGTTGAGATTTGGATATAGCTCCCATATATTCTCCCGATTCCGTATATTCTATCCACCAAACAACTATTTTAAAACAAATGTGTAATGAAATCTGTTTAGTAGTGCGATTCACAAACTAATTTTGTGAGTTACCGACAAGTGTCGTTCAAATTAAAATGCTTATAATTTCGGTAATTACCGAAAGAATATGTGGTAATACCTTAAACTGTCGTACTTTACTGGTTACATAATTTGTAAATAGGAACGGGTGAAACTATACTCTGAATTTTAATTTATTTATTTATTATCCTCCTTTATATTCGTGTAAATTCTCCGCTAACGAAGTAGCGGGCACTTGCTAGTTTCATTCTATATTTGACACATTTACATGTAAACGACTCAGTTGTTTGTGGTGCTCTTAAGTTTGCTTCAAGGGAGAAGAAAAACATTCTTGCAATGAATCCCATTAGAACGTAACTACATAGATATTAATGTTTACTACTATGTGTAAGTGTGTGGTTGGGTGGTGTACGCCTAGTTGTATATACAAGAATGACTGTTTATACTACAAAATCACATTGGGGTTTGTAAGGCGTAAAGGATAACGACTTCTTAGGTTGTGTTCTGCTCTGTTTTAAATTTTTATGCGTTTTTAAATATGTTTTTTCAAGTTATGTTGAACACTTTCCACTGAAAAGATATGTAGATATAAAAATAATATTTTAAGCAGGTAAACAGTGTTGTGATCTGTTTTATATGCATTATTATGCCACCGTTACACCTTACCCACACCAAAACAATGTGGTGAAAGCATTGCCATGTATTTTGTAAAAATACTGTAAATAACAACTCTCTCCGCTTTTATATAAAATATTTTTATTCTAATGCGCAAAACAATGAATATTTTAGAACATTCCAATGAAAATAAAAATCGAACCAATTTGAATATCCTCGTTGTATTGTATTCAGAAAATTTAGATCGCTTTAAACAATAAAACAAGATTTTGGAAGATTTTATGGGCAAAGGATTTCATAGGATACTTTCTAATTTTCCTTTTGGAAGTCGTCAACATAGAAAAACATACAGGATTAGGGTTATGATTTTTCTTTACCTATTTTCTCAAAAATGATTTTCTGTTGCATGAATGAATGAACATTTGCTTATAAATGACAAAAAACCTTTATTACATCTAAGTATTAAAAAACACTTTCTCATTATATTTTTCTAAAAAAATACTACGAAAGAAAAGAAAATTCTCGAACAAATATTTCCTGTTACACAAATGAATGAATGAATCAACGCGGTGCGCCGGAACTATTTTTAAACGAAAGGGGGGTTTCACCTGGAATGTTTATGCGGATTCTGAAAGTACAATGTTCATAGAAAAGAAAAAACAAAAAGGAAAATTGCCAGATGAATTTTTAAATTAAAATTTTACTTGGAAACAGCAAGCCATATTGAAATAGGACTAATAAAATGTTGTAGAGAATTTACACTGTTTCAAAATTTTCTTTAGTCCCAATTCGCCTCTTATATGTGGGCTATATTATTTATACCCACAATTCGTGGAATGTCGTAATTTCATATCGATGGGTAAATACAAAATTTCAACCACCTTGGTGTGATAATGGGGCCAAAACATTGAAAATACCGAAATTCAGGAGGTACCGTTCTATGAGTTGTGAAGCCTCAAAGTAGACTAAAAACTAATTTTCAGCCATTTCGCTGTGATAATGAGACAAGAACCTTAAAAATACCGAAAACCAGGAATTAATTTTCTATGCGAACTAAATGAAATGGATCTGTATTGACACATTTCTGGGGAAAATTTTTGCGACGCCAAAAAGTCCCAATTTTAGCCATTTGAGTGTGATATGAGGCTAAACCCTTTAAAATACACAAAATCGGGATGTACCGTTCTGTGTGGGCTACATCAATACTTGGATCTGTAGTGACAAATTGCTGTAGAAAAGTTTTGTGGCCACAAGGAAGACTAAATGATAAATTTCAGACATTTTGGTGTGAAAATGAGGCTAAATCCTAGAAAATATCGAAAATCGGGAGGTACCGGCCCGTGTAGCTGTAATAACAAAATTCTGGGGAAAAGCTTTCTGGCCTCAAAGGAGACAAATTACCCATTGTCTGCCATTTCAGCGTGGTAATGAGGCTAAAACCTTGAAAAAATCGAAGGGACCGTTCTGTGGGGCCTACTTAAAAAACGTGGACCTGCATGATAAATTTCTGGTGGAAAGTTTTGTAAACCTGAAGAACTAAGAATAAAACTGGCTTTAACTTTACATTTACGGTTATTAGTTGTCACGACACTTCTCCGCAAAAAATTGGAAACTTAAGTCCATGTTTTGGTATAGTTTCCATATAACGATACATCCCGATTTTCGGTATTTTGAGGATTTTAGCTAAAATTTTTAAAGGAACTAGCTGTAATTTGACATTAGAGGTTCTCAGGGGTACCTTCGGATTTTCCATATCTTGCGGTTACAAAACTTTTCCACCAAAAATTTTAAAAATATGTCCACAGTTTGATATAGACCCGGCATAAAGGTGCCACCTGACTGAACACACTTTTAAGATTAGATTAGATCTATTAGGCATTTGGGGCATTCGTGATCGAAAAAGTTTGAACATTAAGTTGTGAACAGGAAATTCGATGAACACTTCATCTTGCGTTAAAGCTAAAATTTAGGCTCTTTTTTCGGAACCTAGTGGGTTATCTCATTCCTTTTGAAAACATACCTTCGTAGTTATTGATTTTAATGATACCATTTTTGCGATTTTCAAATCATTAACTAAAAACTATATTATCACTCAAACCAATAGTCGTACTACCGACAATTTGCTCTAATCCTGTAGACAGTTATACTTACCCTAGGTAAATGTCTGGAGAAATATTCGAAAATTGTGTATGCCAAAATGATCCTAAAAGACATGTTTCCTAAAAAGCGATTAAGGGAGACACTTAGTCGTTTCATGCGGAGAACAATCGTATTGCATTTTTGTATCAAAATAGTCCTTTAAGATTAAACCCTAATACTACGTTAAAAAATTATGTTATGTTATGCTCGGGTCACATTTGGACCCACACCATCTTATTGACCAAATGCAAATGTTTAGTTTTTTAAAAGCTTTTTAATATTAATCGAAGTCTATATATCTCAACAATTCATGTACTAAGAACTTGAAATAATATTCCACTACTAAGAAACACGGAGATGCTAAAACGTAGTAGCAGATTTAAAGTAAATTCGAATTTTACGTGCATAAATAACGTATGAGTGTTAGATAAGTTCCTTTTAATTTGACTTCATACGCACAAGTGCACCGAAAACAAAACCAATAATGGTCATTTTCCAAAAAGAGTATCATTCACCAAAAATAAATAAATAAAAGAAAAGTTTAAAAACAATTTCTTTTGTAATCCAATGACACAGCTACGAAGTCCTTGTTTGAAAAAGAAATGTAATATCCTTCTTCATATCGTATATCTGCGTATCTATATTTAGGTTGTCGTCACAAAAAAGTTGGCATTTAGTTTTAGAAAAATGTCCAAAATCTAATATGAAAATATTCGACACTGCACTGCAGGTCTTCAAGTTTTGGTAGTTGCTCAAGTTTTCTTTCAAATAAATTGTGTTATATTAGTTTACTTGAGTTACACTTTGGTAGGTTAGGTTAGGTTCAGGATGCGCAGCTGCCATGTTGGCAGCTACTCCACTCGGAGACCTTGAGGTCCATTGTGATCATCCAAACTATTAAATTATGTGTGTTGTAGAGGTGAAAGATGTTGTATTGATGTGTGGTTTGGGCTATTTGATTGTATATGCTGGATATGGCTATGTGTGTTGATGTTGGTTGAGTTGTAGATGGCGATGATATGTAACTGATGTGAAGATAATGGTGGTGTGGAAGACAAGTGATGTGGTGCCTGTTGTGGATAGAGCTATGTGGTGCTGTGTGACTGTGGGTGATGATATAAGTCTGTTGATGTGCTGTGCTTCTAGATGGTGATGATGTGTAACTGATGGCTATATGGTGATTTGTGCATTCAGGTGATGACAAGGAGATATGTTATATATCTGTAGATGATGATACGTGGCTATTTAGATGATGATAGTGTATGTGAAGGTATTGGTGATGTGGAGGACAAGTGATGTGGTGCCTGTTGTGGATAGAGCTGTGTGGTGCTGTGTGCCTGTGGATGATGATATAGGTCTGTTGATGTGATGTGCTGTGTGGGAGGAAAGTGATTAGGTTGGAAAGGTTGGACAGGAAGGGAAGCGGAAGTTGGTATGACAAGAGAAAAGAGTAAGAATAATTAGAATGATTAGTGACTGTATTGGAGAAGTCAGGTTATTTAAAGAGGGAAGATAGTTTAGTATCTAACTACGATTTAATTACTAATGGTTTTAGGTCTGTGTTGGCCTGCCCCAGAGCATCTTAAGGCTCTTGCAGTAAACCACCAACACTGTGGGGTCAATAGAGGCGAAGTAGGAAAGAGATTCAATCACATGTTCACCAAATAGTCTATGTCTTTTGACCATCAGTCTAGGACACCTACATAGAAGGTGCTCGATTGTCTCCGTTTCCTCCTCATCGTCACATAACCTACAGTACTCAATGTTATTGCTATCCCACTTGCAAGTCATGGATCTTATTCCGCAGTGACCGGTTATTACCCCCACAGCGGTTCTGATTTCAGATTTGCACAGCGAGAGGAGGGACGAAGTTCTACGCCGTGAGATAACCGGCCAGATTGACTTAGATACCTTACAACCAGGCACATCCTGCCAAACTTTAACGGTTTCCTCTGCGTAGAGCTTACTGAGTTTGTCGAGGAAGAAGCAGAGAGGTGGCTTGACACTATCCTCTACCGTGAGGTCCGAGGATTGGGATCCTCTTCTAGCCAGTTCATCAACTATCTCGTTTCCCTCAACATTGCAATGCCCTGGAACCCAACAAAACCTAACAACTATGTTACATGTTTTAAGAGAGACCTGCATCTTTGAACAATCCTGGATTTAATACTGTATGACCCTAACGCTTTTAGGGCAGCCTGACTGTCCACGTAAACAGTGACTGCCTTATCTATAAGGTCCGTCATTCCCACTATTAATTCCAAGGCTTTCAAAACCGCAAAAACTTCTGCCTGAAAAACACTACAGTTATCATTAAGCTTATATGAGTTCCTGATGTCTAATTCTTCACAGAACACATCAGATCCCGTGCCTGCCTCCATCTTCGACCCATCGGTGAAGATCGACAGGCTGTCGGGAAGTGGTCTGCCTCGTGTCCACTCACTCCTGTCGGGGATTAATACGTCAGCTGTGTCAAAGTCCAGGCTTGATGAGATGTAGTCAGTCTCATCTCCCCTGGCTCTTAGTCCAATCTGGCTGCAAATCCGCTGTAGAACACTAGCATGTCTCAGATGTGAACCACGCCACAGATTTAGCTCTTTAAGCCTCAAGGCAGATCGTGAAGCTCGATACTGTACAAGTATGTCCAAAGGTTGGACGTTCAGTATGGCATTCAATGCGGCCTGAGGGGTGCTTCTTGCTTCTCCAGTAACGAGTACTGACGCAGCTCTTTGCACAGTAGCTAATTTGGACAGATTGGAATTATTGCCTAGGGCATGCCACCAAACGAGACAACCATAGGTCAGAATGGGACTGACCACTGTCCTATACAGCCAATGTATTACATGTGGTCTGAGGCCCCAGCTCTTGCCTATGGAGTTCTTGCAGGAATAAAGCGCGATTAAACCCCTCTTGGTACGCTCCTCCGTGTTCCTATTCCGTCTTAGCCGATGGTCCAGGATCACTCCCAGGTATTTCGCCTCCGTAGAGAGATCCAATCGCACTCCATCCAGCGTTGGCGGCACAAATTCGGCAATATTTCTTTTTCTGGTGAATAGTACCAGCTCAGTCTTCGCAGGGTTCACCCCAAGACCATTGTGGTGAGCCCAGCGAGAGAGCTTAACCAGCGCACCCTGCATCAGTTCCGACAGCGTCGACAAGAATTTTCCACTGATTAGTCTATCAAACTCCTTGAGTATCCCATTCACCACTAGAAGCCACAGCAGTGGAGATAAGACTCCACCTTGTGGGGTGCCCCTAGTGACTGACTTCCTTACGGAACTCTCTCCAATACTGGAATTGATCAGTCTGCTTTCCAGCATTCTGTCAATCCAGTTGATTAAGATATAGGGGACACTCAGAAGCTCTAGAGAAGAATGAATGGATTCAAGCTTCACATTATTGAACGCTCCCTCTATGTCTAGAAAAGCGGCCAATGTGTGATCAAAGTTATCCATGTTCTTCTCTATATAACTCACTACCTCATGTAGCGCTGTTTCCGTCGATTTCCCTTTCATATAAGCATGCTGAGAGCTGCTTATAAGGTCACAATTTATGTACGATCTGATCTCCAAGTCGAGCAGCCTTTCTAAGGTTTTTAATAGAAAGGAGGAAAGACTTATCGGTCTGTAGTCCTTCGGCAACGCGTGGCTTGGCTTCCCAGCCTTGGGGATATAAGTCACTGTTACCTCTTTCCACAGTGCCGGTACGTGCGACAGCAATAGACAAGCCCTAAAAATAACCTTCAGTATGGTGATCAATACCGGTGGTGCGTTCTGAAGCATCGCCGGAATGACACCATCTAGGCCAGGAGATTTGTAGGGTTGAAAAGTGCTGATCGCCCAAGAGATCCTTGAGTCACTTATCAACCTATTGACGAAGAACCTCTCATCAGGTGTATAGGTTCTGTTCGTTTCCGAGCTCGGATACGAAACAGCGTCCTTGCATCCCGGGAAATGAGTCTCTGCCAATAGATCAAGAGTCTCTAGAGCAGAGTTCGTCCACGTGCCATCATTTCGTTTGATGCTCCCAATAGGTTTGGGGTCCTTTGAGATTACCTTACGAAATCTTGCCGCCTCGTTTACTCCCTCTATCGACTCACTAAAGTTAATCCAGGAGTTTCTCTTAGCTTTCCTGACCTCACTTTTGTACTTATTGTACACTTTGGTAACTTTAAGAAAGTGTCGTTGTCTGTTGATTTGTGGTGATAGTTCGTTGGTTAATAAACTACAGTTATAGTACTTTGTCTCTGCCTCATAGCATACCCGCTGACCCGAGTGTATTTTTTTTAAATAGTGTTTTCTGATACATCTCTCTTTGTATGTTATGATGATGAAGATGGTTCTATTTTTGTGCGTTTTGATGAAGATGTTATTGTGCCTGCATAGATTTTAAGTTCGTGTTTCCATAGAAAGTTAAATTTAGCGCTCGCAATTTTCGATTAAATAAAACACTTGGTTTTTCGAAATTCAAACATTATTAACAATTCTCAAGTTGTTCGCCTAAGCCGGTTATTTTTCAACTAAAAACTATTTGATTTTTATTCTCTTCTTGTAGGGACATACAACAGACAGGAACGACATTGAATTGACACGATCAAAGCAAACAGAACGATCAAATTTTAGAAATAAGAATATTATCACAGAACAAAGCGAAGGGCAACAGTTACCGTTCTGTATGTACAAACATGCATACAGACAGAACTGACAAAACAACAGTGTTGTTGTTGTAATTGCCCATCAAACACAAAACGGACGACGAAACTAATACAGACAAATGCCTAAGCTACCCAGCAAACCAATCGTACCGATATCGTAACGAAATCGGAACAAAATTCGGACAATAACAATAATTATATGTAAAAAACAAAAGTAATCTGCTCCAACAGTTGGTAACGGGAAAAAGTTGTAAACGACCCCATCACCCAAATATCACTGATATTAGAAGTAAACGAAATGTAAATGGAAAAGAAAAATGTTCTTTCAGCGTAACGAAATATGGCTGTAACACTTGAGTATATTATTATGATGATTTAATTTTGAAAGTAGAATGAAACATATGCTGCGAGAATGTGGGTGCACGTGTAAAATATGACGTTGAAGGAAAATTAATATTTATGGAATTTCTTTGGTTGGTTCATAATAAAAGGCAAATGTTGTAAACTTAAGTATACGAAGTAGGAATATACAAGCGATATTTATCGATTTTAGGTAACTAATTTTAAGACGTCCTATGGTGAAGATGTTGGAATAATGAATTGTCATTGTTTAACAAACAAAATCTATTCTTTCATGTTCTCTGTGACGTGTATTTCTGCAAACAAACAGTCCCCTCAAAACCTTAATATTTAAAATCTCACTCAAAGCTTAGTTACTAGAATACAAACATGTTATGTTTTGGCTCTATTAAATTTACCACAAACTTTCTCTCTTATTGAGTGCTTTAAAATTATAATATACCATATTATTTACATTTTCCAAGCTAAAAAACATTAAGTGAACATTTGTTGGCATAACAAAATTAAGAGCATAAAAATCACAGTTTTTATTTATCTTTAATTATAAATGCAATCACGCTAAAATAAACATCCGATTCCCATAAATTTATGAAGAGGATAAACTGTAACTTTTATTCCCGCTACATATTCTTTGCCTCCCTCTAGCAATTTAAATACACTTTGGTAGTCATCATAGTTGGAATTGTAGGAAGTTATTAAAAAGGAATAGCGAACACAAAGAAAACAAAATTAACAAAATAAACTTACCAAAATGTTTTCGTTTTCATTATCCACCAGAGTCTATACCGAAAGCATGAATCTGTAATTGGAGGAAAGCAAATTTGTAAAGGTGAATTAACTTTAATAACAAATAAGTAAAATAATACTGAAATCGCTGGAAAAATTTTACACAACTACCAGTAGATATGTATAAAAACCGGAAATAATCAATGGTTTTGGACACAGAACAACTTCGCTATAACGAATAATGATATGGGACATAAATTTTATCGCCGAGTCCAAACGGTTTGTCTTACAACACCAGTTGTAGAGAAGTTTTTTTGTGGCTGAAATACTCAGGGAATGTAAGCCAACATTACTCTGGTTGGCACCAACTATATAAAATTCTATTTTCTAATTTTTTGTGTAATCTACATTCGGATTGGGACTCTTATGTCGAGAAGTAAATATTTGTTATATTACGTTGTAATCAGGACCGCAATAATACATTTGTTGTTGGTAGTAATCAGAGCAATGGAACGATCACGAATAATTAACAAATGGACTTCGCTTCTAGACGGTATAAAGACAGCATTTGGGGTTATATTTTGGTGTAAATATGCGAGAGCCGGGTATTTCTGAATCAACGAGGAGTAATGTGCCCAATAACACGTTTAACCGTTAGAATGACAAATTTAATGTTCGGACAATGTGGGTGTAGTTTGGACACAAGCAGTGTCTGCTACCGAACGAAACATGAATCAAACAGTGAGTGGAGAAAATTTGTCCGGTTCTTCAGCACTACAAGATGTGGTCGATGTAGAACGTGTTGAGTTTTTTCTGCCAATGAGCATCCCTGCCACATTTTTGCGAAAAGGCTTCCCAATCGCTATACATCGGGAACACGTCTTCATGTTCTAGAGAGATTGGCCTACGGAATAAACGGGAACTTCTAGATCAAATAATTTTCAAGGGAGCTTTGAATAGCATCCACATTGACGGAGTTTGCACAGGCAATACATACAAAGATATGGTCTAAATATCATTCTCGAAGACCACCCCTCATCCATCCCACCATTAGAACACTAGAACGCGAAGGAGGATTTGAATTTGAGATATTTAATGGTTAAAGTTATCGCGGGACAAGAAATTTCATTCATTAATACATGGTACAATAATTGCTAAACCATTTTCAAAATCGAAAAATGAAGAAGTTTTTATTTAATATGCTTAAGATGAATTCCTAAATAAAACAACAAAGGAAATTTTAATAAATGCAATTTTATTCTTTTGATAAAAAAAAACATTAATTTTGCACAGTGGTATATAGGAAAAATTGTATTGACAAATTTTCAACAATTTAGAAAAAAATAGTAGTGATTCGAATCGCACTACCAAGTAGGTCTTAACATTTTTCCAATTAATCCTAGTTTAATACAAAAAAAAATAATTCAGGAAAATCGAAGATTTTGATATAAATTGATTGATTGCAAAAATTGTTTCTATTATTTATTAGATAGCTGATAAAACAAATAAAGAATTAAAAAAAATTCTATTTGGACCAATTTTAAAGTACCGCTGCACTATAGATCAAAAAGACAAAAAATCGGTATAATTAAAATGTAAAATTATGACTGAAAATTATTAATAAAAAATGTACATCACTCTTTATTTCAGTAGGATGGTAACGAATACTACATTTTGGTCGCCATCATACCGAACATTTCGTGAACTACCGAAAGTATCTGCATTTTAATTCGGTAACTCGAAAAATGTGTTATAGAATTCCACTACAAGATCAAAGCGGAAAAGTCTGTCGTTATTGTTAATGTTGTATAGGAGGTAGCTGAAGATTAGGTTCGACATAGTCCTCTTTAGAATTTATTCTAATTGTGGAATAACCTTTTTATAGTTATTTTACCGACCAACCATTTTAGTTTGTCACCGGTCATTATATTAGAAGGTAAGGAGTTGCCCATTGAAAACTGTATCGTTATAAACGGAACCGAACTACCATCCTAAAACTTTCACAAGAATGGACGAAGAGAGTCCATCTCCGAACTTGATATAATTCGGCCATAATAAATCAGCCAGCCAGAAAGACACACACATGTACGAACGAACAAATGTTAGTTCGACATGAGGAACATTTCTGAAACAGATAATACAAAAATAACACCTCTCGAAGATATGGGTATTATTCTTCGGCAACCTTCATATGTAATTATTTCTTTATAACAAGGAACCAAAATAGCATTTGGACAGGTTAATCACTGCAATGTTGGGCGTTTGCAGTAGCTCTACATCTGTATCTCTACCTCATGTTGAATTGTTCGTTAGTCAGTTTTTTTCAGTAAATCTGATCTTCATCATGCTGTAATTTAATTTTAATTTATGATTTCTTGGAATGCAACAAATAGTTTAATGTAATAATTTCAATTATTTTGCATTTTTGCTAATATTGAAACAGTAGATAAATTATTAAGATTTTTTTCTTTATATTGACATACAAATAATTTATCAAAGAGATTTGTGTGGTAAACTTGAAAGTTTACATACTCTATCACAAAAGCAAATTACAAAGAAGATGTTGGTTTCTTGTCATGTTAAAGAATATATTTTTGTTTTTAAAGAAATTCAACAAAAACATCTATTCAACAATTACATCCATATGTATGGATGCATATTTGTTTTCAACAGTTTAATTAAAATTGCCCTGAAGTCGGTGTATATCATGAGAAATATCTGCTTTCAACAGATGACAGCAAGAGTAATTCTAACTTACCTTGGCAACCACATAACTTCCTATTCCAGAGTCAGTGTGTGTGGTACCTGATTGGGTTTGTTGCAATTTTCTTTCCAACCTCTGACAAATATAAAGAAAATGTGAAATGGTTTTTTCACGAGAGTGAATATTGTGGTTTTGTTGGTTGTTGGCAATATCATGGCTTTATATAAAGGGTTGAGAAAAAAATTGAATGGTTAAATCTCATATGCTTACAATATATTTTTGAAGTAGGAAACAGCAACCAACTTTCAACTAATTGGAAATAGTAAGATGCATTTTACAACCTAAATATTAAGTTAGCAATAATGAAAAAATCTTTGAACACGGTATTTTAAAACAGCCTTTTCTCTCCGAAATAGAATTTGAACTATAGAACATAGCACAAAGAACACTCATATTTATACTGTTGACAGTTTTGACTCTTATTTCACCATTATGGAATGTATTTTAACTAACGATTTCGACCGCTTCTACATATTTTCTAAAGTGAAGATCGTGACTATGTTCTTGTTTATAACAAGTTCAGCAGCTTATTAGATATGTAGAAGTAAATACACGACACATTCCTTTAGTGGCAGAGCTCGGGACTTAAGTTAATAAAACAATATTTTCTTCGACAGCAGTTAAGGTTAATTTTCCAAAAAGAAAACATTCATGAGTTTGAAATTACATTTTCATATACTTTTTACCTTTGTCACTCCCCCTCAAATTGATGCATGCCTTCTTAAACTGTGTGAAAATAGTACATAACAATGCACAAACAATTATGGTTCTGTGCATAGCAAAGGAGACATGACAGAAGTTTTTCTTTGAATTGATGACAAATTCATGTGTAGTCAACAACAAAAGTTTTCGTTATAGTGATGCTCATATTATTGAAAAGTTCCATACTTTGTAGTCAAAGCATCAATGCTAGGTAGAAAGTTAAACAAATGGAAAATATTTATTCTTTGTATGCTATAAAAATGAGATGTGTGTTCATCTCATACATATTACAAATATATACACATACAAATTTTACAATTTGCAATAGACATAAAACTGAATTAAAGATGAGCGGAGTAGCATTTATTACTTTTACGTGTAACAGAAAATATTTTATAACTTACAGACATTGTTTATAATAAGAAGCACCTGTGAAGGGTTTTTATTTATTTCACGAAATATTTGTGAAGCAGATAATAGTTATTTTTTCACAAAAAGGTTTTAATGTTTTTAGTTAAATTAAAATAATTCCACAAACAGTAAGCAAAGTATGTAGATTGTACGGGGCTGACTATGTTATAGCCAACATAATATTTCTTTTAGAGAGATACTAATGTTATTCGACACATTTGATTTTAATAGCAGAGTCGCACTATCAAAACCAAGGTAGTTGCATAAATGTACATCCTTTACTTCAAACCTCTGTCCTATAAAAACTCAGAGAACTAGACCAACAGTATCGATACAACCTGTATTAATGTAAAGAAGATCAACGGCGACTGAAAACTATGACTTCGAATTCAGTCTGTTAAAATTATCAACAATTTTTATACCCTCAGCCTTTAGGCTAAAGAGGGTATTTACACTTTGATACGACTAAAAATGTGCCTCATCGAAATAATGGTTTTAGACCCCAAGTATGTTCGTACGATATCCGTTTCAGACAATTTTGAGTAGATCTAACAATGTCCGTCCGTCTGTCTGTCTGTCTGGCAGGCTGGTGCGCACGATAACTCTCGAACGGATCAATCGATTCGGTTCAAATTTTGGGTATCGAAATATTTTGTCCAGATTCGATTTAAGTTCGAAGATGGGCCATATAGGTCCACTCCTTCAGGTACCTCCCCCACAAATGTTCAAAAATTGTCGCAAAACTTGTGCGCACGATAACTCTTGTAGGAAATAACCGATTTGGTCCAAACTTTGCACATCGAGTAACTTCTACCAAACTTAGATGAGGTTCCAATATGGACTCAATCGGTCCACTCCTTCGGGTACCTCCCACACAAAATTTCGAAAAAGTTCAGTTTAGGACCTGGTCTCGAATCGCTTTGATTTTTGTTTACGCAAGTTGTATTCGCTGTCCTCTATACGACGCTGTAAGTTTCATTAGGGGCAAGTCCATACTTCCTGAGAAAATAGCCTGAAAGTTACAAAAAACCCTATGACACCGTGTGTAGTGGTTGGAGCGCAAGATAACTCTCGAACGGAACTGCCGATTCGGTCCAAAATTTGGCTTTCGTAATATTTTGTCAAAACTTAGTTCAAGTTCAAAGATGGATTATATCGAATAACCGATTTGGTCCATACTTTGCACATCGTGTAATTTCCACCAAACTTAGATGAGGTTCCAATATGGACTCAATCGGTCCACTCCTTCGGGCACCTCCCACACAAAATTTCGGAAAAGTTTAGTTTAGGACCTGCTCTCGAATCGCCTTGGTTTTTGTTGTAACATATTGTTTTTATTGTCCCCTATACGAAGGTACAAGTTTCCTCAGGGGCAAGTCCATACTTCCTGAAAAAATAGCCTGAATGTTGAAAAACAAACCCTATGACACCATGTTTATGGGTGGAAGCGCAAGATAATTCTCGAACGGAAATGCCGATTCCGGCCAAAATTTGGCCTTCGTAATATTTTTTCCAAACTTACTTAAAGTCGTAGATAAGCCATATCGGTCCACTCCTTCAGGTACCTACCCCACAAAAGTTCAAAAATATTCGGAAAAATTGTGCGCACGATAACTCTTGATGGGAGTGACCGATTTGGTCCATACTTTACACATTCTCATAATATCTACAAGATATAGATCAGGTTCGAATATGGACTATATTTGTCCACTCCATCCCGTACCTCCCACACAAAATTTTGGATAAGTTCACTTTAAGACCTGCTATTGAATCACTTTGATTTTTGTTGAAGCAACTTACATTCGCTGCCTCAATTACGATGGTAAAAGTTGTTTCAGGGGCAAGTCCATACTTCTTTAGAAAACAGCCCGAAGGGTGTAAAAACCCCCTATGGTTTATATCGGTCCATTCCTTTAAGTACCTTTTCCGCAAAATGTTTGAACTTTAATCCTAATCAACATTTTTGTCGGTTCATACGACCAACATTTTGAAACCCCCTAAATACATAAGTTTTTTTATGAAAAAGTGTTTTAATTTGCACAGGCTGAGGGTATATCTCTGTCGGCAAAGCCCACTGATACTTTTTTACTTGTTTAATATGTTTTATATCTGATCACAGACGACAACAAAGATTTCCGCCATGGAAATAAAAATGCCACAAACTGGAGAGCCTTATCATTTTTCGTTACTCAATTGGGAGAAATTTAGAGCTCAGAACGTCTACTTCAATATTGGTCACTTAAACTCCAAACAAGTGGAAATGGCGTCTAGTTCTGACCGGACCGAAATTTTTTAAATTATGTGGAAACTGGATTTGAATAATGTGGCTAACTCTTTAAAACTACCGAATAGCTGGCGCACATGCGACAACCCGACAAAGATTTCCGCCATGGAAATAAAAATGCAACAAATTGGAAAGCCTTATAATTTTTCGTTACTCAATTGGGACAAATTTAGAGCTCAGAACGTCTGCTTCAATATTGGTCACTTAAAATAACGGCGTTTAGTTCGGACCGGACCTATATATCAAACGTGGGCATACACCTACAATTACCCACAACGAAGACTAAATGCGAATTTTTTACCTAATTCGCAAGGATGAGGCGTTTAGAACCTCGAAAAATTCCTAACATCAGGAAGTTCTGTTCTCTGGCTACTAATCCACACCGAAAAATGTCTAGGGAAAAGTTTTTTATCCCATCCAAGACTAAATACCAAATTTCAGTCATTGGGTTAACCAGAATAAAACATCGAAAATCGTGCGGTACCGTTCTATGTGGGCTATATCAAAACGTGAACCTGTTTTGACGAATTTCTGGGGCAAAGCTTTGTAGATAGAATATCCCTAATAGAAGCGGAGATATATTGACAATTTTTGTGGAGAAATAGTGTGACAATTAGAAACTCAAATGTCAAATTACTCACTAGTTCGGTTAAAATTGAAGTTAAAATATTCAAAAGGTGGAAAATCGGAAGGTGTTGACATTTTTGGCGGATAAGTTTCGTGACTGCAGGGAGACTCAAATGTCAAATAACAAATTGTTCAGACAAAAAATTCAGACCCTCAAAATGCAAATACGTTGTGTAGGGGCTATACCAAGACATGGACCTATGTTGACAATTTTATGAAGAGGTTTTATAAAAAAATGGCAATCTTAAATGCCAAATTACAGGCAGTTTGGTCATAAACTGTAGCTAACATTCTAAAAATACCGAAAATCGAGAGGTACCATTATATGGGGACTATGCCAAAACATGAACCTATATTGACAATTTTTAGTGAAAAAGTTTCTTGATCACTAAGATTCTCAAATGTAAATTTAAAACTAGTTCGGTTAAAAAAGAAGCTTAAGGTAGGTACCAAAATAGAGCTATGCTGACAATTTTTGATGGAAAGGTTTCATGACTGCTGCGAACTATAAATGTCATTTAACGGGGAGTTCAGCCTAAAACCCGCAAAATACCGAGAGTAGGAAGCTACCATTAGATGAGGGCTATACAAACACATTGATCTATATTGATAAATTTTGATGGAGAAGTGTTGGAACTAAAAAAAACATCAAACGTAATATTACAATTCGGTTAAAAATTTTAGCAAAAACATCAAAATACCGAAAATCGCTACCGTTATATGGGGGCTGTACCAAAAATTGGGCCATCTTCGAAGTTGACCTGACTATGGAAAAGAGGTACTCGAGTGCAACAATTTAGAGTTCTAGCTCAATTATTGCGGACGCTAGAGTGGTAGCTCTAGTTCTGGATAGCACGTTTTCAAAAGATTTTGTCTTATTTCCTTCACGTTGTCAGATTATTTTTACAATAAATTCCAAAAATAGTATCCTATGTATGTTAGTTTCTTTGATGATGATTTTCGACACTTACAAATAATTTTTGAGAAAATACCACCGATATCTTCTTTTTTAACTTGGAAAATTTATTTTTTTTATGTATTTGAAAATTTTGCTTTTTTAGGCGAAGATAATTTTTTAGTATTAATTTTTTAATTTTTTTTTAATCGAGCTTTATGATCTATAATGCAATTGAAAAAGGAAAGCCGACGATTCGAACCCACACACCCACCACTATGTGACATGCATGTTTCGTCTTCGGTAAAGGCTCTTCAGACATATCGGATGTGGAGCGGCTTCGCTGTCCTCGAACTTTTCTTCTTTCAAATCCATTTTTTGTTTTATTTACAACAACAATGAGGATTTTCCCATTTAGTCGATTAAAACAAAAAATTAAAAAATTAATACTAAAAATTATCTTCGCCTAGAAAGGCAAAATTTTCAAATAAATAAAATCAGCTAAGCCAGGCTGGGGTTTGAACACACGTCCTTGAAAAACACAGGAAAAAAGTGTTGTCACGGCGTGTTAGCGTTCAGACCCAAATTCATAACTTTAAAGGCAGCGCTAAGCGTTTGTCATGAAATCACAACTAAATGGGAAAATCCTCATTGTTGTTGTAAAAAAAAAAAAAAAAAAAAAAAAAACAAAAAATGCATTTTAAAGAATAAAAGTTCGAGGACAGCGAAGCCGCTCCACATCCGATATGTCTGAAGAGCCTTTACCGAAGGCGAAACATGCATGTCACATAGTGGTGGGTGTATGGGTTCGAATCGTCGGCTTTTCTTTTTCAATTGCATTACACGGTGCTCTTGAAACAATTTTAAATGGAAGGTGCTTACACCTCGGAAGTTTTTGCGGATTCTGAAACTACAATGTTCATAGATGAGAACAATCAAAAAACAAAAAAAAATCGCCGGAGCGCTTTTTAAATAAATCGCGATTTAAGTTGACATTTTTAGGGGTTGTTTAGGTTTTCGCGATTTTTTAGATATGAAAATTCTCTATAAGATTGACCTTCATGCTATTCTCGTCGGTTTTACCGTTTTTGAGATATAGAAGTTCAAATTGGGACAATCCAAATTCAATTCAAGTCTGTATCGCCCCCTTATAAAACAATGTCATGACTGCAAATTCCCAACTTAAACTTATATATCTAAAAAAATGTTACAACTAAGGATAAGTTACTTAAGCCAGTCTTGTAGAGAATTTTCACAGCTTTAAGATTTTCTCAGGTCACATGTCGATACGACTTACCGTATTCAAGCAAATTCGCGAAACCATAACAAAAAAACTAAAAATGTAAACTGAGCTTCCTTATCTCAAAAATGGTACAAGCTAGGAACAAATGATAAACATCAATCCTCTAGAGAATTTTGACAGCTACAACATTTTCTTTAGCTCCATTTCGATTGGACTTGCGGTTTTCAAGCAAAATCGTAAAAACCTAAAAAGCACCTAAAAATGTGAATTTTGACCTCGATTTATTTAAAAATCCCTACAGCGATTTTTTTGTTTTTGGATTTTTCTCATCTATGAACACTGCTGATTCAGAATTCACAAAAACTTTCCCTGTGTAAGCGGTTTTCATCAAAAGTTAGTTAAGGCGCACCCTACATGACATTGTTTTATAAGGGGGCGATACAGTCAGTGCATTGTCCCAAGTTGAACTTCTATATCTCAAAAATGGTAAAAACTACGAAAATACCATTAGGTCTATCTTGTAGAGAATTTTCATAGCTACAATATTTGTTTTAGTCCCATTTTGATAGGAAATGCGGTTTCTAAGCAAAATCGCGAAAACCTAAGCAACCCCTAAAAATGTCAACTTAAATCGCGATTTATTTAAAAAGCGCTCCGGCGATTTTTTGTTTGTTTTTTGATTGTTCTCATCTATGAACATTGTAGTTTCAGAATCCGCAAAACCTTCCGAGGTGTAAGAACCTTCCATTTAAAATTGTTTCAAGAGCACCGTGATTATAGATCATATTGTTTTGATGTTTATGGCCGTCTGCTGTGCAGTGATGTACGTAAAACAGTGACGATCCACATTTGCACACATATTGTCTGTGTTTTGTCTTATTTTCATTCCAAAATTCTTTTCAACTGTAAAAAGTTATAAATGAATAGCTTTTAATATGTTCAGTTTACTTGGCTTACTTGCACTGCTTTTATTTTGCACACGAAGAGACTTTCCTGAGCAGAAAATTTTAACATCTTAATCGATGCATATTTACCTTATAAGTGATTACAAATAGAAAAACAAACATATTATACTCTCTATACTATGGTGGAGGGTATAAAACAGTGCGAGGGTGAACTTTTAGCAAACTAAGTGCAGATAGCACTGAAAACAGATCTGATTAACTTTAACGACGGGAGACTCAGAGGCTTACGTGCGCATAAACTTTCGAAGATTATGTAAATGCTGAAATCTTACAAATCAATTTTCTCCCATATGTTTTCAAGCATGAACCAACCAACATCATGTAGTTAGACCATATGGAAATTTATGGCTTATTACACAGAAGAAAATCGTTCTAAAAATAAATTTCAAAATAATTGTTAGACTCCGACAAACCACACATGCTCAATAAAGTAGTTAAATTACCGTCAATTTCTAATTGAAAATTAACAAGTAAAAAAGCGTTAAGTTCGGCCGGGCCGAATTTTTCATACCCTCCACCATAAAATATTCTGAACTAAAATGGAATAATTAGTTTTCATTCCTGTCCCCAACTTTAAGTGGGTACGTTAAAATGTCAGATAATGTACATAA
This sequence comes from Musca autumnalis, assembly GCF_047663935.1. Taxonomy (NCBI): domain Eukaryota; kingdom Metazoa; phylum Arthropoda; class Insecta; order Diptera; family Muscidae; genus Musca; species Musca autumnalis. Next base: position 64,640,733 of record NW_027412088.1, read on the forward strand.
AATGTTTCATTCGATAGGCCCTTTTTTATGGTGCCTATATCTAACTATGTATATTGGCAATTTTTGGTGGGCTAGAAATTGGGAGGTACCGTTATATAGGGGTTATAATAAAACATGGACCTATGTTGACAGTTTTTGATGGGAACCTTTAATGTCATATAACTCCTAATTCGATTAAAAATTGTAGCTAAAATTCTCAAAATACCGAAAATCGGTACATAACGTGGGAACTTCAAATGTCATTAACAGCTAGTTCGGAGGTATGTGGTCTATACGAAAATATGAACTTAAATGAAAAATTTTTGTTGGCTTTTAAATTTTTAATTACTGAAAGTTCGTCCAAAAAATTAAGCTAAGGTACTGAAAATCGGGAGGTTTGTTTTGGGGCTATACCAAAACATGGACCTACGTTCGGTTAAACATTTTAAGTAAAATCCTCAAAGTACCGAAAATCGGGAAGTATCGTTATATTGGGGCTATGTTGAAAATTGTTGATGCAGATGGGTGGTGACCACTACAACCTTCAAATGTCAAATTACAGTTAGTTCGGTTAAAAATTTTAGCTAAAATTGCCAATTACTGAAAATTGGGAGGTACCGTTATATGGGAGCTATATCCGAACATGGACCTATGTTGACAATTTTTATGGAGAGGTGTTGTGACCACTAAGAACTTCAAATGTCAAATTACTGCTAGTTCGGTTTAATATTGTAGTTAAAATCATCAAATTACGGAAAATCGGGAGGTACTTTTATATGGGAGCTTTATCAATACATCGACCTTTCTTGACAATTTTTGGTGGAGAGGTGTGGTGACCACTAAGAATTTCAAATGTCAAATGTGCAAATTTCATATAATTCGGTTAAAACTTGTAGGTAAAATTCTCAAAACACCGAAAATCCGTTATATGGGGATACCGAAATCCGTTATACCGAGGTACCGTTATAATTATTTCGAAGTTTTTTAGTCACTAAGAACCCTAAATATCAAATTATAGCTAATTCGGTCTAGAAATGTGAATTTAAACGTCAAAATACCTGAAATCTGGCGGTAACGTTATATGGGGGCTATTCCAAAACATGGACATATGTCCACTAGTTATATAAGTTTATTGACATTTAAGAACCCTACAGACAAATTATAGCTAAATCGGTCTGAAAATGTAGCTAAAAAGGTCAAAATACCATAAATCGGGGGTACCGTTATATGGGGGCTATACCAAAACGTGGACCTATGTCCACAACTTTTGTTATATAAGTTTATTGACACTTAAGAACCCTAAATGTCAAATTATAGCTAAATCGGTCTGAAAATGTAGCTAAAAACGTCAAAATACCGTAAATCCGGGGTACCGTTATATGGGGGCTATACCAAAACGTGGACCTATGTCCACTAGTTATATAAGTTTATTGACACTTAAGAACCCTAAATGTCAAATTATAGCTAAATCGGTCTGAAATGTAGCTAAATACGGCAAAATACCGTAAATCGGGGGGTACCGTTATATGGGGGCTATACCAAAACGTGGACCGATATAGCCCATCATCGAACTTGACCTGCCTGCAAACAAAAGACACATTTTCCCAAAATTTCAGCGTTCTATCTCCATTTTTGTGGATGCTAGAGGTATTACCACAGACGGACGGAAGGACGGACGTGCACAGATCGACTCAGAATTTTACCCTGATCAAGAATATATATACTTTATAGGGTCGCAAATGAGTATTTCAATGCGTTACAAACGGAAAAACAAACTTAATATACCCTCCATACTATGGTGGAGGGTATAAAAAATGTGTTCAGTTAGGTGAAAGGTACCACCTACGGGGCTATATCAAAGAGTCAACCTATCTTTAAATTTTTGGCAGAAAAGTTTTATAGCTGCAGTGAACTTCAAGAGTCAAATTGAGGGTAGTTTCATCAAAACAATGTAGACCCTCAAAAATGGACCCATGATGGCGAATTTAAATACCGAAAATCGGGAGATACCGTTAAGTCCAATTTACATATGCATATTAAATGATTTCGTTTTACGAAATCGTAGAATCAAATGAAGTGTATTTACATCTGTTTTTTTGCGTCATTTGCTTACGCACACAATCGCACATACACACTTATACAATAACACAAACACACGCACACAATATATTTATTCAGAAAAATAGGAATTTCACAACACAAATGTGTATCAAATAACTTAAATTAATTCCAAAAACAAAAAAAACATAATTTTTGCAAGTTTTTTAACTATTTATTTTCACTTTTGTCATCGTTTCAGTATTTTTGTTTTTCTACAACACACACAAACAAACAAAGACATCATAAAACAGTTGCATTTTTTGGTAGTTTATGACGAAAAAGCAGGGTTGCGTATAAAAATATGGTGTTTTAGTGCGTTGTTTAGAATAAATGACGTAGCTATCGTCATTTATTTTTGTATGGTAAATGACGCAAAATGTTGCCTGTTTTAGCAAATAAATGACGAAACAGCTCTAAATGACGAAAAAGTTGCTAATGTAAATTGGACATTATATGGGGGCTATACCCCAACATGGACTTATGTTGACGATGTTTCGTTGGAGATGTTTTATGACCACTGAGAACTTCAAATGTCAAATTACAGCTATTTCGGTTAAAAACTGTAGCTAAAATTCTAAAAATACCGAAAATCGGGAGGTACCGTTATATGGGGGCTATACCAAAACATGGACCTATGTTGACGATGTTTGTGAGATGTTTCATGACCACTGAGAACCTCAAATGGCAAATTACAGCTAGTTCGGTTAAAAATTGTAGCTAAAATTCTCAAAATACCGAAAATCGTGAGGTACCGATATATGGGGGCTATACCAATACATGGACCTATGTTGACGATGTTTCGTGGAGATGTTTCATGACCACTGAGAACCTCAAATGTCAAATTACAGCTAGTTCGATTAAAAATTTTAACTAAAATGCTCAAAATACCGAAAATCGGGAGGTACGGTTATAAGGGGGCAATACCAAAACATGGACCTATGCCCATATCCTTTGGGATATAAGTTTGTTGATCACTAGGAACCCTAAGTGCCAAATTATAGCTAATTCGGTCTGCAAATGTGGCGAAGAACGTCAAAATACCTCAAATCCGGAGGTACCGTTATATGGGGGCTATACCAAAGAGTGGACCCATATAGCCCATCTTCGAACTCGAACCTGCCTATGGAAAAAAGACCCTCGTGTGCAAAATTTCAGCACTCTATCTCAATTATTGCGGACGCTAGAGTGATTACAACAGACGGACATGGCTAGATCGTCTTAGAATTTTATCCTGATCAAGAATATATACTTTATAGGGTCGCAAATGATTAGTTCGATGTGTTACAAACGAAATGACAAACTTAGTATACCCTCCATACTATGGTATAAAAACACAACATTAAAATACAATTAATTAAAAAACCTCAAAAATTGGCAGCTATGTGTGTATGCTTACTCAGCAAAATGAGCAACGGGGTTTTGCCACACAATTTATTTTTAAGTAGGGGGTGTTTTGTTGCAGACAGCTTTGAGACAATGAATCTTTATTGCAGCAAAATTGGTAAAAAAAAAACATAAAAATATTAATAACATTTTTCAGGGGGTTTATGAGAAAATCATGGTGTAAGTGTGTGTGTTTTTACATCACTCTTAATTTGAATGGACTCTTATAAATTTAAATGGCACCCGGTAGTTTTATCCAGTGTTTAAAAGCTTAACATGCAGCAATCAAATTACCACCGCAGTACGGATAAACTCAAGTAGAAAAAATCTCTTAAAACCTGTTCACCGCAACAAGCAGGCAGACATGCAAGTACACCGGCAGATAGTAGAACAGAGGCAAACATTTAAACCTTAATGTTAGCATAAATGATAAAAGTTTAAACACAATGTCAACTACCAGTGCCACTTTTGCACACAACGGAGAAAAATGCCAACCCACACACCTACCTAACCCCAAAAAGTGACAGCAGGTGTTTGCTTGAACTGTGGTGGCACATGGCCGCACTGGAAACTTTATATTTGATAACCATTCGGTCAAGTGGGTATGGGGAAGGTAACAGTGTTACAATGCCAACAAGAATGCACCTTGATTGACGTCCCAGCAAAATAAATTGGAAGTAGTGCAATGTGGATTAGTTCTTTCACGGCATGTTTTGATGCAGTTCAAACGGAGTCGTGAAAAAGGCACTCCAGTCCTCACATTTTAACCGCATTTGGATGCAATCCAAGGAATCACATCCAATTGTCACATTTTAACAACATCCGGATGCAGTTCAACGGAGTCGTAAAAAAGGCACTCCAATTCCTCACAATTTAACAGCATCCGGATGCAGTCCAAACGGAGTCGTGAAAAAGGCACTCCGTTCGCTACATTTTATTAGCAGTTGTTAGAGATCCCTACATGTTCATAAATCAGTGTGTACATCTCTACAGACAGCGGCATTAGCGGCACACATTTTATAAAAAGAAATAAGCGTGTTAAAATTTCCAAAAATTTGCTAATACAAACTACAAAATATTTCATTTGTGAACATTTTTCCGGTAACTCACGAGAAGAAAATTTCCCAATGGAGTGCTGTTGGAGTACATGTCGAAATCTTAACTGGTGATGGCAAGACAAAATCAAACCCAAATATCAGATGAAGCATAAACAATTCAGCTTGGATTAAATAGAGAGTGGAGGAAACACGCATGTTTGCGATTGAATTCAATGGAGAATTTTCATAATTTGTGTTAATGTAATAAAGTTCTTAATATTTTTGTTCTCCACAAATAATAAATGCATTTTATTTGTTCTGGGATATTTTGTAATGGCTTGCACAAAAACACGTGCTTTGGACTTCATCCTTTTCTACCCCAAAGGGTTAATTAAAATGCAATGCCAAAGGGTCAGTTAAAATGCAGTGCCAAAGCGTCAGTTAAAATGCAGTGCCAGAGGGTCAGTTAAAATGCAGTGCAATGGAGTGCCTCTTTCAGTAGTCACGCTCTTGTAAAAATCATGAGTGAAAATGCATAATTTGATGCACATCCAGATCATTTGTACATATCATTTAACTGCCTCTTTGGAGGCAAACTTTTTGCTGGGGTTGAACAGAACAAGTTCATTTTTCACACTTTCGCAGGGATCAAAGCTGTCATGGAACAAGAAATAAAATAGGGGCTGAATTTTGCTCAGATGGTTAAAACCAGGGGTTTGGAGTTGATTCGGAGTCCAGCAAATTTTGCTGGAGTTGGAGCAGGAGCTGTGAAAAAAAACCCGACTCTGACTCTGGGTAACAATTTGTTCTACACTTAACAACAATTTGTTAAATCAAACATTCTTTTAATCAGTTAAAGGACCAAAATTTAAATAAAATTTTAGTCTCTATGCTGATTACAAAATGCATATCGGAAACATTTTTGGGTTAATTGATTGTTTATACTACAATTTGAAATAATGGTTTCATATCACACATATTCTTGGGAAATATATTCTAGGAGGTTTACTGGTTTTCTCATGAAAGGCTCACTGGTCTTCTCCTCTTGTTTTCTACTAAAAAATAATGTTTTCTGTGAAATGATCTGGTAGATTTTACCACATTATCGAACAGAAATGCCTTGCATTTGTTATATAGTCGTCGCTAGGGGAATAAAGCATTCCTGCAAGGAATTGTAGGTATAGGTTTACGATTTAATATGACACAGTACGGCCCGATTTTATGTATATCGAAAGTTTTTGTCACAGTACACTGCGAAAAAATAACCATACTCTGACACCGCAGCGTTATAGAAGACAAAAAAAGGTGACATCTGTAGCGGAAAACAGAATTTCTTAAAACTGTTTTACCATTTTGATCATTAAGAACCGTTCCTAGAAAGTTCAGAAATTCTAGAAGAGCTTAGGAACATTTTTGTAATTGAGTGTTTTCTTAAATTTTGAATATGAACGGACCAGAACTCGAGCAAAAAGAATAAAAATTTTTATTTGTTTATTTGACCTGCAGACCAAAAGCCCAGAAAATTGTAAAATGAATTTTAATTCAGCGATCTTGACCTTGAAGATGAAGAGCTACTACGTTTCCTCCAAGACTAAATCAAAATTCTTAATCGCTGTACAAAATTATTCCTTTTGACAGCAAGGCCTCAAATTTTTGGGGCCCATAACCGTGTGATGGGGAAATACTCCGGGACACATGTCTTCTTTTTAGTCTTCTATCGCGCTTCTGTGTTAGAATATGGTATTTCTCTATGACTCAATTTACAAACAGATTTATCGTACAGCAATTACAGTTAAATTTATTTTCGGATCTCACTGGGTACATAAATAAGTAAAATTCTTAAAATTATTCAGTCGAACTTTTATATAACGTATGTAGTTATTTTCAAGGCACAGTTGGCTAAAACATACACTGTTTTTTGTATAAAATGTTTTACAATATTATTACGTGAGTCTATCTTTACGAGTCTTTCCTTATTTCTGATTAGAGTATACTTCATAAAATCCCTCACATCTATTTTATATCGATACACAGTATATTCAACCAAGTAGAAACTTACACCATCCTGACAGGTCTATTCATTTTGTTCGTTGACTGTGTATTTTAAAGTTTCAACTGTTGTGTGGAATATGCCAAAATAAAACAAATCGTTTATCTGTGTATACGGAGCAGGCAAAGCAAGCAAGAACAAAAAATCTAATCTCTTACGATTATGTCCACCACATGCAGGGTTAAACACATGCACATACATATAAAAAGCAAAGTGTACCAGTTGGCTGGGTGTTAGCATAGTTCATAAAGTGTCACTGCCAGGACATCGTATTTCATGCATAGAAGAAGTGAAACATATTTACTGCCAGAAAACTAAATATTTCAGTGGTTTTGACCAAGCACAGTTTAGATGCAAGGCAAAAAACTGAAATTATGTAAGGTGGTGGTGTAGAGTTGTAGGGTACAGCACCCTTCTGCTTCCTGTTTGCCATTTGGATTTACATAAATTTTCCGTATAACTTTGAACACTGTAAAACGTAAAAAAACTGTAATGCATTATAATGTAAGAATGTACATAGACTTGCACACGTACATGAAAACATTAATGATGCTATATGAGGTTATAATCCTTTGAAACAAAAAATTTTATTTGAAGAATTTTAACCCATGTTTGGGTGAAAGCTTCAATATGCCTTGTGTCTGTTCGCTATATAACGTTGGCAAATTGTTTTTTTTTTTTTAATGCAAAACCTGACATAATGTACGTAGAAACTAAGAGGTAGTTTAGACTAGCCATCAATGTCATATGTGCTGAAATTGTCCATCCTTACGTCATTTACTTTTTGCGTCCACAGCAGCAAAAATGCAGTGAAATTACGTCTCAACTTTGTCTCGGATGACTCGGATGTTGGTATTTTTTACTGACGACCTAAAACGTCGTTGTTGCTGTAGCAAAATAAATACATAAATTCAATCGTTAATAATTTGCAGTTATCTGGTGCTGATTCTTCCTGTCCACATACTAAAATTCAGCAACCTGGACTGGCTGCGTTCATAAAGATGCCTGCACAACCACATCAGTGTTACTGTTATCAAAGCCTGTCTAATAGGCTATTTGACCTAGAGGATTTCTCTCTATCTTTATCTTAAAGATCTAATAACGTGCGTTGGTGGGGAAAGCCTGTCCACAAGATTGTGTCAGAGATGTTTATGGCGATAACACTCAAGTAGGAATTGTGTCGACAACATCGATTCTGATGCCATCAGGAGACACTTTGTTGCAGTACTCAGGACGGCATCCTGGCAGGTTTAATATTCTACCACTGTGTTTCGATAACATTTCCGTACCACAATAGCACCGCCGCCTAATACTTTATAAGTGGTCAACAAGGTTTCTATGTCAGTATGATCACTTATAGATCTTGTTTCGATTTGTGATCTTATAGGTAACTAGCTGACCCGGTCCGCGTTGCTGGCCCGTTGTTTGGGTTCTCCGTGTAAACTTTAGTTATATATCCAGCATTGATACAGCCATAATTAGGCATCCCTCTAGAATCTTCATAATATAAATCAATGTTTTGACATAAATTCCATGTAATGGTATCCCCCAAATTTAAGATATAAAATCTCTTTTATTATACCCTTCACCATAAATTGACAGTTTAAAGCACTTTGTGACCCACATATAATGATCGGTGCACGTCAATTAACATTGCTATATATTGGTCTTGGTTGGGGTCGTAATTATTACTGCAGAGAATTGTCAGTATAGGTCCACGTTTTGATATAGCTCTCATAGAACGGTACCGGCTGATTTTCGCTATTTTTGAGGATTTAACATCATTATCACACCGAAATGGCTAAAATTTAGTTTTAATGTAATTTAAAGAGGAGAGCATAAATATTCGTATCGACCGAAAGACACGCCTTTTTATTTGCGCTCGGTATGCAACAGTTATAGGTTCACGTTTTGATATAGCTCCCATAAAGCAGTACCTCCCGATTTTCGACAGTTTGGAGATATAGCCACTGTTCAGTATACGTCCTCGTTTTGATATAGCTCCCATAGAACGGTGGCGCCTGATTTTTGCTATTTTTGGTGGATTTAACCTCATTCAGGCCGATCGAACGTAACGCTTTTTTTCTTCGCGCTCTATATGCAATAGTGGTAAAATACCCCTGAGCGGAATGTATGTTCCTTCGTGATATGTATGGCAACATTTATATAATTCATAAAAAAATTACTTCTATAAATTGTAGTTGTTATTATCGAGATTTTGCTGTATTTAAAAAATGTATCTTTACCTAGCTATTCCAAGGACTGAAATCAATGCTCATGAAGTTTCACTTCCCACATTTTGAGATTTTATCCGTAATTATAATATTTTCAAAAATCGAACACGATCGCGGTATTCTGATTCCAATGATGATATTGTATTGTATATCAATAACATTGTCCGATTTCCAATGGATCTTTCTGGAATTTTGATCTTGTGACATCTCAAGTTATCCGGATTTTACTGTATTCCAAAATGTGGAGTTGATCACGCTGTCCCACTTATTGTTTAGTGTTCAGCGTTTATAGCGTTTTTTAGGCATGCTTACAAAATTATGTATATTATCTGAAATAATAAATGTTTCCAAATTTTGTGATGACCGCGATATTTCACTTTTCGCGATATTTCACTTCCGCGAAGACCATTCAGGGCCAAGACAGTAATTACAGTAGTATTGCAAACAATCTGTAAACAATACGTTCAAAAATATAATGGACTTCAGATTTAAAAAAAAAAAATTTTTGAAGGAGAACCTCCGGTCACTACACTTAGCCGTATTAAAATAGCTCACGATCGCGCTATCCCACTTGTTCAAGCTAGTGTTTATATCATTTTTGTGTCACGCTTACTAAAATTATGTATATTAATTGAAATAACACATTTTTGAAAATTTTGGGATGACCGCGATTTTCACTTCCGCGACGACCATTCAGGGTCTAGACTGTAATTACCATAGCATTGCAAACAATTTGTAAACAATATATTAAAAGGTATCTTGAATTTCGCGGTTTTCTTAAAAAATTGTGGGAAGGACCACCGGTCACTACACTTAGCGGGATAAAAAAAATAGATTACGACCTATTCTCAGACCTAAAAACTCCACATACAAAATTCCATAAGATTTCCCAATCGATTTTTCGGAATTTCAATATAGTGACATCTCAAGTCATCGGGATTTTACTGTATTCTGAAATATGGCGTTGACCGCGTTATCCCCCATATTGAAGCCAGTGTTTTAGCGGTTTTGTAGTCACGCTTACTAAAATTAGGTATATTATCTGAACTAATACATTTTTGAATAATTTGGGATGACCGCGATATTTCACATCCGCGACGACCATTCAAAAAAATATATAGCCTATTTTCACCACCGGTGTTCCCAGTACATTATCTGAAATTTTCAAGAAAATCTATTCAGCCGTTTTTGAGTCTATTCGGAACATACAAACATACAAACAAACAAACATACTAACATACACACATTGCCTTTTATATATTAGATAGAAGTGGCTTGCACGGGCGACCTCAACATCAGGACACCATCGACCAATATGTTTAGAGGGGAGTTACATTTCACGTTACGAACAGTGTTGGAGAAAATTTCGCGGCCGATTGTTACATATCCCTCAGATGTATGAACTGCCCATAATCAGCTATGTAGACATTTTACTGTGATAGCCATATACAATAGCATCCGACGACAATGTAGATCAGACAGGCAGATTTATCACCGGGAAGGTCCCTGAAACTTCTGTCAGCTGCGTATGATCTGAGGGACTGGCAGTTTTTTGAAGAGGTGATTGGTAAATTGTATGAACGGACACGATATATGAAAAGTGGTGTGTGCCAAGCGAATTGACGGTTTGGCAGTACAAGTCATATATTATACCGGATGACACAATGGTAATGTCTGGATACTTGTGTCAATCTCTTCTTATTGTAGTAGGAGCGTCTTCGTTCACCGCGCAAACTGTGGAGCTTTCCTTCTGTCCTTGCCTTGGGTTTGCGTGTAAAGAACTCATATCCCCTTCCGCTTCTTATACGATCATACCGCAAAACATTGTAACTATATCTATATTTGTAAGCAATTTTTGACGGTGAGCTTGGTTACCTGGATCGCGGAAACTATGACTTTTCTGCGACATAGTTGCGAAGGCAATTAAATTGCAGGTATGATGCGTTTCCGATACGCTAAGCAAGTACATGGGGAGTAAAGTGCTACGTTGGTTGTTGTAGGGGACGACGACGAATCTGACGGCGAAGTTGGAGACACGCTGCGAGATGTTCTTGCCCAGCAAGCAGCAACGTAACCCATATCGCAATAATCATAAAGGCAGGTGACTAAATCCGGAGCAACCTCGGAATTGCATCCATTCCCAACATACATTACATCTCACCGATGTTGATATGTAGTTAATACGGATCTGGCAAATGAACAGATTCCGCGGAAAGGTATTTATTATTTATTGTCGCCATTTCTTACTTATTTATTATTGTCCAACAAAATGTTGAAAAGATCAAGCAGGATTTCTCCGTCCTTTGAAACCTTTTTGGTCCCTTAAATGTTCAGAGTTTTTAAATGGGTTATATCGGTCCATGTTTTGATATATGTACATAGTATTAGTTATATATCCCCAGCAAAATGTTTGCCTCCAAAGATGCAGTTAAATTATATGTACAAGTAATCTGGAAGTGCATCCTATTATGCATTTTCACTCATGATTTTTACAAGAGCGTGACTACTGAAAGATGCACTCCATAGCACTGCATTTTAACTAACCCCTTGGCACTGCATTTTAACTGACCCTTGCCACTGCATTTTAACTGCAAATGGATGTGATTCTTTGGATTGCATCCAAAAGCGGTTAAAATGTGAGGAATGGAGTGCCTTTTTCATGACTCCGTTTGAACTGCATCAAAACATGCCGTGATAGAAGTAGTCTACATTGCACTGCTTCCGATTTATTTTACTGGGTCGGTACTGTTCGATTTTCGTCGTTTTAAAGGTTTTACCCACGGATACCGTTTGAAATGGAATTTTCATTTGCTCTTCCCTAGATACAGAAAATTTTCTAATAGAAAATTGTAAGTGTAAGTTTTTTTGGTATAGTGGTACTGGCCGATCTTCGATATTTTGAAGATTTTAGCCACATTATCTATTTAAATTTTCTCTCTGCTCTTTCCTAGATATAGAAAATGTTCTAAAAGAAAATTGTCAGTGTAAGTTCTTTTTTGTTATAGTTCCCATAACGGTGCTGGCCGATCTTCGATATTTTGAAGGTTTTAGCCACATTATCTTTTTTAATTTTCTCTCTGTCAACCCTAAATGTAAATTAACTCAAACCAAAAACATCCAGAACAGTCGGCTTTGCCGACAGAGATATACCCTCAGCCTGTGTGGATTGAAATACTTTTTTTTCCCAAAAACAACTTATGTATTTAGGGGGTTTTAAAAATTTTGGGCGTAGGAACCGACAAAAGTATGTATAGGATTATAGTTAAAAAATTTGCGGGGATATCGATAGATAGAGCTTTTTATCACACTAGCCTACGAAAAACATAATATCGCTTTAAACAGGGCCACTAGGATAACCTTCGGTAAATATGTACAAAGGCTCCTCGAACGGACCCTTAACCACACACAAAAATGTTGATCATTTGTGTGGGTGGTACCACAAGGATTCGACAGATAGTGCCCAGATTTGAACATAAACTAAGTTTTACCAATATTTAGAAAACCAAAGTTTGGTTTCGTTTGCTTTGTTTATAAGAAATCGCGCGTGCCATTTTAACGAATATTTTCGAACTTTTGTGGGGGAGGTACCGGAAGAAGTGGACCTATAAGCACCACCTTCGAATTTCATCTAATATTCGAAGAAATATTACAATATCCAAAGGTTGAACGAACGTAGTATGCGGTTCGAGCTCTCCAGCCACTACATATGCTGCCATAGTATGCACTTGCCCCTGAAAAAACTTTTACTGTCGTAATTGAGGCAGAGAATGCAAGTTGCTTCAACAAAAACTAAAGTCATCCGAGAGCAGGTCTTTAAGTGAATTTATCCAAAATGTTGTGTGGGAGATACCTGTAGGAGTGGACAAATATAGTCCATATTCGAACTTGATCTACATATATATGGTAGATATATTAGGATGTGTAAAGTATGGATCAAATCAGTCACTCCCATCTATAGTCATCGTGTGCACAATTTTTCCGAACATTTTTGAACTTTTGTGGGGAAGATACCTGAAGGCGTGGACCGATATGGCTTATCTTCGAACTTAAAGCAAGTTTGCACAAAATATTACGAAGGCCACATTTTGGACCGAATTGGCAGATCCGTTCGAGAGTTATCTTGTAACTTTCAGGCTATTTTCTCAGGAAGTATATACCTGCCCCTGATGAAACTTATGGGGGGTAGTGAATACAAGTTGCTACAACAAAAATCAAAGCGAGTCCTAAACTGAACTTTTCGGAAATTTTGTGTGGGAGGTACCGGAAGGAGTAGACCGATTGAGTCCATATTGAAACATCATCTAAGTCAGGTAAAATTTTACGATGTGCAAAGTATCCGAACATTTCCGAACTTTTGTGGGGGAGGAACCGGAAGGAGTGGACCCATCTTCGAACTTAAACTAAGTTTGGACAAAATATCACGACAGCCAAATTTGGGACCGGATCTGTTGATCCGTTCGAGAGTTATCGTGTGCTCCAGCCAGCCAGGCAGATGGACGGACAGGGCTATATCAACTCCAAATTGTCTGAAACACACTTCGTCCAAACATACTTGGGTTCTAAAACCATTATTTCGATTAGGCACATTTTGCCCGTATGAAAGTGAAGAGAAGACCAACAGACAGAGGAAATGCTCGAAATAGTTCGTGACACATGTCTGACTTCCAAGTGACACGTGCAAAAATATGGTAAATATTTAGTTGTCGTCTGAGAAGAATATTAACATCCTCCCTACCAAACACAGGGACACACAAACAAAAATTAGATATAAGTAAATGGGAGGCAATATGTTTCTGAAGAATTCTACGTATATACATATTTATTTTTTAGTGGAAAGAGATAAAAAATAAAGAGAAATTAAGAAAATTAAATTTCTTCCCTCAATACAAAATGAAATATCTTGCACTCACGATTGAACGAAAACTCTAATATCGTTTCAAATAATCCTACTTATAGCAAAGCAGACATAGAAGGAATGCGCTCATAAAACGCCTTTAAAATTTTAATGTATTACATGAAAAAAGTAAGAAAGAACTTTTCATGGGTTTAAATACATTACATAATCTGGTATTAATATAAAAATTCTACTCTTAAAGAAATTATTAAATTTTATGATAAAAATGACAATCTTAAGCATACTTTTCTGTATTTATCCACTACCGAAGAGAAACTGAAAACTGGAAGTGAAATGATGACGACTTTTCATCATCTTTTTATAAAAACGTGTGCCAGATTGCCATCATAACTTGAATTGACAATTTATGGCGTTGATTTGTTCTGTCCCTTTAGGTTATAGCAATCAATCCTCATACATTTCACTGATGGAATCATCTATCAATTACAAACATTTCATGGACTGATATATTTCAGCGCTCTTCGTTTTGGGTATTTTTGCATTTGCTTTTCCATTTCCGTTCCAATAGGTGGATGTGCATTTCCTCTGGTAAACGACTTAAAAAAATTGTTTGCATGCTGTGAAAACGGGTTTTGTTTAAAGAGAAAATATCTTAAAAAGAAACTTTCTTATCTATTGAAGGAACATATCAGGGCCATTACAATATGCAAGGCAGCCCTATTAAAACAAGAAATAAGAGCGAAATAAAAAAATATTTTTATCTCGAAGTAAACCTTTTGTAGGGACTGAACTATTGTAACAACATAGTTCGGCTTTCGACAAACGTTAATTTTTCTACGCAAAATAAAGCGGCAGTATTGCATTAATATGCATTTTTTAATGAAGTAACTACTCATTTAAATAAGTTCTTGGTAATTCAAAGATGCCAGTTGTAAATTGCGGGTAGAACTTTCAAGAAACTAAACTTACCAGCATTCGCGGTAAAAAAGAAGGGTCTATGCTGGATTTGGCAGGTCTAATTTAATTTAACCGATTCCTTTTTTGGCCATAGGCTATAATCGTTACACAATTCAACAGCATTAATATTAACTTTCGATAATTTTGTAATATTCCCAAAATATTGTCGATTAGTCTTTTCTTAACCTGCTCCATCGACACAACAAAAATTAACTTTAATTACTTACTTTACATTACCATTTACATTGCCTTCATACTACACTAGCATTTGGTCATTCAAAACTAGATGAAAAAAGCCACTAAAAAGGAACAATTTTTCATTTCCTGGATTATTTCACTTTATGGCATTTTCTATTTTCATCTTGATGGATGTTTTTGTGACACTTTCTCACCTCTTCTCATTCGGACATAAAATTAGCTTAAAATCCGAATAGAGCTCAAGTGAAAGTAGATGTAGGATGGTAAAACAACATTTGGTCTACCCTCAATAACCGACAAAGGACTATGCAGCAGTCATAGTACGTTAATATTAAGTAATGATATCGAAAAACAAGAAGCAAATGGTATGGTATCATACTGCCGGTTTTTGTTGTTAAATTGTTTTTTCATATTAAGCGCCTGGTCGAGAATATCAACATAGAGTAAAGCAAATTGAAGTCTGAAAGTATGTAAGTGTACACAGAACTATGAACAAACAGGTAAGCTGGTTTCAGATCAACAAACTGTATAGTAGAAATGTGTAAATAACAGAATAGGAAAGTACTTGGCAAACCATATAAGAGCATGATTAGAATTAATCTTTAGAATTAATCTTGGATGTATAAATAGGGGTTCCAAATGGCGAAAATTGTCTAGCAACAACAACATCTAATATGCCTGAGGATGTTAGCCTAACCAGCTAACGAAACGATCGTCGAATAGCGGTTGATGTGTGTGTAGGACTTCGCTAGATATCAATTTTTCAATGTAATCTCCTTAGGTCATAGAGAATTAATATTGTTTATTCGTACTTTATGAAGAGGAACATCGCCCAATAAGCTAAAGTTTGGGTTCCAAAAAGGCTGAAGTGGACAATGCTTTGCCCAAGGGACGGAATTTGCCGTCCACCAGAAATTAGGTAAGTTGCCTCGCCATCCCAATGCTATGGCATTTCACCTTAGGTAATGACAACACAGTTATGGCTATGGCTAAGCAGATTGATAGCTCCACTTTGTGCATCGTGAACGAAATCCCGTCCATCAGTATTGGAGGAGACTGCTATAGTTTGCCTGATATATGTATATCCATTGTGTCACATGACCTGACGTCTTTGTAATGCCTGAATTCCGAATTTTCCAAACCATGGAGAAGCCATGTGGCAAGGTTTCAGTTTACCAGGAATCTTATTTCCCAGTGCCACAGCAGCGGTGTCACGGTAGCGGCCAAAAAAGGTCAAAACCATGTACATCGGAGTACAAATATATCGATGGGAGTCGATAGAAAACATTCCAATTAAAAGGTTTTTGAATTTTGGTATTGATACGTTAAGTAGTTTTGTCTATCTAATATATAAAAGGCAATGTGTGTATGTTAGTATGTTTGTTTGTTTGTATGTTTGTATGTTCCGAATAGACTCAAAAACGGCTGAATAGATTTTCTTGAAAATTTCAGATAATGTACTGGGAACACCGGTGGTGAAAATAGGCTATATATTTTTTTGAATGGTCGTCGCGGATGTGAAATATCGCGGTCATCCCAAATTATTCAAAAATGTATTAGTTCAGATAATATACCTAATTTTAGTAAGCGTGACTACAAAACCGCTAAAACACTGGCTTCAATATGGGGGATAACGCGGTCAACGCCATATTTCAGAATACAGTAAAATCCCGATGACTTGAGATGTCACTATATTGAAATTCCGAAAAATCGATTGGGAAATCTTATGGAATTTTGTATGTGGAGTTTTTAGGTCTGAGAATAGGTCGTAATCTATTTTTTTTATCCCGCTAAGTGTAGTGACCGGTGGTCCTTCCCACAATTTTTTAAGAAAACCGCGAAATTCAAGATACCTTTTAATATATTGTTTACAAATTGTTTGCAATGCTATGGTAATTACAGTCTAGACCCTGAATGGTCGTCGCGGAAGTGAAAATCGCGGTCATCCCAAAATTTTCAAAAATGTGTTATTTCAATTAATATACATAATTTTAGTAAGCGTGACACAAAAATGATATAAACACTAGCTTGAACAAGTGGGATAGCGCGATCGTGAGCTATTTTAATACGGCTAAGTGTAGTGACCGGAGGTTCTCCTTCAAAAATTTTTTTTTTTTAAATCTGAAGTCCATTATATTTTTGAACGTATTGTTTACAGATTGTTTGCAATACTACTGTAATTACTGTCTTGGCCCTGAATGGTCTTCGCGGAAGTGAAATATCGCGAAAAGTGAAATATCGCGGTCATCACAAAATTTGGAAACATTTATTATTTCAGATAATATACATAATTTTGTAAGCATGCCTAAAAAACGCTATAAACGCTGAACACTAAACAATAAGTGGGACAGCGTGATCAACTCCACATTTTGGAATACAGTAAAATCCGGATAACTTGAGATGTCACAAGATCAAAATTCCAGAAAGATCCATTGGAAATCGGACAATGTTATTGATATACAATACAATATCATCATTGGAATCAGAATACCGCGATCGTGTTCGATTTTTGAAAATATTATAATTACGGATAAAATCTCAAAATGTGGGAAGTGAAACTTCATGAGCATTGATTTCAGTCCTTGGAATAGCTAGGTAAAGATACATTTTTTAAATACAGCAAAATCTCGATAATAACAACTACAATTTATAGAAGTAATTTTTTTATGAATTATATAAATGTTGCCATACATATCACGAAGGAACATACATTCCGCTCAGGGGTATTTTACCACTATTGCATATAGAGCGCGAAGAAAAAAAGCGTTACGTTCGATCGGCCTGAATGAGGTTAAATCCACCAAAAATAGCAAAAATCAGGCGCCACCGTTCTATGGGAGCTATATCAAAACGAGGACGTATACTGAACAGTGGCTATATCTCCAAACTGTCGAAAATCGGGAGGTACTGCTTTATGGGAGCTATATCAAAACGTGAACCTATAACTGTTGCATACCGAGCGCAAATAAAAAGGCGTGTCTTTCGGTCGATACGAATATTTATGCTCTCCTCTTTAAATTACATTAAAACTAAATTTTAGCCATTTCGGTGTGATAATGATGTTAAATCCTCAAAAATAGCGAAAATCAGCCGGTACCGTTCTATGAGAGCTATATCAAAACGTGGACCTATACTGACAATTCTCTGCAGTAATAATTACGACCCCAACCAAGACCAATATATAGCAATGTTAATTGACGTGCACCGATCATTATATGTGGGTCACAAAGTGCTTTAAACTGTCAATTTATGGTGAAGGGTATAATAAAAGAGATTTTATATCTTAAATTTGGGGGATACCATTACATGGAATTTATGTCAAAACATTGATTTATATTATGAAGATTCTAGAGGGATGCCTAATTATGGCTGTATCAATGCTGGATATATAACTAAAGTTTACACGGAGAACCCAAACAACGGGCCAGCAACGCGGACCGGGTCAGCTAGTATGAAATAAATAGTGATCATATGGTGTTTACAGTTACCCAGCCCTGTAGTTGACTTAAAAACCCGGCTGGGATTTTAAAGTCACGACTTCGTAACGCCTGAATGCCAAAGCATGGAGAGGACATGTTGCAAAATTTCAATTGACAAGGTTTCTTATTTTCGATTAAAAGAGCGCACCCCTGAAATAAGGCGATGGCAGAAGCGAATGAGTCTGACGAGGTTCATCGTACTAACACCAGTGACTCCAAAGTCATACAACTGATATTGGAAGTCACTAATGAGCATTCCGGGTCAATGCTTGCTTCTCGAATCTGTCCCACATACTCGAAAAGACAGACTAAATCTTAATAAACTACTGTGGAAATGAAATCCTTTTCCATTTTAGTCCTCAAGTATCCATATCACGTCTTTCTATTATTTCCTACTTCTAAAAATTTGTGCCAATGATCTTATGCAGGTCACCTGCATAAACGCAAAATTTCCAGACAATCCAACACTTCTCAAAGATGGTAAGCCCACTGTATTACATACATATATTCCCACGAACGTCGCCCAATGTATGAATGAACTTGATTCACAAGTAGTATATTACGGGGTATGCACTCGACGATATGAAAGAGGGCCTCATTATTCAACTAAAAATAAGTATTTTTAACTCTTTAATATGAGAGAGTTAAAGGGTCCATGCTCGGATGTTCCTGAAAATTGTTTTATTTAGATTTTAATGTTTAAAGAAAATTCTAGCAAATGTTTAAAGAAGAGATTTTAATGTGAAGTGTTTTACATCTGGGAACACTTTCTGTTTTTAGGACTTCATAATGTATTATATGTGTAATATTTACTTTTTATACCCTCCACCATATGGAGGGTATAATTAAATTTGTCATTCCGTTTGTAACACATCGAAATATTCGTCGGAGACCCTATAAAGTATATATTATTGATATGATATTATTGAGGAAAATGCATTGCGAACGAGAACTCATCACAGCCACAAAGAGAAGAAAAACTGCTTATTTGGGACATATTATGAGGAATCAAAAATATAAGTTATTACAAAATATAATCCGCATAAAAATTGAAGAAAACCCCATTAGAGGAAGAAAAGAGTTAACATGGGTTGATAACATCACGGAATGGACTGGTTTTCCAGATGTCACAAATCTATTAAGCTTGGCGAGAGACAGAGAGGGATTTGCAGATTTGATAAATAATGTATGAAAACAAATAATGTATATATGATAATTGTAATTAAATTGTATTGGTCGCTAATATTCGGAAAACGAATGTGCAAATAAAGAAGAAGAAGATCAGCATAAAATTCTATGTCGATTTGACTATGTCCGTCTGTCCGTCCGTCCGTCTGTCTGTCTGTTGAAATCAAGATGCAGCTCGCAATTTTAAAGATAGAGAGTCAAAATTTGGTACAGAAGTTTTTATTACGTGCAGGATAGTTGGTATTGAAAATGGGATATATCGGTCCACGTTTTGATATAGCACCCATCCACCCACCAAAATTGCTGAAATTTGGTACGTAGTTTTCTTTAAGGGTATAAAACTTTCCCCCAGAATTTTGTCGGTATCGGTCCACACCTTCATATAGCCCCCATAGAACGGTACCTCCCAATTTTTGGTATTTTTAAGGTTTTAGCTTCATTATCCCACCAAAATGGCTGAAATTTGGTACGTAGTCTTCTTTAGGGGTATAAAACTTCCCCCAGAATTTTGTCGGTATCGGTCCACACCTTCATATAGCCCCCATAGAACGGTACCTCCTGATTTTCGGTATTTTTAAGGTTTTAGCTTCATAATCCCACCAAAATGGCTGAAATTAGGTACGTAGTCTTCTTTAGGGGTATAAAACTTTCCCCCAGAATTGCGTCGGTATCGGTCCACACCTTCATATAGCCCCCATAGAACGGTACCTCCCGATTTTCGGTATTTCGAAGGTTTTAGCTTCATTATCCCACAAAAATGTCTGAAATTTGGTACGTAGTCTTCTTTAGGGGATAAAACTTTCCCCCAGAATTTTGTCGGTATCGGTCCACACCTTCATATAGCCCTCATAGAACGGTACCTCCCGATTTTCGGTATTTTGAAGGTTTTAGCTTCATTATCCTACCAAAATGGCTGAAATTTGGTACGTAGTCTTCTTTAGGGATATAAAACTTTCCCCCAGAATTTTGTCGGTATCGGTCCACACTTTCGTATAGCCCCCATAGAACGGTACCTCCCGATTTTCGGTATTTTGAAGGTTTTAGCTTCAGTATCACACCGAAATGGCTGAAATTTGGTACTTAGTCTACATTGGTGGTATAAAACTTTCCCTTAGAACTTTGTCGGTATCGGTACATGCCTTCATATAGCCGCCATAGAACGGTACCTCCCGATTTTCGGTATTTTAAACATTGTGACCTCAATATTCCACCGAAATGGCTGAAATTTGGTATTTAGACTTCGTTGGGGGTACTCAAACTTCCCCTTTTAATATGTCGGTATAGATCTATGCCCTCATATAGCTCCCATGGAAAAGTACCTCCCGATTTTTCGTATTTTGAAGGTTGTGTCTTCAATATTCCACCAAAATGGCTGAAATTTTGTATTTAGTCTTCAATGTGATATAAAACTGTTCGCCAGAAATATGTCTGTACAGGTCCACGCTTTCATATTGCCCCATTTCTGACTAAAATTCGTCGGTATAGGTCCACGTTTCGATATAGCCCCCATAGAACGGTACCTCCCGATTTTCGTAATACTGAAGATTGTGACGTCAATATCCAACCGAAATGGCTGAAATTCGTTATTTCGTCTTCCAAGAGTTATAAAATATTCCAGAAGAGTATTATCAATATAGGTTCACGTCTTCCTATATCCCCATAGAAGCGTTCTTCTTGATTTTCGATATTTTTTAAGTTTTAGCCACATTCTCTTACCGAAATATAGGAAATTTGGTATTTAGTCTTCTTTTAGCGTCAGAAATTTGTCGGTATAGATCGACGTTTTGAAATAACCCCCATAGAATGGTGCCTCACATTGTTTTACCGAAATTGCTGAAATTTAGTATTAAGTCTTCTTCATACACGAAAGGAAACTAATTATTCCATTTTACTTCAATACAACTTGTGGTGGAGGGTATAATAAGTTCGGCCCGGCCGAACTTACCGCCTTTCTTACTTGTTTCCCTTATTTATGTTTGCCGTTGGTATCATTTTTATTGTTTTGCAGTTTTATGACTCAGTCTGAACACAGTTTGTGGAAGTAAAGAGTTTTTTAATATCGCCTCCTTTATTCTTCCGTACAGTCATTACTCTAGGTTATGATTTCCAAGCATAGAAAATAACAAGTAGGAAAAGGGTTAAGTTCGGTCGGGCCGAACTTTTAATACCCTCCACCACAAATTTCAGCCATTTTGGTGGATTAATGTGGCCACAACCTTCAAAATACCGAAAATCGGAAGGTAAATCTATGGGGGCTATATGATAGCGTAAACCTATACCTAAAAATTTCTGGGGGAAAGTTTTATACCCCCAACGAAGACTAAATGCCAAATTTCAGCCATCTCGGTGTGATAATGAGGCCAACACTTTCAAAATACAGATAATCGGCAGATATCGTCCTATGGGGGCTATATCAAAACGTGGACCTATAAAAACATTTTATAGTAGAAATGTTTCTTAGCCTCTGGAAACACAAAATACATAGTTACAACCGATTCTGTTGTCAAATGGGACTAATACATTCAAAATATATTAAAAAGACTCGTACTTTATATGGGGCGTTATATAGGGGCTATACCAAAAAGTGGACCTATATAAACCAACTTTGGTAGGAATGGTTTTTGGCCAAATTACAACCAATTCAGTGGTAAAATGGAACAAATATCTTAAAAATTTCTTAAAACGACGACGCGTCTCGCGTCTTTTTGTATGGGGGCTTACGAAAGCGTGGACCTACATAGCCCGCTTTCAATACCAAAAGTCCTACGTACATATAATAGATTTTCCCAAAATTTCATCCACCAACGTCAATCCGTTCGGACGCTAGAGTGA